>NC_057861.1:453000766-453305454 GCF_019393635.1 Dromiciops gliroides | reverse complement strand
TTCCAAATGGCCTTGATATCTAGACACTGCAATGAGTTTGTTAAAGTCAGAGTATCTATAGGCTTCCACAGTTGGGCAAAGAAACTTAACCAATCACAGCCCAGTGTTTTGGAAGCTTAGGATGGCAAGAGCATTAAATTTCCAAGGTTTGAGGTTGTTTCACCAAGCATTCTACCCCTCATTCTTTTATGTCCATCCAGGTCCAAGTGGGCTTGATGAACCAGACTGAATTCTGAATTAATCAATTAACTAATAGGCATTTATTAAACACTTACCACCCACCAGACACTAGGCTAAGTACTCAGGATACAAAGGATTTTTTTAAATTGTCTTTTAAAAAAAATTATTTTTACCCTCATGAAGCTTACAGTTTGATGGTGGAGTTGATATATATGTAAATAAAATAAATACATATATATAAAAATATATTTGATATATATACACGCATGTAGGTAAATATAAGATTTACAAGAGGAATCAAAATATAGGAAGTATGTAGGTTGTATAAATAGTTTAAAATGGCAAACAAAGGAGTTTTTATATGATCCTGGAAGTAAAGGCAACCTCTGAAATTTTTTAAAAATTATTTTTACTTGGGGGCAGCTAGGTGGCGCAGTAGATAGAGCACCAGCCCTGAATTCAGGAGGACCTGAGTTCAAATGTGACTTCAGACACTTGACAATTACTAGCTGTGTGACCCTGGGCAAGTCACTTAACCCTCATTGCCCAGCAAAAAACAAAACCAAACATAAACACACACACACACACACATACACACACACACCAAAAATAATTTTTACTTGTTTGGTTAAATATTTCCCTATTACATGTAAAAAAAATATTGACATTCATTTAAAATATATTTGAGTTCCAAATTCTCTCCCCTCCCCCCATTTGAGAAGGCAAACAATTTGATATCGATCATACATGTGAAGTCATATATATTTCCATATTCCTCTGAAGTTTTTTGAGGTTCTTGGACCTGTGGTTCAGGAAAATCACTAGTGGAAATCTGGGGGAATCTGAATTCTATCAGATACCCAGGCCCAGAGTAAGGAATATTGATTCAGAGCTGCAAATGAGAAGACCTGAGTTCAAATATAGCCTCAAACTCTTCCTAGTTGTGTGACTCTGGGCAAGTCATCTAACTGCTGTCTGCCTCAGTTTCCTCAACTATAAAACAGGGATAGTAACAGCACCTACCTCTCAAGGTCGTTGTGAGGAACAAATGAGATGATATTTGTAAAATGTTTAGCCCAGGCCTTGGCATATATTAGGTGCTTAATAAATGCTTTTTTTCCTTCTCTCCTTTCCTTTAAGGCAGGGTCTCTGTGTGCTTAGTGTTTAGCCCTGTCCCTAGCTAATAGCAGAGGCTTGAAGAATGACAGATTATGGATTGGTTATTGACTTTCCCCGGTTGTTCTTCCACCTTTGAACAATTAGAGGCCGCTAGTGCTTTTGTCCCAGGGAGATCAAGGGGAGACTCTTGGCTTTTGCTGTCTGGTTGCTGAATCTCAGATTCCCCAGCGCCACAGGGATCACACTGAGTCACCAAGGAGCCCACAGAGGGGTGAGGTCTCCAACAACTTACACAAACTCCTAGGCAACTGGAACGGAGGCTGGAAAGTTTTCCCTCTGTAATTGCCTTGCACCTCCTTCTATAGTTTATGCTATCCATGCTTTCATAGTATTTCCGAAAGCTGGGTTTGCTCACCCGTGACCTTAGTGGGAGCATTTTTGCCTTTGTTTTTAACCATTGAACTCCTGATATTCTGAGGTGCAGTGTTAATGACAACTGAATCAAGAAATAAGAGTTTAAACTTGGCCCTCCCCATCTATAAAATGAAGTTTGTTGTTATTGTTCAGTTGTGTCTGACTCTTTGTGACTCCATTTGCGGTTTTCTTGGAAAAGACACTGGAGTGTTTTGCCATTTCCTTCTCCAGCTCATTTTACAGAAGAGGAAACTGAGTCAAACAGCATTAAGTGACTTGCCCAGTGTCATACAGGAAGTGCCTGAGGCCAGAGTTGAACTCATGAAGATAAGTCTTTTGATTCTAAGACCAGTGCTCTAACCTGCACCTATGTAACTTCCCTGCAAACCAGGGTGAGAAAGGGAATGTGGTGTCACTCAGTTAATAAATATTTATTAAATACCTACTATGTGACAGGCACTGTGCTAAATTCTGGAGATTACAAAGAAAGGTAAAAGACAGTCTCCACTCTTGTGGCCCTCACAGTCCAACTTGGGAGATAAACTTGCAAACAACTATGTACAAACAAGCTACATACAGGATAAATAATCATCAGAGAGAAGGCACTTGAATTAAGGGGAATCAAGAAAGGTGGAATTGTGAATGGGACATGAAAGAAATCCTGAGAAGGCAGGAGGAGATGAGGAAGGAGAGCGCTCCAGGCATAGGGGATTTTGTTGTTCAGTCATTTTCAGTCGGGCCTGATTCTCCATGACCCCATTTGTTGGGGTTTTCTTGGCAAAGATAAAGGAGTGGTTTTCTGCTTCCTTCTGTAATTCATTTTACAGAAGAGGAAACTGAAGTAAACAGGGTCAAGTGACTTGTTCAGGGTCACACAGCTAGGAAGTATCTTCCTGACTCCAGGCCCAGCACCATCCACTGAGCCTCTTCAATGTGCTAGTATAGAGGATAGCCACTGAGAAAGTCCTGAGTCTGCAGAAGGAGTAAAGTATCTTCTTTGAGGAACAAGGAGATCATTGTGACTGAATCCAAGACTATGAGGGGGTATAAGGTAGAACTAGAACTGGCTTTGGAGTGAAAGAAGACTAATTCCATTTTTTTTCCAGGCCATGAGGGTTAAGTGACTTGCCCAGGGTCACAAAGCTAGTAAGTGTCAAATGTTTGAGGCCAGATTTGAACTCAGGTCCTCCTGAATCCAGGGCTGGTGCTTTATCCACTGTGCCACCTTGCTGTCCTGACTAATTCCATTCTTGCCTCTACTACTCACTATCTTTGAAGCTTTGGATGATTCACTTAATCATGTTAGCCTCAGTTTCCTTATCTGTCAGATGAAGGTGCCATACAATATAACCTTTGGAGTCTCTTTCACTTCCAGGTAGAATTATCTTGTAATTCCAGGTTCTGATAGATGGTACATATAATCTACTCCACAAGTAGGACTAATTCAGTGATTAACCCCAAGCAAATATGTGTTCTATTTAAAAAATCTATAGAGATGATCAAAGAGGCAGCCAAGTGTGAGTAGGAAAGATTTGGGTTCAAATTTTACTCTTGATGTAAGATTAGGAGCCAGTCATGTTGCCTCTATGAGGCTCAGGCCACTTCCTAAACCTTTCTACTAAAGTAGTCAGGTGAGGAGAGTGTTCTCACTCCAAAGAAATCACAGACCCTAGGTGAATGTAGGCAGTTAAGAAGGAGTAAAAAAGCTAAGAAATAGGTGGTCAAGATGAGAAGGCAGAGAAAACAGCAGACCATCAAAAGCTTCTTTGGTGGCAAGGTAGGTAAGAATACACCCTCAGAAGAAGATAACAAAGTCAAAGCCCATATATCCAAAGCTTCTAAGAAAAATTTGAATTGGTTTCAGGCCATGGAAGTGCTCAAAAAGGACTTTGAAGGGAAAATAAGAGACTTAGAGGGAAGCTATAGAGAGGTAGAGGAAAAAATGAAAAGAAATGAGAGCAATGCAGGAGAGCCATGAAAAAATAAGTCAACAGCTTAAAAAGCCAAATTGGCCAAATCAAAACGGAGGTACATAATCTCTGAAGAAAATCATTGCTTAAGAATTAAGATAGAGCAAATAGAAGCTAGTGACTTTATGAGAAATCAAGACACAATAAAGCAAATCCAAATGAATAAAAAAAGAGAAGGCCATATGAAATGTCCCCTTGGAAAAACAGCTGACCTGGAAAATAGATCCAGGAGAGATAATTTGAAAATCATTGGACTACCTGAAAAACACAATCAAAATAAGAGCTTAGACATCATTTTCCAAGAGATTGTCAGGGGAAATTGCCATGATATTCTAGAAGCAGAAGGTAAAATAGAAATTGAAAGACTCCACTGATCACCTCTAGAAAGAGATCCCAAAAGGAAAACTTCTAGGAATATTATAGCCAAACTCCAGAGATCCCAGGTCAAGGAGAAAATATTGCAAGCAACTCGAAAAAAGGAATTCAAATACTGTGGAGCTACACTCAGGATAACACAAGATCTAGCAGCTTCTACATTAAAGGACCAGAGGGCATGGAATATGATATTCTGGAAGGCAAAGGAACTGGGATTACAACCAAAAATCACCTTCCCATCAAAACTACATATAATAAAATGGGACTTCAATGAAAAAGAGGACTTTCAGGCATTTGTGATGAAAAGACCTGATCTGAATAGAAAATTTGACTTTCAAATACAATGCCCCAGAGAAGCATAAAAAGGTAAACAGGAAAAAAATCATGAGGAATATTAAATGGTTAAACTGTTTACATTCCTACATAGGAAGATAATACTTCTAACTCATAAGAACTTTCTCAGTATTAGGGCAGCTGAAAGGAACATACTTAGACAGAGTGCACAGGTGTGAATTAAGTATGAAAGGAGGATATCTATAAAGCATTAATTTTTTGTTTATCCTTGATTTTTATGGGGCAGGCAGGGTGGGGTGGCTTATGTCTGGGGCTGGATTTGGGCTTGGGGCCTCCTGGGTCCAGAGCTGGTGCTTTGCCTACTGTGTCACCTAACTGACCCATGATGGCATCTTTAAAATAAAGTTAAGGGGTAAGAGGAATGCACTGGAGGAAAGGGAAAGGGAGAGGTGGAAGGGGGTAAGGCAACTCACAAAAAAGAAACAAGAAGAAGCTTATGGAGTGGAGGGGAAGATGGGGAAGGAGCAGGGGAGTGAGTTAGCCTTACTTTCATCAGAATTGGTTCAAAGAGGGACTAGCATACACACTCAAGTGCATATAGTAATTAATATATTTTGCCCTGAGGGAAAGTGGGAGGGGAAGGGGATAAGGTGGGGAAGAGGCAAAGGAAGGGAGGGCAGATTGGGGAAGGGGGCAGTAAAAAGCAAAACACTTTTAAGGAGGGATAGAGTGAAAGAAGACAGAAAATAGAGTAAATATCAAGGGGAGGGAATAGGATGGAGGGTAATAAAGTTAGCAATAGTAACTGTGAAAGAAATGATGAGCAGGATGCTATCAGAAGGACATATGAAAAATGCAAAACAGAAATATCTGCTGGTATCTGAATACAGATTGAAGTATAATTTTATTTGTTAGTTCCTCTTTCTAAAGTTATTTTGTCTGTTTTCTTTCACAACCTGACTAATGTGAAGATGTTTTCATGAATATATGACTTATATTGAATTACTTGATTTCTTAGTGAGGGTTGAGGAGGGAGGGAGGAAGAAAATTTAGAACACAAAGTTTTAAAAAATCAATGTGGAAAAATGTGTTTTTTTTTTCTTTACATGTAACTTGGAGAAAATTCTAAATAAAAAAAAGTTTGGATCAGTTAACAATTTTACCAACAGTGAATTAGTGTCTCAATTTTTCCATATTCCCTCCAACATTTGTCATTCTCCCCTTCTATCATTTTAGCCAACCTGATAGTTGTAAAATGTTATCTCAAGGTTGTTTTAATTTCCTTTTCTCTAATCAATAATGATTTAGAACATTTTTTCACATGACTATAAATTATTTTGACTTTTTTCATTGGAAAACTGCATGTTCATATTTTCTGGCCATTTTTCAATTGGGGAATGACTCATATTCTTATAGTAGTACTTTTTCAAAAAGCGCTAGACAAATCTTACAGGTATGACTAGCTTATTAATTCTCAGTCATCTTATGATTTAGTTCCCTTTGGAAGATGATGTGTTGGGATAGGCAGAATCTGTCATTTGGTAGGTTTGAAAAGCATTGTTCCTTTTCAGCTAAGGAGTGATGCTTACATGGGACATTAATTTTATAAATGACTGGCAAGAATTAGAGTGCCTCCCAAGAAAGACCAATTCATCCTGAACGAGAGTAGGTTGTAAACTCCTTAAAGGTCTGTGACTTACTCATCTTTTGTCTCTTAGCACCTTGAACAGCATATTAAATACAAGTAAGCATTTAGTATACATTTATTAACTCGAGTAAATGTAGCCTCCCATTATGTGCAGAGCACTGTACTAGATTTAGGGAGAGAAAGATGGGTTCCTGAGTGACTTAAAAGTTAAAGAATAAAACCTCAGAAATACACAGAAACACATGCCAATATGTGCACATAAACATTTACTTAACTAATTTTAAGGCAACATCTTGTAAGAGAGTAGAATTTGACAAAGACTGGGTTCCCTGGTGCTTCAGACGTAAGTGCCCTGCAAATTTCCCAGGAGCAAAGTCTCCACAGGTCCAAACCAGCACCATCTGCAAAGAGGTATTTATTAGGTTATTCTAACTGACTTTTTAATTGAGGAACATAATTGTTAAGTGGGGAGAGAGATGTTTATTTTTGAAAGGGGTAAACCTTGAGAGGTGTTTTGGCATGAAGCAGTGGTATCAAACTAAAATAGAAATGGATCCCTGTGGGCCATATGTTGACTTAGAAAAGCACAAAATAACATTTTTCTGTGTTGTATTCTATGTTTATTTATTTTGTTAAATATTTCCCAGTTACATTTTAATCTGATTCCGGCTAAACTCTGGAGTTTTTCTGAAAAGAAAAACAGCTTGAGTTTGTAATTCAAAGACCTGTGTTTTAGTCTCTGTTCTCCTACTTACTGTTGCTTGCCCTTTGTTCTCAAAGAGGACCACGGCATAAGGTGATGTTATGACTTGCACTGAATTGAATTTAAGTGAGGGAGGGCTGTGCAAAGTCACTAGCCACCCTCATTTCTCCAGAACCATCTGGGTCCAGTGGCATGATATAGATCATGGATGTTTAAGGAAATTGGGGTTAAGTGACTTGCCCAGGGTCATAAAGCTAGTAAGTGTTTGAGGTGAGATTTGAACTCAGGTCCTCCCAACTTCAGGGCCAGTGCTCTATCCATTGGACCACCTTGTTGCCCCTCTCCTACTTGCTAGGTATGTGATTTTGAATGAGTCATCATTTTAGTTCTTCAATTTTCTCTTCCATAAACTAGGGGAGATGAACCACATTATCTTTCTACTCTACTAACCCTGGAGTTTTTTGAAAGCTGGAATTTGATGAGAAGATGGGAGAAGGGGTTTCCAGCAGAATTTTCTTTGACCTTAATGCTTACTGTCTTTGACCTCAATCTTCACTATCTCTTTGACCTTAATGTTTATTATCTTTGACCTCAGTCTTCACCATCTCTACCACTCCTCACTTTATGCTCTTAATGACAAAGCACACTTAAGATGATTATCAGTAATGATTATTAATTCTAATGTTATCTCCAGAGATAATCAAAAAGATGATTTATGCAGTGGCTGTGATGGGCAGGAACCACCTTCCATTAAATTTATTTGGGATATTTTGTTTTGTTTACTTAAAGTTTGGTTTAAACTAAATCTAACTAGGAGTGATGTCACTGGTCTAAGAACCAAATCTCTTCTAGTTAGAGATAGTGTCAAAAAATTGTTGAAGAAATGCCCAAATGATAGCTGTATGGCCTGAAAGGAATCAGCAGCAACAATAATAACTGGCCCCCTGGAGAAGAAGGCGTGCCTAGATTCTACCTAGTCATCAGCAAACCTCGACCCTTACATTCCAGTTGTTGTTTAGTTGTTTCAATCATGTCCCACTCTTCCTGACCCCATTTGAGGTTTCCTTGACAAAGATGCTGTGATGGTGTGCCATTTCCTTCTCCAGCTCATTTGATAGATGAGGAACTGAGGCAAACAGGGCAAATGACTTGTCCAGGGTCACACAGCAAGCAAGTATCTGAGGTCAGATTTGAACTCGGATCTTCCTGGTTCCAGGCCTTTTGCTATAGCCACTACAACACTTAGCTGCCTCCCAATCCAAGCCTAAAGGTTTGTGTTAATCACATCTGTTTTCATTTCTTTAATCCTTGTTTCTCAGGATTTTGTTCTAGATTACTAATTTCAAATCCCTGCTTAGTCACCCTAGGCAGTCACTTGATCTCTTTGAGACTCAGTTTCTTTATCCATAAAAGGAGAGGGTTAAATTAGATCCTTTCTGGATCCTAGGACCACAACTCAGAAACTGACAGATGAGAGGGGATCAGGCCTTTTCTTCTAATAAGCTTTGATGCAATTAAATTAATTTAAGGAAACTGTCCAGGGCCAAACCAGTACCATCAAGCCAAAACATCAACCAGGAGTTAAGATAAAATGAGTAGGGGCGGCTAGGTGGTGCAGTGGATAAAGCACAGGCCCTGGAGTCAGGAGTACCTGAGTTCAAATCCGGCCTCAGACACTTAACCACTTACTAGCTGTGTGACCCTGGGCAAGTCACTTAACCCCAATCGCCTCACTAAAAAAATTAAAAAAAAAAAAAAAAGATAAAATGAGTAGACTGGGTTGAACACACAGGTCAGGATCCAAAAAGAAACAGACCTGTCAAACTGAAAATTAATTACTAAATTAATTAAAATAACTAAAATCAATTAATTGATTAAAAAATAATCAGAAGCCAGAATGATAATATTGGATCAGCCCCAAGCAATTCATTGGCCTGGGAACAAAACTAGATAGAGTTCAGTCAGTTCTTAGTTATGTTTGTCAGACCCAACAAACCTGAAACCAGGCCAGAAACCTAAGAGATCAGTCAGGTTTGCCTGAGCCTATCAAGAATAAACAGATGTTCAGGGGCAGCTAGGTGTCACAGTGGATAGAGCACCGGCCCTGAATTCAGGAGGACCTGAGTTCAAATCTGGCCTCAGACACTTAACACTTACTAGCTGTGTGACCCTGGGCAAGTCACTTAACCCCAATTGCCCTGCCCCCCCCCAAAGAATAATAAACAGATGTTCAAATTAGAACAGTACTTAACACGTAGTAGGTATGTTAATAAATGCATATTGATTGATTAATTGGATAAATACTCTACCTTGGTTTAGGCTGAATGAGGAAGGAGAAAGGTTGGGAGGAATGAGAATCACTCCCTTGTATAATGAAAGTTTCAATAGGTAGCGTTTCTATAGCTCTTTAAGGTTTGTAGTCTTTACAGATATTACCTCATTTTATCCTGATAACCACCTAGGGAGGTTGGTGCTATTAGTATACCCATTTTACAGATGATGAAACTGGGGCTGACAAATTAAGTAACTCATCCAGGGTAACACAGCTAGTTAAATGTCTGAAGTCACATTTGAACTCAGGTCTTCCAGACTGTAGGTCTAACCCTTTATTCACTGTACCACCTTTCTGGAAAGGGTTTTCTTTTTTGTTTGTTGGGTTTTTGTTGTTGTTGTTGTTTTTGGTCTTTTTGTGGGGCAATGAGGGTTAAGTGACTTGCCCAGGCTCATACAGCTAGTAAGTGTCAAGTGTCTGAGACTGGATTTGAACTCAGATCCTCCTGAATCCAGGGCTGGTGCTTTATCCACTGTACCACCAAGGTGCTCCCTCCTTTTTTTTTACCACTAGATCTCAGCACAGTGCCTAAGTGCATAAGGGCTTTACTAAGGAGTTGGGATTTGAGTTGATCCTTGAAGGATGAGTTGTCGTTTGTCCTTTGTTTTCAAAGAGGACCAATGACATCATGGGGTGATGCCTAAACTTGTTCCTGAATTGGATTTGAGTCAGAGTTGCACAAAGTCCTCAGCCTCCCTCTCTCTGCCAGAGTCATCAAAGTCCAGTGACAAGACAAAAGTCAAGATGACTGGCAATGGCCTGAGATACAGTGGATGACCTTGGCATCTTTGGTGTCTGAGCAAGCTCTAAGGAAGGGCTCCACAGTACCTGCTTCAGCCGCCTTCATGGCTATTGAAACAAATAGTTCTCATCTGCCTATTCTCCCTGGGAAAGTCTTCACACGTTTAGGGTAGATGTGCCCCTGCATCTCTGATAAGTTTGAGCCTTGTCAGTTTCCTTCAACCTGATTTAGCCCATCTTCTGGAATGGTTTTACTGGGTGTGTTTGCTGTGCATGCCACAGCTTCTTGAAACCACGGGTGAGAGTTGGGGCAAGGTAGACGTCAAAGGTGGATGAGCAGCCCTGAAAAGGGCTCGGCAGCCCTCACACCAGAAATGCTAGTCCATATACACACGTAGTGAAGGAGGAAGCAATAATAAAAGTGACCTAGAACAAGTATTCTTTCAAATAACCTAAAGAAGGGGACAGGAGTCTTGGTCCTAAAGAGTGATTGTCTTCCTATTTATCTTGTATATGGTTCATTTTTGTTGTTGTTCAGTCCTGTCTTTCTATTTAGACTCTGTTTTTATTATGTATATTCTCATATACCTACTTATAAATGTATTCATCCATTAGAATTTAACCTCTTTGCAAATAGGAATTGCTTTATTCTTTTTATTTGTATCCCCTGCTTAGGACCTGGAACATAATTGTTGTTCTATCATTCGATTTGGAGTTTTCTTGGCAGAGATACTGTAGCAGTTTGCCATTTCCTTCTCCATCTCATTTTGCAAATGAGGAAACAGAGGGAAATAGGGTGAAGTGACTTGCCCAGGGTCACCTAGCTAGTAAGTATCTGAGACCAGATTTGAACTCAAACCTGTCCTCCTGACTCCATGCCAAACATACATTGTATCACCTAGCTGCTCCTAGTTTCAACAACTCTTTCATTTTTGCACATGCATTCCAAGATCATATCTCAGTGCCTTGCACATGGTTGTTGCTCAGTCATGTTCAACTCTGGAATCCTGTGGACCATACTGTCCATGGGGTTTTTTTGGCAAAGATACTAAAGTGGTTTGCCATTTCCTTCTCCAATGGATTAAAGCAAACAGAGGGTCACACAGCTGGTGAGTGTCTGAGGATGGATTTGAATTCAAGTTTCTTAATTCCAGGGCCAATGCTCTATCCACTGAGCCACCTAGCTGCCTCCTGCCTCCTTTTGTATATATTTCTTTGCATGTTATCAAACCTATTACACTGTAAGCTTCTTGAGGCAGGGACTATCTTTTGCCTCTTTTTGCGTCCATAGTGCTCACCACAGTTCCTGGAACACAGTGTACAATTAATAAATATTGATTGATTGATTGATTGACAAAGAAAGCAAAATCTGGTTATATTTATTCCAGCTACACGGGTGTCTGGATTAGTCCAGTATGTTTTTGGCCAGCCACGCAAAGAATCCAAACTTTGTTTTAAGGTTAATTCTCCCATCAAACCTTTCACAGTTTTTCTATTCATGAACAGAACTGATTGAATTCAACAAAAACTTATTGACTACTATGAAATGTTGGGATGTGAGACTTTATGTTTATCCCTATTATCCCTAATGTTCAAGACTGTCCAAATCTTGTTGGAGCTAGTCATCCTCTGTGTTAACCATCCTTCCCAGTTTTATGTCATCTGAAACACTGATAACAATACCATCTCTTCCCTTAGGCATGTCATTTCTGAAAATAGTGCCTTGGGCACTGATCTGTAGCATCAGTGTTTGGCTTTAACCATTCAACCCATTTCAAATCTAATTGTATTATCATCTAGTGTAGTGGATGTTTCTCCTTATTTTCCATAAGAATACATAAACAAATATCAAATGCTCTGCCAAAAAACTATACCTATAGCATTTCCCTGATCCATCAGTTTAGTGTCTCTGTCAAAGAAGGAAACAAAGTTAGTTGGGAATGATTTGTTTTTGATATAGCCATGTTAGCCCTTTACGATCAATGCTTCCTTTTTTTCTATGTCCACTAACAATCCCTTTAATTTTTCCAGGAATTGAAGTCAAGTTCACCAAGCCTATAGTTAGCAGACTTCATTCTTTTCCCTTTTCTGAAAATTGGGTGACACTATGTACTTTTCCAATTCTTCATTTTCATTCAAAAATCATTGATTGCTATTTTTTTCCTTGTACCTGAGGCTGTAGTTTCTCTCACTGGGTGACTTAAATTCTCAAGGGGTAGCTAGGTGCTCTACTTTGCATTTCAATTCTTTATTAGCCATTTTTGTTACATACTTTCCAACCCAAAGATCATCATTCTTTAAAGAGAAAACCAAAGCAAGCTAGGAATTGAGTGACTGTCTTTTTTTTTTTTTCTTCTTTCATTAGTTATCATTGTCCTATCCACCCTGTAGATCCAGCTTTGTTGGTGGGTTCCCTGTATTTCCTCTGGATACAGATTCGAATGCTGCCTCTCATATTTCATAGCTTTGTGATCTAGCCCAAGTCAATTCACCTCAATGAGCCTCCTTCAGCTTCTTCATCTGTAAAAGGAGGATAATAATGGCTATGGTGCTTAATTCACAGGATTGTTGTAAGGATGGAGTGAAATACTGTGTGTAAAACAGTCACAAAACCCTAAGAGTCATTTAAATGTCAGTCATTATAATAGGAATTATGGTGCCTAAGAACTAAATTTTGAAAGACGAGTTGGAAAATTATAATAACAACTTGTTGAGGTCAACAAAATCTGGTTCTTTCAGTGCCAATTAGGTGGGACGAGTGTGATGACAAAGCCTTGGAGTTCACTCCTCCCTTTGACTCAGTCTGTTGTAGTGATAGGAGGATGAGTCAAGATGCTTCCTTTGACATCAGGAGAAATAAAGTAAGATGGTAAAAGGGTCAGAGATCACTTGGGCTGGCTACCAGAATTTCATGGATTTAGAGAATCACAGTTTTAGAGATAGAAGTGACCTTTGAAGTCATTTAGTTCAAGCTCTTTGTTTTACAGATTAGAAAATGGGATTTTTAAAAAAATTAATTTTCAGGATTTCATCTTTAATCAGTAAAGTCATCAAATACCATTTTTGGAAAGAAACAAAAGAGGAACTTAAAATGTTTTGTCTTCATATTAATGTCTAATTTGCACCTGGGGTAGCTAAGTGGTGCAGTGGATAAAGTACTGGCGCTGGAGTCAGGAGGACCCGAGTTCAAATCTCACCTCAGATGCTTACTACCTGTATGACCCTGGGCAAGTCACTTAACCCCAAATTGCCTTAAACATCCAGGGCCATCTCCAGTCATCCTGATGTATATCTTCCCACTGGACCCAGATGGCTCTGGAGGAGAGAGTGAGCTTGGTGACCTTAAACAGCCCTCTGTCACTTAAATCCAATTCACTGCAAATCATGACATCACTCCTGATGTCATGGTCCTCTTTGAGAATGAAGGCCAAACAACAACAATTTGCACAAAAGGTTTAACATGAATATTCACCATTAATAGTCCAATGTTACATTTATTAAAAACTGCACATACAACTGGTGATATAAGTAAAAATAGGAAGAAACTCAAAACGAAATGTATTTAAAATTTATTTATAGAAAAACATTTTTAAAAATACTTCCAAATGGGACAAGTGGCCATGTTTTCCTTTGAATATGTAATGATTGGAATGATGCCACCTGCTGGAGACTTAATGTAGAAAAGTTCCACCATGAGGAGAAGGTCTCTGAGGGCAAGGCCATGCGGCTTTTCTTTCTTTGGTGTCAGGAAGTGACGTTTGCTTGTAGGAGGAAGAGGGGGTGAGGCTGGTGCTCTCTCCTTCTTTCATCAAGACTCTGGTTGAGAGTGGAGTGTTAAGGGCTAAAATTCTAGCTAAACTGTCTAAAATCTCTAATGAGTGGTCGCCAATAAATTATAAGCTTTAGCAAGAGTTAGACTTTTAAGCATTTATTAAGGAGAATAAGAATTTGGTAAAGAGAGAAGAAAAGACCTAGATTCCTATCTATTAAAGGGAGAGCACATTTCTAGCTCCGCTCTCCACCAGAGTCCAAAGGAAAGAGAGTGAGAGCGAGCGCCAGTCTTTTCCTTCCTCCTCCCACTAGCCCGCGTCACTTCCTGATGCCAAAGAAAAGACTCCTGGTCTTGCCCTCAAAGACCTTCACTTCATGGGTAGAACTCTTCTACAGTAAGTCTCCAGCAGGTGGCGTTATTCCAATCGTTACAGGAGCTTAAGATGCACTCTCCCTTTGATAGGTAGATGAATCTAGGCCTTTCTCTCTCTCTTCACCAAATTCTTATTCTCCTTAATAAATGCTTAAAAATTTAACTCTTGCTAAAGCTTATAATTTATTGGCGAGCACTCATTAGAAATTTTAGACAGACTAGCTAGAATTTTAGCCCCTTACAAATACGAAGAGTGGCATCTGTTCCTTGTAGTGAGGACACACGTTACTTGTGACCTTTGACCTTTAGTATTTCCTTCTCTAGATTCCAGTTTTTTACCTGTAATTCTTCTGTGTGTATGTGTGTCTTTGTGTTTATGAGTGGGTGTGCCTTGTGGCTTTGTCCAGTCTTGATTGACAAATGAAAAGAAAATGATTCATCATATAACTTTGGGCCTCTTTTGAAATACAAATAATTAGAAAGTAGCCCAAGCAGCCTTCTGGGTGATGACCAATTGCATCTATACCTTAAGCACCTATACCTTTGGCATCTATACTGGTGCCAAACCTAAACAGCTACCAGCTGGGAACTGGACTCATTTGAATTATAATAATATTGACCACAACTCCATGACTGACCTATTTTAGAATAGATGACTGGTCAAGGATGATAAATTTTTAAACACAGGGAGATTCAAACTCTGCTGCCTGACAGGAACCCAAGCCTTTGGGCACCTGTAGTCTGCTCTGCCTGGTGCCAGCCCATGAGGATGCTTCTTCTGGAAAAGCAGAATGAAAGGCTCTGCCTTCTACTTCAGAGGTATTCGGTGACTCATCCTACGGCACAATGATGGGGAAAAAGCCTTTTAAGCTGCTGCTGAGCCAGAATGGAGGGTGTGTACCAAAGACTCCATCAATAGGCCAAATCTCTCTTATTTTCCTTTCTGATCCTTTCCCTGGTGTGTCTCTGCTAATCAGGAATCGTCTCTCTCCCTATAAGGAAGCAATGTCACCAAGCTGTTCTTTCTGGGACTGCCAACCCTTCCTGGGAATGGAAACATATTAGGATTGTAAACTATTTTCCTCACACAACTACCTTGGGAGGTAGGCATTGCAAGAATCACCAGGCACATTTTACAAAGGACAAAACTGATGTTCAGAGGGGTTGAGTAACTTGCCCATGGTCTCACAGCTAGTTAACCTCAAAGCTTGCGATCCACCTCTGAGTTCAGCATTCTTCCTACTAGGTTCTACTGCAGGTGACATGGGTCAAAGAAAGGAAAACTTGAAAAGTCAAGACTCATAATAAGGCACCATGTAGCTCTAGTCATACTTTAACAAAAAGTAGGCTATTAAAAATAAGTCCCGGGGCACCTAGGTGGTGCAGTGGATAAAGTACCAGCCCTGGATTCAGGACTCCCTGAGTTCAAATCCGGCCTCAGACACTTGACACTTACTAGCTGTGTGACCCTGGGCAAGTCACTTAAGCCCCATTGTCCTGCAAAAAAAAAAAGTCCCACTTTCAGAGAATCTTTTCAGTTATAATGTTAGGCCTGGAGTCAGGAAAACCTGAGCTCAAATTTGACTTCCGATAGTTACATGAGCATGAGGGAGTTGTACTAGATGATTTCTGAGTCTCTTCGAGTTCTCAGTTTTTAAAATCTGTGAATGATGCAAGATACAAGCATGATACTTCTGGACCTTTGGAAGGGAGTGTAACCATAGCCTTCCAGAGTGAAATGCATTCTCTGGTCCCCAGTCTCCTCTAAGGCCAGATAAAAATGCTAGATTTTCCCCATCTATTTCTTTGGTCACCATCTAGCAACCAATACCAAGCTTAAACTCATTCACAGACAGTCAAGTTGAGAGAGCTTACACTTGAACCTATAATTCTCAGGACATTGGGGGTGGCTTTCCCTCCTTGGCTTCCCCACTTTTCTCCTTCTAGTAGTTCCAGAGACCTCCCACCAGTGTGGGTGGGACTCACTTCCCTTTCCCTTTCCCCTTGGTGAGGGATACTTGACTTTTCAAACTGGTTAGATGAAGCTGGTGTCGATAACTCTATTCCTTCCAGTGAGAGATGGAAGACTACTGGTTCTTACCATCTGCTTTATCTTTACACTGTGTAGTCTGGTCTGTTGTCTAACCTACTTATGTAATCTAAGGACCGCTGGGCATTGCCATTCAACCCTCTGCAAAACTCTGGAGATGTCTGGAGACTTTCCTTCTGTCTTGCTGCTGAACTTTCTTTTAAGTGTTATCTCCCTCAATTAGAATATGAACTTCTTAAGAACTCCTGTCTCTCCTTTTCTACTTGTATTACCAACACTTAGCAAAGTGACTGGCATGGAATATGTGCTTAATAAATGCTCTTTTGTCAATTAATTAATGGATTGATTAAATATTTCATTAATGGAACAAGGTCAGAGAAATGCCACAAATCAGGCCATTGTAGACTAACAGCCATGATACAGTGGAAAGAGCCCTCAATCTGGAATAAAGGAATATGGATTTTAATCCAGGTTTTGCCACTAGTTTGCTGTGGGATGCTGAACAGATTGTTTTTCCTCTCACAGCCTCAGTTATCCCATCTGCAAAATAAAGGGTTTGGACTATATCATGTCTAATGGCCTTTCTGGCTCAGAATTTTATGATCCTCTGACTTCTGGCTTGTTACGTCCAGTCCTTGGGGTGTTCCTGGGGTCTAAGTCTGGCCAGGTCTAGAAGAAATGCTCTAGATTCTGTAGTCTATATGATGCAGGGTTCCTCTGGGAATTAAAGAGAATTTTGATGCTATTTTAGGTGTAGAGTCAGGAAATAGGTTAAATAACTTCCTAGAAGTCCCATAGCTAATTAGAACGTGCACTGGACCTCAGGTCCCAGACTTGGGACAATGCTAGGCTTTTCCCCTCCTTCCCTCTTAGCCCTTCCAGCAAAAATGCACAACCCTGAAGGGATTTCTCAGCAACCTAGGCTCTGCCTCATGCCTGAATCTTCCCCGGAGGTCTCTGAAAGAGAAATAGTTTGCTTGGGAACACCCCTGTCTATAATAAGGGCCCAGCAGTTTGGAAACTGGCCCAAGCTCAAGGGATACAACAACAAACTTTGTTCTGTACATGCTGTGTGCAGCCACAAATACATTAATCACCCGCTATGCATAACTACAAACATTTGTTAATCACCTGCTATGCACGGATATAAAGTTTAGATAAGACATTGTCCCTTCTCTCTCAGAGGACTGAGACTGTCCAGGAGGGGAAATCTCACTCACACACACACACACACACACACACACACACACACACACACTGCTATACTGTTATATGAAAAGAACATTAGATGGTGACAAAATTGGACCATGTCTATGTGGAGGCTAAGAGGCATCAAAGAAGGTTTCCTAAAGGAGATAAAACTTGAGGTGGCCTTTAAAAGATAGGTAGACCCTTATTAGGCAAAGAGAAAAAGGGAAGATATTCCAGGCATTGTGGAAAACTTGACAAAGCAGAGGCCTGGAGACCTGACAGTAAGCTGAATATTCAGGAACAGAATGATGTTCCTTTTGGAGCAGCATCCTAACTCCTGCCCCCATGCAAGTGAGGCTACTTTTTCCTTAAAAGGTATTGAGATGTAGGGGCAGCTAGGTGACGCAGTGGATAGAGCACCAGTCCTGGAGTCAGGAGGACCTGAGTTCAAATCCAGCCTCAGAAACTTAAAACTTACTAGCTGTGTGACCCTGGGCAAGTCACTTAACCCCAATTGCCTCACTAAAAAAAAAAAAGGTATTGAGATGTGCTCACGTCGGCACCATATATACTAAAATTGGAACTATACAGAGAAGATTAGCATGGCCCCTGGGCAAGGATGACATTCAAATTCGTGAAGCGTTCCATATTTTGTAATAAAATACTTTTATTCTTTAAAAAAAGGTATTGAGATCATCCTCCAGTCCTGGTAGGTTCAGGGCAATAAAGATTTAGGCTCTGGACTTCCCTTCCTGGTCTCCTGGGTACAGAGCAGGAACTCCAGGCCTAGTCTCTGATGCTTGGCTGGTGAAGAATGATGGGCAATTTAGTTAGGCAAGGCAGCTTTATTCAGTTGAATCAACCTGCAGTGCCCTCAATGCCTACAATTATTGAATATACTTCTGCTATTTCTAAGTAAATTTCCTTTTGTTAATTGTTGAATGACCTATGAGCATTTCATTTTGTTCCAGTATCAAGCTTAAACTACCAGGAGCCTGGCCTAAGTGAGTGCCAGCCCAAAACACCGGGAAAAGAGTAAAATGAGATTAGACTGGAAAGGTGAGGAGGTGCAGGATTATGGAAAGTTTTGAATGTTAAATAGGAAAGTTGGCACTTGACGTGGCGGGTGCTAGAGAGCGCCTGAATGAAGACAAGGAAAGGCATTATCGCTCATGTAACTTGGCTCTCTGTGAGTTGTTTCTTATGGTTATCGGCCCACTGATTTCAGATGTAATGTGAAAGCTGAAACTTAGAGACAGCCTTGCTTGATTCTTTCATGTCTGCCCTTGCTGAAGAGTTATTATTCTCATTAGATTCTGTCCCCATTGGGGGCAGGGACTGCCTTTTGCTTTTTTTTATTTAAAATTTAATTTTCTAAAAATTCCTAGTACTTAGCATAGTACCTGATACATAGTAAGCACTACAAAAATATTAGCTATTATTAATAATAGATAGCATTTATATAATACCTCTTATATGCCCGGTACTATGCTAAGCACTTTGTAATTATTATCTCACTTGATCCTCATAATAACCCAGGGACATAGGTGCTATTATTATCCTTATTTTGTAGTTGAGAATACTGAGGCAGACAGTGGTTAAGTGACTTGCCCAGGGTCATACAGCAAGCAAATGTCTGAAGCCAGATTTGAACTCAGATCTTCCTGACTCCAGTCCCAGCACTCTATCTACTGTACCACCTTGATTCTCTCCCAAGAACATTGTAATCTTTAGCTGTATTGAAAGGCAGAATATCCAGGAGAAGAAATGATAACCCCAAGTCCTCTGTCATTATCAAGACACATTTGCACAGGATGCCACATTAAAATGGATATCTATGAGCCAGAGCACATCCAGTGGCAAGTAGTGATGAAGGGCCTTGAGTTTGAGCCAAATGAGGATCCCATGAATGACCTTGGAGTGAATTCAGGAGAAAAGAAGATTTGAGGGTTGGATTATGGTAATTTTCTTTGAGCATTTGGAGGACTGTGGCCTAAAAGCCTGTTTTATTTGGCCCTAGGAGACAAAACTAGGACCAATAGTTGTGGTGGAGTTGGGGAGATAGCCAAGTACAGGCAAATGTAATATAAGGAAAAGATTCCTTGACAGTGGGAGCTCTTCAGTGGAAGAGATGGTGGGCTCTGTCTTCTCCAGAGAGAGGTTTAAGCCATGTCTAGATGAACATTTACCAGGCATGTTTTAGAAAGAGATAGAGACTAAACCTGTGGTTTCATCAGTATAGGGAATTCCTGGAGAAGAAAATTCTCTCCACTCATGCAGGTTGTCACTTTCTCTGTTAAATTTTATTTGTTCTTCATTCTCAAAATAGACCATGACATCAGGGCAAAATCATGACTTGCAGTGAACTGGATTTAAGTGAGGGACGACTGTGCAAAGCCACCAACTTCACTCCTTCCTTCAGAGCTATCTGGATCCAGGGGCAAGATATATCAGGATGAGTACAGATGGCCCCAGATGTTTGAGGTAATTGGGGTTAAGTGACTTGCCCAGGGTCACACTGCTAGTAAGTGTCTGAGGTGAGATTTGAACTCAATTCCTTCCAACTTCAGGGCCAGTATTCTATTCACTACACCAAGCAGTGACAGGATAAGTGACTTGCCCAGGGTCACACTGCTAGTAAGTGTCTGAGGTGAGATTTGAACTCAATTCCTTCCAACTTCAGGGCCAGTATTCTATTCACTACACCAAGCAGTGACAGGATAAGTGACTTGCCCAGGGTCTTACAGATAGTTTTGTTAGAAGTAGTATTTGAACCCAGGTCTTCCTTGCTCCAAGGCCAGCTTACTATCTACTAATACCATATTTGCTTTCTTTGTCATACAAAAGATTCTTCTTCAGGCATTGTTTGAACTAGAAGGTTCTCTGACATCTTTTCCTATTCTGAGCTCCTGTGATTATGTAAAATCATGGGTTAGGTTATAAGCTAAGCATAAGTTATATAATCTAGTTGGAAAAATGCTTCAACATATATCTCTTGAAACTCTCATTGTCTACATCATTCTTTATGGCCATAATGATCAATGCCACAAAAAGGAACAAACAAAAAACCCCCTCAGGCATTAAAAGACCTGTAGGAGGTCAGAGGCAGGAAAGATTCCCTATGAACTGGGGTGACCAGGGAAAGCTTCATGGAGGAAATGAGATTGGAGTTGGGATTTGAAAAAAGGGGCAAGATTTCAATATGTGCAAGGAGGGCATTTTCAATGGAAGCAATGGTGTAAACAAAGGCAAGATTGCATAAGACATGTTTAGGGAATTGTAAACAGTTAGCCAGGAGCTTCTCTGGCAGTAGTAGGAAGTGAGACAGGAAAGGCTGATGTTGAGTTCCTTTGGTGGAGGGGTCGGATGCTAGGCTAAGGAGTTTGTACTGTATCTAAGTAGGCGATGGGGAATCATTCAAGTTTTTGAATGAGAATTTCTTTCAGTGGTGTGTAGGACTGGTTGGAAAGTGTTACAAGGGATAGCTCTCCAAGTAGGGAAGGGAAGAGAGAGATATTTGGAAATCAAGCTAATGTAAAAGAATAATGTCCTATAGTTAAGGTATTATAGTAATTTAGGTATGAGCAGATAAGTGTCTGACCTAAAGTTGTGGCAATGGGAATGGAAAAGAGGGTTGGGATTTAAGGGGAATTTTTTTGTTTTGTTTTGTTTTTCGGGGCAATGAGGGTTAAGTGACTTGCCCAGGGTCACACAGCTAGTAAGTGTGAAGTGTCTGAGATCAGATTTGAACTCAGGTCCTCCTGGGGGGCAGCTAGGTGGTACAGTGGATAAAAGCACCAGCCCTGGATTCAGGAGGACCTGAATTCAATCCATCCTCAGACGCTTGACACTTATTAGTTGTGTGACCCTGGGCAAGTCACTTAACCCTCATTGCCCTGCAAAAAAAACAAAAACAAAGACAATATGGGAGTCTGAAGTCCTCGGTCTTACTTGATTGAACTCAGGTCCTCCTGAATCCAGGGCCAGTGCTTTATCCACTGTGCTACCTAGCTGTCCCTAAGAGGCATTTTGAAAGAATTGAAAAGACTTGGTGACTAAATATAGGTACTGAGTTCAGGTAGGAAAGAATCAAGGGTCTTGAGTCTGGGTAATTGGCAGATTGATTGTGACATTAGCAAAAATAAGGAAGTAGCAGCAAGAGCCAGTTTAGAGGCAAGATGTTTTATTCAATTCAACATGTTGAGTTTTAGGGAGACATCAAATTAGACATCAAATGTTCATCAGGAAATTGGAGATATAAGATTGGGGAAAATGTCTGAGGTCAAGAAAGATAAGGAAGTCCTTTACTTACCATAGGACAATTGAAGGCAAGGGAAAGGGTCCCATCAGGGAGATACACTCTTCATTATATTTGTTGTTTTGTTGTTGTTTTTTTCTGTGTTTTTTTCCTTTTGTTCTGATTCTTCTTTCACAACACAACCAATATGGAAATATGTTCAACATGATTGTAATATATAAGCTATATCAGACTGGTTGCTTTATTGGGTCAGGAGAGGGAAGGAAGAGAGGGAGAAAAATTCAGAACTCAAAATATGACAAAAATGAATGTTGAAAACTATCCTTACATGTAACTGGGGGGGGGGAATAAAATACTATTAAAGAAAAAATAATAGAGATATGCTTTGACCCTTGAATTTGTTGGGGGAAATCCCATCTCTATCCCCCTGCCCCTAACAAGGATTCATTTAAAAGAATTTCCTAAGATTCTTCATTAACCTCAAATAGAGTATAAAATCAAATTTTCAATTGTGAGAGGAAGATAGGGAGCATGTTAACCAGGAAAAGGACCTGGACCTGGTGAAGAGAGTTCCATTGGGTTCAAGTATCCAGGTGATGGAAAGAAGAGAATTTTGTCATATAATAGGATGAGAGGTAGCTTCACTCAAATACCCTGTGGCTTTCCACAGTATGTGAGTTTCCACACATTACTTCTGCACAGGTAGCATCTAGAAGCCTTGTACAATGACCTGAGGGATGAAGCCACCCCTATGAGGAAAAAGGGAAGGAAATCAATGTTGACTGCTCACAAATTGCTGAAGTAAATCACCAGGCCCACTGCTAATGATAAGGCAGCTAGCTGGCCCAGTGGATTGAGTGCTGGGCCTGGGGTCAGGAAGACCCATGTTCACATCCAGCTTTAGACCATGGGGATGTATGTCACTTAGCCTCTATCCACCTCAGTTTCCTCATCTATAAAGTGGGGGTAATAATAGAACACACCTAAATGAGTTATTTATAAAGCATGTTGCAAACCTCAAAGAACTATATAAATTCTTTCTATTTTGTTATCATTGGTAATTTCCTTGGGATCTGGGCCACAAAGAAGTGGTAGATGCTCTATCATCTTGGACAATGGACTCAAATCCCATTGGTCAAACCTTTTGGAGTTACAAACTGGGGTAACAACCTGACACACCAATAGGAGAAGGGCTCTGAGATCTATTAAGAGGGAAATTCAACCCTACCCAATTTTCTGCCATTTTAATGAAATATTTCCTAAATTCTATACAAATGACAGGACTAAGTGATCAGATTTTTTTTTCTTCTTGGGCCAAGATAACAAAACCAGGAACCATGGGTGGAAGTTTCAAAGAGGCAGATTTGTGTGGAATAGGGGAAAAGTCTTCCCACCTTAGGCCTGTCCTAGGACAGAATGAGTGGCCTCATGAAGTAGATAGAGGGTTCATTATTGGTGGCCGTAAAGCTAAGGCTGTATGTGTTGTGGAGGTATCTTATTCACATAATCTTTGGACTAGATGGCTCTATTCTGAGACTTGTTTTCTTCTTCCGTTAGTCTCAGCTAAAGTCTTATTTTTTTTAAGAAGCCTTTCCCAGTCCTCCTTAATCTTAGTGCCTTACCACTGAGATCATCTCAAATTTACCTTGTATATATCTTGTTTGTATATAGCTGTTTGCCTATTGTCTCCCTTTTAGACCATGAGCTCCTTGGGAACAGGGACTATTTAGTTTTTGCATTTCTTTGTCTCTCTGGCACTTAGTGCAGTGCCTGGGAGCTTGATAAATGGTTATTGATCTGACCCTGAGATTCCGTGTGCAAGTTCAGAAAGAAGAGGCTGACTATTGGGAAATGTCCTCATGTAAGGGACCAGAGGAAGAACAAAAGCCATGAAAGGAGGGAGAGAATGACAGTTTCACAGAGATCAAGGGAGGAGATAGTTTTAAGAAATAAGATGAACTTAAAAAGTGTTATTAAGTGGATTCTGTGTGCAAGGAAGAGGGAGTCCATCAGCTGTGTCTAATGTTCCTTTCTTACATGAGCTATTTGGCTGCCAAAAGGGACAGAAAATGGACCTTGGGGAACAGAAAACAATCTTTTGCATTATAAAAAAGAGAATTAAATAATCTTGTGAAGGATGTGAGGTATTTCTTCTCTTGAATATGAACAGTTTAGCTGTGAAAGTAGAGCAGAAAAATAACTTTTGCTTACGAAAAATTGAAAAAATTCAAGTGTGAAGAAATATAGTTTTTGGATAAAATGTGAGAGACACAGATCACTAGGAAGAACAAACAGAGAATTGAAAGGAATTATTTGAGGACAGGGAAGTATCTAAGGCTGGATGACTTTGTGGTCCCTTAACTCATTTGTTGTTGTTGTTCAGTCCTGACTGATGCTTCCTGATCCCATTTTTGGCAAAGATACAGTAATGGTTTGCCATTTCCTCTTCCAGCTCATTTTACAGATGAGGAAATGGAGGCAAATGGAGTTAAGTGATTGTTGAGGGTCACACAGCTAGTAAGGGTCTGGGGCTAGATTTGAACTCAGGAAGATGAGTCTTCCAGACTCCAGGCCCAGCACTCTATCTACTGCACTACCTAACTCATTTGTATGTGGCTGTTTTTTAGAGTTTGAAAGGTTAAAATTTGTAAACTGGAAAATCAAATAATGTTTTTAAAAAACAGGGTTGATTACATAACTGTTGGTTTCATGACTAACAAAAGAAAGGTGTATTTTGTTAGTTTTACATAATAACCTAAAGATGAGTCACTGAGCGCAGAAGGCTCAGATCTAAACCATTGAGAGTATTGAAAAGCACAGCAGGAGAGGAGATAATGGGAGCAGTTGAGAAGGCAGGAGGAGCTGAATGAGAAGTACAGGATGGCTTTGGCTGCCATGGAACGCTGCTGATTGGAGGCAAAGTATTCCCTTTGCAGATTGGCTAAAGAAAAGTCTAGGAGCCTTCTGAATGGAAGAGACCTGAACTCTGCTACAACTTCGGTTATTTCTCTTCAGTGCCATCTATCATTTGAAAGAGGGAAAGTCTCTCATATATGCTGATTATTCTCTTCTGGTCCCTCTGGTTTGTAAAAAAGCAGAAGGAGAAAAATGGGTTTTTCTGTGACTTGTATTTTGCTGTAATGATTTAAGGTGTTGATAGTTGATTGGGTCAGCTAGGTGGCAGAGTTTATAGAGTACCAGGCCTGGAGTCTGGAAGATTCATTTTCCTGAGTTCAAATCTGGCCTCAGATGCCTAGCTGTGTGACCCTGGGAAAGTCACTTAATCCCATTTGCCTCAATTACCTCTTTTGTAAAATGAGCCAGAGAAGGAAATGGCAAACCACTCCAGTATCTTTGCCAAGAAGACACCAAATGGGGTCATGAAGAGTTGGACATAACTGAACAACAACCACAATAACAAGTTTATTGATATCAAATCCAGTTTACTGAGGAATTAGATGAGTTTATTTACAATGCCTAGAGAGTCAAACTGAGAGGTTTTTCAAATCTTTGCTTTAAGGGAATTACTTTTCATTACAATAGCATAACATATACACAGTGCACTTGTGTTCTTTGAAGGGTGATTCTGGGTTAAAGAAACTTATCATTGCTTTTTCCACTTGAGAGCAGAAAAGGACTAGAAAAGGACAATTTAGCAAAGAAATAGCTTAATAGGTTACAGATTTATTCCTGTCTGGGACCAAGATCATCAGAGCCCACAGTCCAGAGTTGTGAGTAGCCCCAAGGACCTGAGTTATCCTGAATCATGTGTCCCCCTTTTGTAAGCATGTGCCCATTCTTTCCTTGGACACTGTATTAGTCCAAGAGTGTAACCAAGGTTTTGGCATATATGCTGCTGTATCCATTATTCCTGCATTTATTTCATGTTGAACTTCTGTGACATTTTAATTATTATTGATCTTACCTTATTATTAACCATTTTATGTTTAAGAGTTAGTGATATCATTATTGTTATTTACTGGTTTCATGGAATTGGGAAACACACTGAAAGGCGCTCACAAGCTACTATGTCCAATAATGGGAGAATATTCTCACACAGGTTGCCGATGGGACCTTGAAAGAGTCTGAGTTGTAGCTCCCTGCTGGTAGTCCTTCTCTGAGAATCCAGACCTGCTAATGTGAGGGCAAGCTGGAGTGAACAAGTCAACTCAGAGCAAGAGTAGGTGGCCATGCCTTGTGTGAGAGCCTATACTGTAGGGGTCACTCAGTTGTTACAGTAATAAGAGGTCATAGAGAATGAGGACTGAGAAAGGAAGTATTTTTTGTTTGTTTGTTTGTTTTTTTGTGGGGCAGTGAGGGTTAAGTGATTTGCCCAGGGTCACACAGCTAGTAAGTGTCAAGTGTCTGAGGTCAGATTTGAACTCAGGTCCTCCGGAATCCAGGGCCATCGCTTTATCCACTGCGCCACCTAGCTGCACCTCCCCACTCCAAGAAAGGTAGTATTAAAGTAGATCTTTGAAAAGCTCATTTATGGGGGCAGTTAGGTGGCATAGAACAGTGGATAGAGTAACAGCCCTGGAGTCAGGAGAAGCTGAGTTCAAATGTGACCGCAGATACTTGGTATCTGTATGACCCTGGGCAAGTCACTTGTTTCAAAAAAAACGCCTCTCCCAAACCTCATTATGGTTTTGTATACTATGAAGCAAAAATAACCAGTTAATTCTGTCAACACCAAAAAACAAACAAAAGAAAACCTGGCTAATTTGACATCATGTAGACTCTATCTTCTTAAACTGTGGGTTGCAACTCCACATGGGTCATGTAAGTGAATGTGGGGGGAGCGGTCCACATAAAATTTGATAAAAGGTTATTTGTGCCTATTTTATATACCTATATTCCCCGGGTTATGTAAAAATTTCTTAGGTCAAAAGAGGTTGCGAGTGGAAAAGATTTTAAGAAGCTCTGATGTAGACAAAGCCTTAGTAGGTTAGACCCTAGGGTCTCTCCTTCCCCCTTTATGGCTTCACAATTGACACTGTGAAGAGTTCGATATATTTCTATTCCCAGCACTTTGGTGCTTAATAAATGCTTGTTGATTGATTGGTTAATTGAAATAAAATCAGCATCACAGAGACGTCAGAGGTGAAGACCTCTCAGTGTAATCTGGTCAAAACTCATCCGAGCAAGACTTCCCTGTACAATGAATCAAGTGCTGAGTGGTGGGTACAAGCACTCATCCAGCCTCTGTTTGAAGACCCCTAGTGAGAGCACCCCTGCTCTCCAGAGGCCCTTTCCACTTTAGAAGAGCATTAATTATTAGGGAGTTTTTCATTATGTGGAGCAGGAATTTGGCACTTCTAGGAACGTGGACCCAGAGCTGGGAGTTTCTTAGCCTTTAGCCTTGGGGTTCTTTCCTTTTACGTATGTCATGAGTCTCTTTGGCAATCTGGCAAAACCTTCTCAGAATAGTGTTCTAAATGCACAACATAAAATATACGGGACTACAGTGAGTCCAATTACAATGAAGTGCAGGTACTGAATTTTAAAAAATCAAGTCCACAGCCCCCAGGTGAAGATCCATCCCTCTCGCTTTATAGTTGAAGTGATGGGGAGTAAGTGACAGAACCACGATTTGACTCCAAGTTATGCACCCTTTCTGTCCCACCAGGCTGCCTCTCAGTTCTGCCCTTGGTGTCCAAGCAGAACCAGTCCAATTTTTGTTTCAGATGTTGTCCAGTATTTGAGTTGTGTCCAAATCTTTGTGACCCCGTTTGGAGTTTTCTTGGCAAAGATTCTGGAGTGATTTGCCATTCCTTCTCCAACTCATTTTATAGATGAAGAAACTAAGGTGAACAGAGTGAAGTGACTTGCCCAGGGTCACAGCTAGTAAGTGTCTGAGGCTGGATTTGAACTCAGGATGAAGAGAGTCTTCCTTACAGCAGGTCTGGCAGTCTATGAGGATGGCTACGTATCCTCCTTTAGTCTTTTCTCTTCCACGCTAAAGATCCTCAGTTTCTTTAATTGACCCTCATGGTACTATCTCAAGGCCTTTTCCCATCCTAGTTGGCCTTACTGGACTTAAAGTCCTTTCTAAAATTTAGTGTCCAGATGTGGTCTGACCCATGACAGTGCTTCAGGATTGTCCTTCTTTTCCTTCTTCTCCTCCCCTTTCAGGACACTTCCCTTCTCTTAAGGTAAAGCACCTTAGGTTCATTTAACCCTCAGTATTCCCAGGCAGACCCCTAGGCAAAAGCCCAATTCCACTTCACTTCTGGGATCATTGGTTATCAGGCATGTGCATTCAGGCTGATGAAGTGTGTGTGTGGCATAATGGGATTTGAACTTCAGATCTTTTATGTGTTAACTTGGAAAAAAAAGAGTAGAATAGCTTAAGAAATTTAGGTCAGGAAAGAACTTAAGGACTGTCTGGTCCAATTCCCTCATTTAACACATGAGAAACCTATCTGGAGTCACTTATCCAAGGTTTCTCAGCAAGTGAAAGGAGACTCTGAGACTAGTGCCCTTTTCTCCTGAAACCCTGTCCAGTAAATTTTCTATCATTTCAGGGTTTTTAAAAATGATTGATAATTTTTGTCATTACTTTTATTTCCAAATATATAATCCTCCTGTAGACCTTGCCCAGAGAACCATTTTTTTTCTTTTTGTGTGTGTGTGAGGCATTTGGGGTTAAGTGACTTGCCCAGGGTCACACAGCTAGTAAGTGTCGAGTGTCTGAGGCTGGATTTGAACTCAGGTCCTCCTGAGTCCAGGGCCAATGCTCTATCTACTGTTCCACCTAGCTGCCTCCATTTTTTAAAAAACAGATTGAACTAATTATAGAGAAGTATTTTATTTTATTTATTTTTTTTTTTTGGTGAGGCAATTGGGGTTAAGTGACTTGCCTGGGGTCACACAGCTAGCAAGTGTCAAGTGTCTGAGGCTGGATTTGAACTCAGGTCCTCCTGACTCCAGGGTCAATGCTCTATCCACTGCGCCGCCTAGCCGCTCCTTCAGAGAACCATTTTTTATAACAAAGAAGAAAAGGTAGTTCAGCAAAACTAACTAATATATGAATTGAGTCTGACAGTATGTGCGCTATTCCGTACCATAGTCCCCCCATCTCTGATATACATTTTCTCCTCACTTTTTCCATTGGTATTGTTATGGACCTGGGGTACCTCAGAAGTTTTCTGGGGGAAATCAAGGAACCTTCTCCTTGAGAAACTAAACCAAAGGACAGACACACCTAAAGAGATAAGTGGCACCAATATGAACAATCTGAACTGAGATAACTCCAGGACCACCACCCTTCATTTCAGTCTCCCCCAGCCCTTGAGGAGATAACCCTATTAGGCATCCATGGCTGCTGCCCAAAGTGGTGAGAACAGAACAACTGCCCTTCACCAGACTGCTTCCAACTCACCACCCAATAAGGGAACTTTCCATGATCACATGATTGCCCCATCAGACCACCATCAGTCCTCTATAAAAGTATCTGCCTGTCTCCTGCTCGAGGAGATAGGTATCTCAGAGAGCCATGCCTCTGTGCCATGCCTTCTCCCCATGAGAAGTCCAAGGACTTTTCTCTTGGTTTCCTTTCCCTAGCGCCTAAATAAAATATTATTTTATTCTAATTGGATTTGTGTGCAAGAGGGTGTAGTTCTTTAAAGAATTCCTAAGAACCCAGCTCCCCCCCCCGACATATTTCCCCATAATAGAATCATTTAATAAATAATCAGTCAAATGGAGACATAAGCAATGTTCTTCTAGGTCATGGTATTATTTTGAGGGAGGGTGGAAATCCTTCTTTTCTGTGGGGAGGATCTGATCATTTACCACATGCAGTGAAAGACCCCAGGAGTTGCATTGATTCTGTTCACATTTCCATTCACTTTTGGGGACACCAGCTACCCTTAGCCTAACTTGCCAGGAAGTTACTGGCCATCTGGAGCCAGTGCAAAGCTCTGGAGCAATTCTGGTAAAAGAAAAAATATCTTTGACCCAGCAGCATCATTACAATCAAAATGCCTTTCCCACTTCAGTAAGTCATAGGAAAGCTATGAAAGCCCCAAACAGTATTTAGTTGTACCATACGCAATTAATTAGATTAGTAAGGGCAAAGACTGAGAAAGTTAGCAAAGTTTCTAAGAATATGCATCTGTAGCTCTTATTCGTCAAAGTTTCCCAATGCTTTCCCCTTTTTTCTCTTCATATTTTCCAAGTGCTTTGGCTGATTCAGACTCCCAGAAGAGCAGGGAAGCCTTTTCATTGAATGTTGTCCTTTGTGTTGATGGAAACAAATATCTGGTTTTAGTGACGTCTGAGGTAAGAGATTGTTTTTCAGGATATTCAAACTCATCTTCTGGGTCATTGGTTTCAAGTCTGAAAATTACAAGTTGTTGTTTCCTCTTTCAGCCTGTCCTTTGGAGCTAGCTTGCTTCATAACTTTTAGTCCTTGTCCTGGGGCGATGAGAGAATAACAATAACTATGCGTTTTGGCTCAGAAGAGTTATTTTGTTTATCTCGGGAGAATATGGAAGGCTTTTTTAGCATATGTAAGGGCATCCCAAATGCTGATTTCCAGGAATTATGATGTTAGATTTTCTGTAAAATTGAATAGATCTCCTTTTAGCATAATCTCCATAATTTTATTTTTCTATTTTTCCTTTACCCTCTTGAGTGCATTTCTTCAAATCTGATGAGTATCTCCATTTTCTCTTATCCCTAGGAAAACATTCCATGGGCTCATTCTTTTTATAGATTTCATTTCTCTCCCTACCCCATTCCCCCAATCTTAAAGTGATAAATCTGTATCACCTCCTTATTATTCATTCCCATGACCATCAACTCGAGTAGACTGTCACCTGTTGTTCAGTGTGTCTGATTCTTCATGACCCTATTTGGATTTTTCTTGGCAGAGATACTGGAGTGGTTTGCTGTTTCCTTCTCCAGCTTATTTTACAGATGAGGACCTGAGGCAAACAGGAATAAGTGACTTGCTCAGAGTCACGGAACTAGTAAATGTCTGAGGCCAAATTTGAACTCAGGAAGATGAGTCTTCCTAACTCCAGGCCCTGCGCTCCATCCACTGGGCCACCCAGCTACCCCAGACTCTCACCTGGAACATTACTATAGCCTTCTAATATCTCTCCTTGCTTTTCTCTTCCCCTTCTAGTTCATCCTGCATATCATGGGCATTACCTCAGACAAACTGAGGTCTGGGAAAGACCTTAGTTTAAAAGGCCAAGGCTTCCCACTGCATCCAGGGCCATTTCCGTTCCTCCTGATCTATGTCTTGCCACTGGACCCAGATGTTTCTGGAGGAGAGAGTGAGGCTGATGACTTTGCACAACCCTCTGTCACTTAAATCCAATTCACTGCAAGTCATGACATCACCTCCCTGATGTCATGGTCCTCTTTGAGAAGGAAGGACAGGAGCAGCTAGGTGGCACAGTGGATAAAGCACTGGCCCTGGATTCAGGAGGACCTGAGTTCAAATCCGACCTCAGACACTTGACACTTACTAGCTGTGTGACCTTAGGAAAGTCACTTAACCCTCATTGCCCCACAAAAAGAAAGAAAGAAAGAAAGAAAGAAAGAAAGAAAGAAAGAAAGAAAGAAAGAAAGAAAGAAAGAAAGTGAAAGAGAAGGAAGGACACACAACCATCCTACCCAGCAGTGCCAAGTCACTCTTCCTAAAGTGCAAAACTGATCTTATAGTTTTATTGCTCAAAATGCTTCATTGGCTTCTCATCGACTATTGAAAAGTTCACACTGCTTAGCCTGGCAATCAAGGCCTCCACAATCTGGCTCCAATCTCCTCCCCTTAGTTCACAAATAAACTAGAGTGCTTTCTGTCTTCCAAATACATTCCTCATTTCCCTCATGTTCTTACTATCTTCCCCAGGATCTCGGCTTGCCCATTTGTCCAGCCTCAGCTCAGGGGCCACATATTCCATGGAGAATTCCCTGATCAGTTCAGATGAGAACAAGTTCTCCTTTTTCTGAACTCTCCCAGCACTTAGTTTTGCTCAATGACCCTTAGTATTCCTGCAGAATGAGCATTGGGAGCGTTGGGGTTAGAGGACCTTTGTTCAAACCTCGGTTCTGTTTCTCATTACCTACTCATTCATTTCACCTGTTTCTGCAAAATTGGAGGATTCGGATTGGATGACCTCTAAAGTCTCCTTTAGCTCTAAATTTAGGTCTGTTTTGTCTTCAGATATTTTTCGCATGTGTTTTCTTTTTCCCACAAGATTTCAAGCTCTTTGAGGACAGCCCTTCAGAGATCTAAAATATATGTGCTTAAAAATGTCTTGAATGACTGAAAACCATGAAATACAACCCAAAGAACTGACTTCAGAAATGCATGATTTGCGTTTCACCTTCTGCTTCACGGCATTCATTCAAGTTCTGCCTAAACCATCCCTCACTCCTGCCATGCACTCCCTAATTTTAAAATATATTTTTTCAATTAGCAAAAATTATTTTTTTCCCTCCTTACCTCCCTGGGGGGTGGGGTGAAGAAAAACAAAGTCTCCGTAACAAATTTGCGTAGTCAAGCAAAACAGTTTCACAAATTGTCCATATCCTCCCTAAAGTACCTCTTCTTATGCACCTAGAGTCCTTCACAGCTCTGTTAGGAAGTGGACATCTTGCTTCATTCCTAGTCGTCTCAAATCATGGTTGATTATTTCATTGATCCGAGTTCTCATTTTTTTCAAAGTTGTTTATCTTTAAGATATCATTTTTTTTTTTTATAAATTACTCGCTGGTTCTGCTTAGTTCCCTCTGAATCAGTTCATTTAAGTCTTCCCAGCATTCTCTGTGCTCCAGGACCATCACCCCACATTCCAGTCCTCCTAAGCATCTGGATGAGGTAATCCAGGAGAAGACCACCTGGAACCGCCCATCAGCAGACTGCTTAGACCCATCAGGACAAAGTTGACACCCACCACCAGATCTCTCACGAGGGATTCTTCCTACCACAGCGCAACGCGGGAAGACCACCAGCCCCTCACCCAATAAGAGACTCTTACCCACCCCCCATCTAAACCCTATAAAATGGCACCCCACAAGTCAGTTAGGGGGAAAGCGTTTTGTTCTGGCAAAACCTTCCTCCCGGCCGGTTTCTCTTGTACCCCAATAAACCTGTTCTCTTATTCCTGATTAGGTCTTGTGCGAGAGTGTAATTCTTCATAGAGTCCGCTAAACGGCTCATGAAGACAGTAGGAATTTCATCAGGCCCTTGTGTCACCTCCTTCACCCTTTCGTAATTAACCTGTAATTCTTTACAGAGGAATCCTAAGGATCCACGTGCTTTCTCCTATCGCTTTCCCCATATCACTTTCATAAACTCAAAAAGAAAAGTTGCAATAAATATTATGTGCTTGGATAGGTTCTTTTTCTCTTTCTTTGATCTCTGTAGGGTATAGGCCTGGTAGTGGTATTGCTGGGTCAAAGCATACACACATCTGGGAGTACAATTCCAAATTGCTTTTCAATATGGCTGTGCCCATTCACGGCTCTATCAACAGTGCATTACTGTGCCTGTTTTCCTAAAGCTCCTCCAGGATTTGTCATTCCCCCTTTTTCGGGCCATTTTACCAATCCTATGGGTGTGAAGTGGAACTTCAGAGTTTTTTTAATTTGCATTTCTCTAATTATTAGTCATTTGGAGATTTTTTTCTTATGACTGTTGATAGCTTAAATCTCTTCCTCTGAAAACTGCCTATTCATACCCTTTGAGCCAGTCAGGCAGTCAATAAGCATTTATTAAGTGCCTACTGCATGCCAGGCACTGTGCTAAGCCCTTGGGATAAAAAGAAGAACAAAAGACAGTCCTTGACCTCATGGAGCTTCCAATCTAATGGGGGGAACAGCATGAAATAACTGTGTACAAACAAGTTACATAAAGGATAAATCAGAAATAATCAAGAGAAAAGGCAGGAGAATTAAGAGGGATTGGAATAGGCTTCCTGTAGAAGATGGGATTTTAGCTGGGACTTGAAGGAAGACAGGGAAGCCAGGAAGAAATGAGGTAGAGAGAGTATGCCATGCATGCACTAAGGTGGGGCTCCATCCCAGTGAAAATCCCTGCAGTAAGGAGATGGAGTGTCTTAGCTGAGGAAAAGCAGAGAGACCAGTTTCACTGGATCACAGAGTACATAGTGGTGTCAAAAATTAAATATAGTTTTATTTTTTGTCTCCTATGAAAAATTAATAAACAGATCAGAGAAATTAATTTTATAATATCTCCTACAATTTGTTTCTGTACCTGTCCTCCTACCAAAAAACCCCAAACAAACAAAAACAAAACCAACGGATCAGAGAACATAATGTAAACAGATCAGAGATGGACAGGAAAAATATTGTACCTGTTTATTTGTCCCAAGAAGAAAGAAACATGATCGTGTGGAGACCCCTTCAAAAAGGAGGAGCTCAGAGACTCCCCCTTTCTGAGGGTATATAAGGGTTTTTTTTTTTGTTCATTGGTTACAGGATGTTGTCAGTTTCATTAGCATGCTACAAATCAAGCCAAAAGCAAATACTATAACAAGAATGGATGTAATGCAAAGCAGTTTTAACAATTTCAGTTATAACAAGTATGGAAGAAATATAGAAGCACCATGGTAAGACTACAGGATTCCACGAAAGGAGTTTGGCAAGGATGAGGAAAGAAGTCACTTTTATCTGCTAACTCTCTGGGTTTAGTTTGAAGTTCAGTTGAAGGACATTTTGCTCCTATTAACCCAGGGTTTCATAAAAAATACTTTTGGATAATAAGGCACCTCCATCAAATCCAGGTGATGCATATATTCATATTAACAGCAGTGAGTAGGGTGTAGATAAGAAAACTGGAAGGGTATGGGAGGTAGGGTTGGGGGAAGGGATTAAGTTATGAAGGGCTTTAAACTCCAAACAAAAGATTTTTTTTTATTTGATCCTGGAGGTATTAAGAGGGGTGTGTGTGTGTGTGTGTGTGTGTGTGTGTGTGTGTCTGTCTGTCTGTCTGTCTGTCTGTCTGTCTGTCTGTGTCTGTCTGTCTCGGGGTCGGGGTGGGGGCAGTCAGATCTACCTTTCAGGAAAATTGCTTGGCTAGCCCAGTGTAGAAAGGCCTGGAGTAGGGAGGGAGACCACAACCAGTGGGCAAACTTAATAGCCTCTGACGATTTATCGGCTGGAGAATGTCTCTAATTTTTTATAAATATGAATTCGTTTTTAATATATCTTGGAAATGAGGCTTTTATTTGAGAAATTTGCTGCAAAGTTTTTGTATTTCTTTTTCTCCAGTTACCCGCTTCCCTTCTAATTCTAGTGGTACTTGGTTGTCTAAAACCTTTTATGTGATCAAAATTGTCCATTTTATCAGCTGTGATCTTCCCTAGTCTTCATTTAGTCAGGAGCTGTTCTCTTATGCATAATCATGAAAGGGAGTTTCTTTTTAAATTCATTCTGTTTTGGAGCAGCTAGGTTGGGGTAGTGGATAGATCTCTGTACCTGGAGTCAGGAAGATCGGAGATCAAATCTGGCTTCAGACACTTGCTAAGCTGTGTGATCTTGGGCAAGTCACTTAACGTCTGGTTGCCTCAGTTTCCTCAACTGTATAATCGGGATAATAATAGCACCTATCTTTCAGGGTTGTTGTTGAAGATTAGAGGAGATAATATTTGTAAAGCTTAGCACTGTACCTGGCACATAGGAGGTGTTAAATGCTCAGTAGGAACACGTCTTGATCTTCAGTGTGAGATGTTACTATCTAGACATAGTTTTTGCTATGCGGCCTTTCCTGTCTTCTCAGCAGTTTTTGTCAAATAGTGAATCTTTACCCTAGTAGCTGGAGTCTTTGGATTTAATATTTCGCCTCTCAGAGTTCTTATCTTCCTTCAGTGCTCAGTTCAGATGACATCCATTCCATAAAACCTCCCTTGCCTCCTTGCCTCAGTCAGTGAATTCTTTCCTAAAATTACCTTGCATTTACTAATCTGCAGTGACAGGTTTTGTTCTCTCTCGGTCCCCAGAATGTAAGTCTTTTTATTTATTTTCTTTTTAAACATTTCTCTACTCTCAGTAAATATTAGTCAGTAAATATTTTATTTTTGCAGGGCAATGAGGGTTAAGTGACTTGCCCAGGGTCACACAAATAGTGTCAAGTGTCTGAGGTCAAATTTGAACTCAGGTCCTCCTGAATCCAGAGCTGGTGCTTTATCCACTTCGCCACCTAGCTGCCCCCTAAATATTTTATTAAATGCTTACTTTATGCCAGGAATTGTGCTAAAAGGTGAAAATACAAAGGAATGCAGTCCCTGCTTTCAGGGAGCATACAATCTGATTGATGGAGGAAGACAACACATAAAAAAAAGCTGAAAAGGTGGTGGTGGTGGTAGTGGTGGTGGTGGTGGTGGTGGTGGTGGGGTGTGTGTGTGTGTGTGTGTGTGTGTGTGTGTGTCAGGGAGTGTTTACTAGGGGGCATCATGAAGTCCTGTAGTAAGGGTGGGAAATCTGAGGAGGTAAGAGTTTTAGAGTTGACTCCAAATCCAGGAGATTTTGCCTATGGATTTGCCCATGGTCATACTATTCTGAGATATTTAAATGTAAGATCTGAGTTCAAATTTGGCCCCAGACACTTACTGGATGTGTGACCTTGGGAAAGTCACTTAACCTGTTTGCCTCAGTTTCTACATCTATAAAATGGAGATAATAATAGTACCTACCTTGCAGAGTTATGAAGATCACATGAGATAATAATTGTAAAGCATTTAGTGCATGCAGTGCCTGGCACATAGTAAATGTGTAAATGTTAGCTATTATTATTGTTGTTGTTGTTGTTGTTATTGTTATTGTTAATTCAGTGTTTACTGAAGCAGAACCAAAACGGTAATATACACAATGACTACAATAAGATAAATGAAAAGAACTCTCAAAAGAAGCTAAACTCTGAGTAATTATAATAATCAATTTGGGTACTAAAAGACAAATGATAGGAGACAGCTAGGTGGTGCAAGGGATAGAGCACTGGCCCTGGATTCAGGAGGACCCAAGTTCAAATGCAGCCTCAGACACTTGATATATACTAGCTGTGTGATCCTGGGCAAGTCCCTTAACCCCAATTGCCTCACCAAAAAAATAAATAAATAAAAGACAAATGACGAATCATGTCCTTCTCCTCTTGACTGAGCAGTAGGGGACTTCAGATGCAGATAACTGCACCCATTCTCAGTTTCGACCTCTGTATCATCTGTTTTTGTAGAACTGTTTTTCTGGTTCAATTCCAGAGGTTGGGGGCTGGCCTGGGTAGTATTTCCAGAGCTATTGAGTCATTTCAATCGTGTCTGACACTTTTTGGTCTCATTTTGGGGTTTTCTTTGCAAGGATACTGGAGTGGTTTGTCAATTCCTTCTCTGGTTCATTTTACAGCTGAGGAAACTGAGGCAAATGGGATTAAATGATTTATCCAAAGTCACACAGTTAGTAAATGTCTGAGGCTGGATTCGAACTCACGATGATGAGTCTTCCTGACTCCGAACCCAGAGTACTATTATATAAAAAGAAAAGGCATCAACAAAGGTGTCGACAAATCTAAGTTGTTGTTTGTTTTTCAAAGAAAATTCATCATTTTGGTACTAAAGCTGAAAGTCAGGAACGATTGTTGTTTGAGAGGATTTGAATTCCTAAGACTTTATCTGTGTAAATATTTTTACCTTAACTCTCAATTTTAGTCCTTGCTTTAATATTTCAATATGTCAATATGAAAAGAGGCATTTTGGAGCAATGGAGGTAGTCTTTAAAAATCAGGAAGACCTGGGTTCAAATCCCATCTCTGATTTATACGGGCTGTCACTTCATACTGGACAAGTCACTAGAACCTCTCACTGCTAAAGGCAATTCTCTCAGACTCTAAGGTACAAAGAAGTTGCTGATCTGCATTGATAGAAAAGTTTTTTTTTTAAATCAATATGAAGAAAATAAACTCCTTTTTTAAATAAAAAAGCAAAAATGGCTATAATATAAAATTGTTTTACATATACAAACTAGAAAAGTTAAAATGAGAAAAATCAGATGACAATGTCACATGTTGAAATTGAGTAATGAGAAGTAGGCTGAAGCATGCTGTGGACATTTCAGAATGCTCTCTGGAGAAATATGAGAGGCCCTCAAAGTATTAGTCTGGAGAGCCGGGAATCCCAAGAGGATGGTCAGTGAATGCAGGGAACGAGTGGATTGCAGTCCGGAAGAGTGTAGGGAGGGATAAACAGAAGAGAATTCTTAGATTTCCATTTTTGTTCTCAAGTGTGAAGTCTTAGAAATGATAATAGTAACAGCTAATATTTATTCAGCACTTAGGGCAGCTAGGTGGCACAGTGGAATAGCACTGGGACTGCAGTCAGTAGGACCTGAGTTCAGATCTGGCCCCAGGCACTTACTAGTCCTGTTTGCCCCAGTTTCCTCATCTGTAAAATGAGCTGGAAGAAGGAAATGACAAATCACTCCAGTATCTCCACGAAGAAATCCCTAGATGGGGTCATGAAGAGTCAGACATGACTGAATGACAACAAATAACACTTAGTATGTATCAGGCTCTGTAAGTGGTTTACTGTGATCTCATTTGATCCTCACAACAATAGTGGGGAGGCAGGTGCTATTATGATTCCCATTTTACAGTTGAGGAAACTGAGGTAAACAAAGGTTAAATGTCTCGACAAGTGTCATGCATCATTAGTAAGTGTCTGAGACTGGATTTGAACTCAGGTCCTCCATGACTTCCAGGCTCAGAGCTCCAGCCACTGTGCCATCTTGCTGCTTCTGGAAAGAAAATATAATGATTAGATTTGGAACAGGTTATTTCAAACAGAGGAGAATGCAAGTCAGAGGCTCAACAGTTTCTTCAGATAGTGGGGTAGTGACAAGAAGGCTGTTTTAGGGGTCAGAACACCTGGGTTCCAACACTGGCTGTGAGACTTTGGGAAAGTCATTGAATTTTTAGTTTCCTCATTTGGAAAAGGATCAAGCTGGACCTCTAGGGTGCAGCTCACAAAGATGGAGTTCCTTAGGAAAGCTCAGATCAATGGGAAAGTCTGGAAATTCCCTGTCTGCAAAGAGACTCTTTTGTCTCTCTCTCTCTCTCTCTCTCTCTCTCTCTCTCTCTCTCTCTCTCTCTCTCTCTCTCTCTCACACACACACACACACACACACACACACACACACACACACACACATACACACACAATGTTTTCATAATTCTTAAGCTGCAGCACCAGAGGACAGTATCCAAGATATGTCCTGTCCCTTAAAAGCCAAAAAGCCATAGGGAGCAAGACTTGTCCTTGTCCAAGGGAGCCACATTCTCTTGCTCCTTCCCAGTGCAGCCTTATAGACTCCAGGGGGTGAGATGAGCAGAACCAGAAGAACATCGTACACAGTATCATCAACATTATGTGTTGATCAACTGTGATAGACTAGATTCTTCTCACCAATACAATGGTACAAGAAAGTTCCAAAGGACTCAAGATGTAAAAGGCTCTCCAAATCCAGAAAAGAAAAAAAAAGAATTGTGGAATATGGATGCTGATTGAACCATACTATTTCTTTTGTTTTTGGTGCTGTTGTTTTTCTTTTTTGAGGTTTTTCCTTTTTGCTCTGATTCTTCTCTTATAACATGACTAATGCAGAAATATGTTTAATGTTATTATATATATGTATATATATATGTATACACAGACACAGACACACACACATACACACACACACACACACACACACATATATATATATATATATATATATAACCTATATCAGATTACCTGCTGTCTAGGGGAGGGAGGGAGAAAAATTGGAAATTGGAAATCTTATAAAAACAAATGTTGAAAACTATCTCTACATGTAACTGAAAAATAATAAAATACTTTTATTTAAAAAAAAAAAGACTCCAGGGGGGTGGGGAGGGGAGAAAGCTGTGTAACAGGTTCCAGTTCCCAGACACAGGGCTGCGGCTGCCAGGCTGAGGCCGGCGGGAGTGCTCCTGACATGCGGTCACCAGGGTCACATAATGACCAACTGGGAAGCTGGAGAAGAACCCCACCACATTGCCACAGGGCAGAGAAAGCCTGAGGCTGCCCCTGCTCCCAGAATAGCTCTAGGTAAGCTCCTTCAGCGAGTCATTTGGCAGAGGGAGCAGCACATGCCTTGACCAGGGTGCCAAGTTTTCCTCCCAGGTTCACTCCAGTGCCTTTTAAGAGCAATAACAACCTTTTAAAAAGCTCTCTGAGCCTTAATTTCTCATCGGTAAATGGATTCTTCCCAAAGGTAATTTTTAAGTCTCTCATTAGTTGATATGATACAGTGGACGGGCTATTGGATTGAAAGGATTTTGATTCAAATTGTGTGAACCTGGGCAAGCCCTTTCATTTCCGGCCTTGGTTTCTTCATCCGTAAAATGAGTTACAGTTGGTAACCTCTAAGGTCCCCTCCTCTGAGTTCTAGATCAATGGTGATCACAAGAACTAGCTTCTTCCCCCCCCCCCCCCCTTTGAAATCACTTCCTCACAGCCAGACCTCTGTAGGTAGGCCGTTATCAGTTTCTTTTTGAGCAAATGCATTTTTCCTTGGTGAAGGTTAGTATTTCTGGTAATAAGGAGAATTTTGAACCAAAATCCTTATTAAAAGGTCTATATAGTAGCTGTTGGGATATTACTCCTTTCCTGCTCCCCTTGGGTGACTTGGAAGGAAGAGGTCTGACTAAGGCCAAGCTTGCTTGTGGCCTGGTCCAGCCCTTACCTCAGGCAATGGCGAACTATGTTTAAAGGGAACTACAGAGTAGAGGACACTAGACCATGAAGAAAGAATGCCTAGAAGCTTAAGTAGAACCTTCCACATTTCCTTGGAGAGATGATAATAATGATAATTATAACAGTAGCAGCAATAATAGCTAGCATATTATATGGTGCTTTCAAGTTTGTAAAGTGCTTTACAACTATTATCCCATCCCATCCTCACAATAACCATGGAAGATGGGTGCCATTACTATTATTATTTCCATTTTACAGATGAGGAAACTGAGATAGATGGAGGTTAAGTGAATTGCCCAGGGTCAACTCAGGTCTCCCTGACACCAGATTCAGGGATGTAAACCACTGTGCCCCGGCTGAGATAGTGGGTACTGAAGGGCACATATACTATCTGGCAATGGTTTTGTTAGAGTTTTTCTTATGTAGCAAGGTGGGGGGCACATGGGGCAAGAATAGACATCTCTAGCATCTCTTCCCCCACTCTCAGAGAAAGGGAGGTAATGAGCTAGAATTATGTCTATTTGCTTCCTTAAATATTATTGGTCTACAGTATCAGACTTATAGCAGCTACTGTGGCCTTCAGAACTGCCCCAATCAGATTAAAATGTAATTGGGAAATATTTAACAAAATAAATAAAAATACAGTACAACATAGATAATGTTAATTTATTGTTTTCTAAGTCAATATGCGTCTACTCCACCTACTATCTAAGTTTGGCACCATTGGTTTAGAGGTTGTAATTTTTAGGATCAAGCAAAACTCCTGTTCATTCTCTCTCTCTCTCTCTCTCTCTTTCTTTTTTGGTATGAAATATCATTATTTATTGATACAGGTATCAATAAGAAAAATATAAACATATTTAAAGCTGTATATATTTAAATGAAACCATCCTTACTGTGCCAAAATATTCTACAATTTATGATTACCCATAAACTTTTGTTTCTGAGAACTGTTGTAACCCTGTGTATCCTAACTTTATTAAAACAATTATTAAAAAAAATCAACTTAGGGGTTTTCCATTCTTTTTGCTGGCAGGTACATTTTTTTTTGCCAAACCAAACTGTAAATAATCTGGACAGTAACTGAAATCTGGCTGAATAGTCAGTCTGAAGAGAGAGGGAGGCCAGAAAACAGAAAGGCAGGAAGGAAGAAGGGACCCACGCAGATTCTATAGCTTCTTGACAGGTCTTTAATAAAGCTGTTTCTTGTTTGATATAGTTATCAGTTTAACTTTCACAGCTATACAGTTAAGCATTTTCTGTTTGGGCAATAGAGTGTTTCTAATATTATTAGACTTGGAGGTAAAAAAAAAAAGCATGAAATTGGATAGAGGAAAATTTTTTTTAAATAAAGGTTGCTGCCATGTTCCTTGTCAAAGTTTTGATTTTTAAATATTCATTTTTAAAAGAAAGAATGAAAAGGAAAGAAAAAGGAAAAGAATAGAAAAAAGAAAGGAAAAGAAAAAGGAAAAAAGAAAAAAAATTTCTGAAGAATTTTTTTGTTGTTTCATTTCAGGAATGACTAAATGTTTTCAAATTGCTTGTAAAAAATTTTAGAATGTATTTTGATTATAAAATGAGTTTGGAGAGTAAATTAAAATCTTTGGGGGGATATGTATTTTGGTTTTGATCATTATTTCTTAATGGGAAAGGGTGGGACACGTGTTCTATCTAAGGTTTTATTTTGTCCAATCCAAATGCTAGTTCCACAATGAATACTTATAGCAAATAGCAAAAAAAAAAAAGGCACTTATCCAAGTTAGTCGACAGCAAAACAGAATCAAGAAATATATATATATATGACAATGCAGAATGAAGGTGCTTTCCTAACTGGAGTGAAATATCTCAGTTTAACAAAGAGAGAAAAATCAAAGATCTCACCCTGGGGGAAATTCTTCGAAGTTTTCAGGACAAGGATTAAGTCTGAGGACATTCTGAGGACAAAGACATAATAGCAACTGCCATCTCCTCTAATATAAACTTCTTCCAAGCATCTTTCTCTCCTTTTAGTGATGTGAAGAGAACTTGGCATTGGGCATCTTCTCTCTCAGAGTTGGAAACGAATCTTCCTTTTCTTCTGCTCACACTAACTCTATCCCACCTCCTCATGCAAGCATAGGACATTGATTTCTTTTTTTTCTTTTTTCTTTTTTTAGTGAGGCAATTGGGGTTAAGTGACTTGCCCAGGGTCACATAGTTAGTAAGTGTCAAGTGTCTGAGGCCGGATTTGAACTCAGGTACTCCTGAATCCAGGGCCAGTGCTCTATCCACTGCACCACCTAGCTGCCCCAGGACATTGATTTCTAACAATGAGGAGAGAATCTCATACTGATGGGCTTTGGAACTCAGTCTACACAGGGAAGACTCACTGAGTGGGGGCTAAAAATAAAAGGCCTCAATAAGTTCTGAATTTAAGTAATAAAATATTGGCTGGTGAACTGAATTGGAATTGGCCTTGTCAGGATTTTAAATGACTTTGAGCTAATAGAGATATTTGAAGTCATCTTCATCCTGGGAGATCACTTCAGGCTGGAATTCATACCCTCTACCTCCTCTGATTACACTTCACTTTCCAAACCTTCCATGTAAAGTGGGCACTCAGAGCAGCCATCTAGTCATTTCTTGCTAAGCTGAACTCAGGGCTTTTACATTTCTCTCCAACTTCCATCTTCTTTCTATGTGTTGTCTTCCCCAGATAGAATGTAAACTCCTTGTCTTTCTTTTTCCTTGTATTTGTATTCTCAGACTTACCATAGTGCCTGGGATACCTTAAGATTTTTTTTTTTTTTTTTGGTGAGGCAATTGGGGTTAAGTGACTTGCCCAGGGTCACACAGCTAGTAAGTATCAAGTGTCTGAGGTCAGATTTGAACTCAGGTCCTCCTGACTCCAGGGCCGGTGCTCTATCCACTGCACCATCTAGCTGCCCACGATACCTTAAGATTTAATACATTTTTGTTCATTGACTTATTGTTGTAGGGTTTGAAAATGCCCATCCAAGAGATTAACAGAGGTAACTGGGAGATGATTAACTCTGTTTGCTTTCCCTTGACCAAGTGAGAAGTGCTTTCTTGGTCAGAAGACTGGGCTCCCAGATGTGAGGCTAGCGAGGACATTAATACATCAATATTTGTACATCTCTTTACTTGGAATTTGTGATGGATGCATTCTCCTCCATCTGGGGATTAGGAGAGGCCCCATTGTTGGTCAAGTTTTTGTGCAGCCAGAGGTATGGAAAACTGCAACCTAAAGGTATAATCTTAGCAAGAGGAAGTCCAGGGTCTAGATCACTAGAGCTGTGTGGATCTGGGCTAAAAAAAAAAACAAAAACAACCAATCAACCTGGCCTAACCCAGATCATGTTACTTAAATCCTTGGGCACTGGTCTCATTTCTTTCTTAAGTCCATCCTTTAAAAAATGAGTGGGATGGACTACATGATCTGTGATGCCCCTCCCACATCTTATGAGTTCTTGAGGTTTTCCAGTGGTGGTTAAAATGGGCTCAATGTCAGAAAAGTCAAACCTTCCAGGAATTTATTGACCTTGCCTTCTTTGGATCATTATTGCCTAACAATAGTAGTGCGTGCTTAATGAAGTGTGATGTTTAAAATCCCCAGTTTTGGGGGGAAACTAGCTAAGATTTACTGATAAATTCAGTAAGAGTTTAGTCTTTTAAATATTTATTAAAGAGTAAAGACAACACACGGAGTACAGTAACGCAAGAAAAGCCTATCTACTTTCCTCTCTCTTTCTTTACCACCAACCCAAAGTCCTGGTACAAAAAGGCTGATCCAGGGAACCACCCTCACCTTCCTACTTCCTCTCTCCCTCCCTGGAAGGGGAGGTCCTTCAAGCTGATAGGTTGATGGTGGTCTCCTGTTAATGTTATAGTCTACAGCCTCTGAGAACAATACCCCACTCAGGGTCAGCCAGGTGTGGTCTCGAATTAATCAACCTTAAGTAGGTCCTCAGTCAGTCTCACCCAATTCAATCAATTCCAAATCAGTCTTCAGGTGGGGCTCCTGGGCTTCTGCCAAATCTCATTATTTTATCACAGAAGACTTGTTGACTAAATATTAACTAAAGATGACTGTGAGGCTAAGTAAGCTCTGGAGAATAAGGAACCACTCACAGAAGGACAGAGAAGCTGGGCCTGCTTCCACCTGAAGGCAGCAGAGAGAGAGGATGAAGATGAGTAGAGGACCAGTAAAACCAATGCCTAAATCCACCTGCAGATGAACCATAGTGGGAGAGGAACGCTGTGACATAAAGAGTTTCAGAGACATAATTTCTGTGTAATTAATCATTTCATGAATCATGTTAGCATATAAGTAATTAAAGGGCTAGTGGCACTTTCAAATGCCAAATACTCTTCATGAAACCCACTCAAGGCTTCTATGCCCTTGGAAGAGTGGATGTTCCTGAGGGTGACAATTGACTCTGATTGATTAACAAGTAATGAGAGAATGAATGTTATAATGAGAGACAAAGAGAAACTATCTCAAGCCAGACCACCCCCAGCCTCAGGCCATCTAGCCTGCCTGAGTGGAGCACAACTGGTCAGAATTCACCTTAGATTACATTCTTTGTAAAGTTCTCCGGTCCAATAGGATACCAATTTCCAAGATTTCATCTCATTATCACCCTGACTTTCAAAGACTAAGCTTTAACTTAATCTCCAAATGAGGAAGGGAAAAAATCCTGGATCTTCCCAATAGTTGGTTACTTAATAATAATTTCTCAGTGCATATTTGGAATTTACTAGATAGATATAAAGATGGAAGGGATTTTAGAGGTCATTGGGTTGTTGTTGTTTGTCCTTCATTCTCTCTCTTTTATTTTTTTGTGGGGCAGTAGGGGTTAAGTGACTTGCCCAGGGTCACACAGCTAGCAAGTGTCAAGTGTCTGAGGTCACATTTTAACTCAGGTCCTCCTGAATCCAGGGCTGGTGCTTTAGCTACTGCACCACCTAGCTGCCCCCTGTCCTTCGTTCTCAAAGAGGACCTTGATGTTGGGAAGGTGAGGGGAGAAGAGCAGAGTTGAATTGCTCAACAGGAGCAGGTAAGAAGTCATTGTGTACAACACCTTTATTTTATAGATGAGGCACTAAGACTTGTCCAAGTTCAGGAGATCATAGATTTAGAGCTTTGAAGAAATCCAAAGAGGCCACCAAATTCAACCCCCTCATTTGGAAAAACAAACTTTTTTTTAAATTAACAATCATTTATTTTCTCCCATTAATTCCCTCCCCTTTGCTTTGCCCTCCCCCACTTAGTTGAAAAAGAATCCACCACCCCCCTGTCAGGAGGGGTTATTATACTTCTTCATCAGTCCTAAATCTAAGAGTTCTTAAGTCTTTCAAAATTCTGACCCTCCATTTTACAGATGATGAAACTGAGGTTTAAGTTGACTTACCCAAGGTCACACAGTGAGTGGCAGAACCTTTGAACAAAGCCACGGAACATCATAACTTCTGCCAACTTTCCACTATACTGTGTTATGTCATAAATGATTGAAACTTTCCATAATAATACTATGTAATGCTTCCAGGTTTACAGAGACTTTCCTCTAAACCAAAGCTTCTTAAACTGTGGGTTGTATGGGGTCACTTGACTGAATGTGGGGGTTGTGAAAAATTTGACAACAGTATAAGGTTATGTATGCCTGTTTTATATACCTGGGGTTGTGTAAAAATTTCTCATGTGAAAAGGAGTCGTGAGTGGAAAAAGTTTAAGAAGCGATGCTCTAAACAGTTCTGTGAAGTAGGTACCACAAGTCTGATTATACCCTTTTAACGCATGAAAAAACTGAGGTTCAGAGAGACTAAGCAATTGCTGTTAGAGCCATGTTGGAGCCAGAATTTGAACCCAGGTACCATCACTCCGAATTTGGTGCTCTTTCTATCTCACTGAGCAGTGGGAAGGATGCTCATTGGATGGGTTCATGGAGAGTCCTTTGAGATCATCTGGTCCAAACAATTCACTTCATAGAAGAAGAAACAGAGATCTTGGGAGGTTGTTCATGGCTACACAGTGATAGCTGAGCCAAGCTTCACATCAGAGTTCCGTGTTCTTTATTCCATCATTCTTTTGATAAATCATACCATACCTTTGTTAATACTATGAACTTCATGCCTTCAGAGAGAGCTGGTCTTAGTACTAGGTGGTGTCAGGCAATGGTTTTCCTAGGTTTTCTGTGTGGTGCCTACAGGCTACATAAGTAAGAAATGCCTCGAAACTGTAACGATTGGAATGACGCCACCTGCTGGAGACTTACTGTAGAAAAGCTCCACCATGAAGTGAAGGTCTTTGAGGGCAAGACCAGGAGTCTTTTCTTTGGTGTCAGGAAGTGACGTTTGCTTGTGGGAGGAAGAAGGGGGAGGCTGGCGCTCTGACTGGGGCGCTATTTTGGGAGGACTCCTGGCGGAGAAGGGAGGTAGAAATGTGCTCTCCCTTTAATAGATAGATGAATGTAGGCCTTTTCTTCTCTCTTTACCAAATTCTCATTCTCCTTAATAAATGCTTAAAAGTCTAACTCTTGCTAAAGCTTATAATTTATTGGCGACCACTCATTAGATATTTTAGACAAACTAGCTAGAATTTTATCCTTTAACATTCCTGAGTTCTTTATGTGTCAGGAGAGACTTTTTTTTTTTGGTGGGGCAATGAGGATTAAGTGACTTGCCCAGGGTCACACAGCTAGTAAGTATCAAGTGTCTGAGGCTGGATTTGAACTCAGGTCCTCCTGAATCCAGGACTGGTGCTTTATCCACTGTGCCCCCTAGCTGCCCCCTGGAGAGACTCTTAACAAAAGGATTCTGTGTTTATTAAGGACCTGACTGTGCTAATTTACTGAACAATGAGAATGTGGCTGGCCAGTAGGATGCTGTAAGATAGATAATGGCAAGAGTGCTGAATTTGGAGACAGAGGACCTGGGTTTGAATCCTGACTCTGACACTACCTGTGTGACTTTACACAAGTTACTTGCCCTCTCTGAGTTTCAGTTTCTCAAGTGGGAAATAAGAAAGTTGGACTAAGTGGCCCCTGTAAAGTCCCTTTCAGATCTAGCTCTAAGATCCTGTGATGCTGTCTCTGGTTACCATGTCAGCAATAGTGAGAAGTAACAGGCCTGTCTTGTTCAGTAGGGAGTGAATTTAAGACAATGGATGTCTGCATAAAATTCATTGGATTTTATATGAATCATATGAATGAATTTTATACAGACATCCGTAGTCTTAAATTCACTCCCTACTGAACAAGACCCATTGGCTCTATGAGGATCTGGGGTAATTTGGTGGTCATTCAGGGGTCTCAGTTCTTCTCATGAAATAAATGATAAATGATAAACTCTTTTAATGGCTTCCTGTTTCATTGGAAACCTTTGTTTAGTTATTGTTGTTCAACTGTTTTTCAGTTGTGTGTGATTCTTTGTGACCCAATTTTGGAGTTTTCTTGGCCTGCCATTTCCTTCTCCAGCTCATTTTGCAGATGGGGAAACTGAGTCAAATAGAGTTAAATGACTTGCCCAGGGTCATACAGCTAGTAAGTGGATGAGGCAGATTTGAATTCAAGAAGATGAGTCTTCCTAACTCTAGGCCCAACACTTTCCCCATTGTGCCATCTAGCTGCCCACTGAAAACCTTGGCATACTGCAAATCTATTTATAAAAGTGCATCATATAATTCACTTGTGATTATGTGCTGACATGTGGGGCTTTAGTTTTTCAGTGGCCTCGAATGAAGTAGCCAGAATGCAAGCAATTGCTTTCCATGCTTCACATGGCATTGCTGTGATAGAAGACAGATTGAAATGGTTGTTGAGTCCAAACCCTATGCAGAGTCCCATGCTCTGAAGATGATACAGTGGGAACCAAGGTCCCAGATCATCAAATGTATGGAAGGTAAGCTTTTTTTTTTTTTTTGTCTGGCTCTTGTCCACTTTGAAGGTCTCTAAGGCTTCACTGATCTCCACTAATGATTAGTTGATGAAAAACCCAAACAACTTCATCATCATTGCCACTACCATCACCACCACCACCATCGTTGTCATCATCATTCTTTTAATCATGGTCACCATGTTAGCTGTTGTGGGAAGGGCTATTGTCCTAGAACAGGAAAACTGGTCACGTGGATATTAAATGCTGGAAAATGAAGAAGGCTTGTACCTAACAAATGAATGGTTTTATAAATGATGAATAAAGATCCAAAAATTACCGAGCCACCTAATGGGTGGCTCAGTGGATAGAGCTCCAGGCCTGGAGTCAGGAAGACCTGAGTTCAAATCTAGCCTCAGACACTTAACACTTAGGAGCTGTGTGACCTGGGGCAAGTCACTTAGCCCCAATTGCCTCATCAAAACAAAACAAAACAAAACCAAAACACCAAATAATGTGGGCATTTCCATATTCCTAATAGAACAGAAAAAGGACTATATATGAAACTATGGATCTCCATTATGTACAACTTTCTTTTCTTTTTTTTTTCCCTTCTCACCATCCCTTCCTCCCTTTGGAAAAAAAGAAAACAAGGCCCTTCTAGCAAATAAGCATTTTTTGTTATTGTTGTTGTTGTTCAGTTGTTTTAGTCACATCTGACTCTTCATGACCCCATTTGGGGTTTTCTTGGTGAAGATACTAAAATGGTTTGTCATTTCCTTCTCCAGCTCATTTAACAAATGAGGAAACTGAGGCAAACAAAGTTAAGTGATTTTCCCAAAGTCACATAGCTAGTAAGTGTCTGAAGCCAGATTTGAACTCTGGAAGATGAGTCTCCCTGGCTTCATGGTTGGTACTCTATCCACTATGCCACCTAGATGCCCCAAACAATCTCACTCCCTAAAAAAGAATATCCCCCAGATGTAGCTAGGTGGCACAGTCAATAAAGCACTGGCCCTGGATTCAGGAGGACCTGAGTTCAAATCTAGCCTCAGACATTTGACACTTACTAGCTGTGTGACCCTGGGCAAATCACTTAACACTCATCGCCCCGCCAAAAAAAAAATAATAATAATACATTTTTAAAAGAAAGAAAAAGAAAAAAAATATTCCCAGAACATATGAAAAATGAATTCAGCTATGTTGCTACTTTGATTTCCAACTATATCATAAAATTCAGCTGAAATATGCCCCTCTACTCTATTGCTTTAAAAAAAAAACTCTGTGAGGCAGAGATCTAATATTTTCTTTTATCCCCTAAATAGGATAAAAAGTAAATCATAACCATTTACCTAAAGGGTTCTTAATCTGGATTCCTTGAAAGTAAAATAAAAATTGATAATCTTATTTAAATATAATTGACTTTCTTTGATATCTTATGTAGTTTATTTTATGCATTTAAAAACATTTTTCTGAAAAGGGATGCATAGGATTCACCAGATGGACAAAGAGATCCATTACACACACACAAAATAAATCTTCCTCCAGACATTACAGATGGGTAAATATTGACACAATTTATCTGAATTGCTAAAAATTCTCTTTTGATATAGACCTAGATCTTGATAGCTTTCAGAGAGTCCAGACTGCTAATGTTAATGGTGGCAGCTTGTAAAGTTTCAGAGAAATCTGGGAAGACTGGTATGAAATGATGTAGAATCAAGCGCACAGAACCAGGAAAACCATTTTTACAATAAGAACATTGTGGTGTTATTTTTTTTAAATAAAATATCATTAAAAAATTATCAAGTATTTTTTTTCTCTCCCACCACTGGAAAGAAAAAGAGAAAGAAACCTTTGGAACAAATAAATATATCCAAGCAAAACAAATTCCCTATTGGCTAAGTCCAAAAATGATAATAAGGGCATTGTAAAAACAAACAACTTTCAAGGAATTAAGAACTCTTATGAAGGAAATGACCCACTAGTGATTCCAGAGAGTCAGTTATGATAACCAGTATGTTAGCTTTATCACACAAAGGTGCAGAATGACATATACACATGCACATGCACATGCACACACACACACACACACACACAAATATGGTTTTGGACATAGTCGATGCTGGAATTTATTTATTTATTTTTGCTTTAATGGTACATATTTGAGGGGGTTTTTTGTTTGTTTTGTTTTGTTTTCACAGGGTTAAGTGACTTGCCCAGGGTCATGAAGCTAGTAAGTGTCAAGTGTCTGAGGCCGAATTTGAATTCAGGTCCTCCTGAATCCAGGGTGGTACTTTATCCACTGCACCACAATGGTGCATATTTGTTACAAGAGTTTTCTTTTTCTTTTTCCCACTGGGAATATGGAAGTGAGAGAAAGAGAGAGAAAAATAAATGCTTGTTAATTGAAAAAAATGAAATTAATTTTTAACACTGTCAGCTTCTGAGGAGAGGGATATGGATGGAATAATTTTGCGGAGGAAAGATATCCTGTATTTCTTCCTTAGAAATGATAGTTGAAGGATGTGGGAAGAATACTTCAGTAATTATAGTTAAATGGTTTTAATGGAACAAGTCCAGTGCTAGGAGGGCAAGAATACAAGACAAGGATGTCAGCTCCAACCCACTCTTTCAATGTTGCCAAGGGAAATCCAGGGTAATATATATGACTCAGAAATCAGTTTTTACCCCAAACTAAATGTCAAATGGCCCTGAGAGAGCTTTTGCTGAGAAGGGAACAAAGTTGTGAAGAAGAAATACTTTGACCTCTGGACATTTTTCTGTAGTAGATGCACCCATGGGTCTGCCTAGTTTCAATCCTCCAGTGACTCTGTGATCTCTTAGATACAAATGTGTTTATTCCCTTCGATAATTCAGATTGCATCTCGTCCGTTAGCCTGAGAGCAAAAGCATATCATTTGAGGATGAAGAAGTCCTTCAACAGATGGCAACAGCTTAGCAGAAAAAGCAAGCCAGTAGCAGATGATGGCGGATGAACAGCAAACGGGAGCTTCCGAGGTGTGAGGCAGCATTGAGACCCAGCTGGAAGCAAGCAGTGAATCAAGGGCGCCTGGGAGAGATGGAACCAGTGGAGCCAGTCTAGGCAATTCCAGTCTGGATGCAACCCAGAAGTAGATGTCCAGAAAGAGTTTTGTCCCTTTCTCACTCACGGCAAGGAAACCTGGGGGAGATTTTTGCACATGGGAATTTTCTCTTATTTCTCTTGCTATTTATTCTCTTTTATCAAATGGCTTTTGGTTTGAATTCATGTGTCATCCAGTTGGGGCTGAAAGAAGGGATAGCTATTCTCTGGAGTTTGGAGGTAGGATGTTCTTCCTTTAAAATATTTTATCGCTATCTTTTACTTTTATATCACCTTCATTTCCCGACATATCCTTATCCTCCCCCCCACCAGAGAGCCAGAGTTCTAATAAAGAGGAAAAAAGATGGGGGGGATGACGAAGTTCCCCAAACTAACCAATATACCAACCAAGTCTGCCAGTGTTACCCCTCCCCCCAAGAGATCCTCACTGCAAATAAGTGAGGGAGATGCCCTCTTTTTTTTGTGGGGCAATGAGGGTTGAGTGACTTGCCCAGGGTCACACAGCTAGTGTCAAGTGTCTGAGGTCGAATTTGAACTCAGGTCCTCCTGAAGCCAGGGCCAGTGCTCTATCCACTATGCCACCTAGCTGCCCCGGGAGATGCCCTCTTATGCATCTTTTGGGTACTAAGCTTGGTTGTTGTAATTACACAACATGCAGTTTTCATTTTTTGTTATTGGTTTTATCATTTACATTGTGTCTGTTACTTTTCTGGTTCAGCTGACTTCATTTTGTCTCAGTTTATAAAAGTGAGTCCTACCATGCTTTGTATTTTTCACATTCACTGTTTCTTGTTGTTCAGTCATTTCAGTTGTGTCCTACTCTTTATGATTCCATTTGGGGTTTTCTTGGCAGAGATACTAGAGTGGTTTGCCATTTCCTTTTCCAGTTAATTTTACAGATGAGGAAACTGAGGTGAACAGGGTTAAGTGACTTGTCCAGGGTCACACAGATAGTCCATGTCTAAGGCTGAATTTGAACTCAGATGAGTCTTCCTGACCCCAAGCCTGGCATTCTCTATCCACTGTACCTTCCAGCTGACCTATCACCATTTCTTATGGTACAGTAATAATATTCCTATACATTCATGTAATACTATTTGTTTAGTCATTCCACAGTTGTTGAACATCTACTTTGTTACCAGTTCTTTGCTATTTCAAAAAAAGTACTACTAGAAATATTTCAGTATATATGGGAAGTTTCTTTTTTGAGATTGGGATTCCCTATTTCACCCAGGCTAGAAATCCAGAGGCCCCCAGGTCAGAAGCCTACTCTCACCGCTGATAAGCAAAGAAGACTTGACCTGAGCCAGGCTGCCACTGTTGAATCCTTGCTCCTGGGAACTCACCATACTGGTGTTGAACTTAGTTTGGACATCCTATTGGTTTAGCCCACTGCAGCTCAGAATCCTTGAGATCAAGCAATCTATCGTCTTCACCCTCCCTAGTAGCAGGGATTAAATGTGTGTGTCACCGTGCCTTGCTATATGGGAAGTTTCCATCTTGATCCCCTTGGGATTAAAACTCTGATTTTTGAATAGACAGTTACCCCCCAATAATAACAGGAGCAGTGGATAGAATGCTGGGCCTCGAATCAGGAAGACCTGAGTTAAAATTCAGCCTCAGACACTTACTAGCTATGTGACCCTGGGCAAGTCACTTAATCCTGTTTGCCTCAGTTTCCTCATCTGTAAAATGATCTGGAAAAGGAGATGGCAGACCATTGCAGTATCTTTGCCAAGAAAAACCCAAATAAGGTCATGAAAAGTTAGGCACAAATGAAAACCAACTGAATGGGAATAATACAAGGAACTTGGATGCAATTTTTAGGGAGCTATGTTTAGAGGCTCCCTGATATATACCATTACTCTAATGTCATAAGTCATTAATAGGAACCCCCAAGTCCCCAACCCCTACAATAACCTTGGGGCTGGTACTTACTCCTGCAGGCCACTTGCTCTGTTAGTCTTGGGAGACAGATAGAAATTTCACAAGTCATGGATACAGTATGTTCTCTGATGAGTGGGTTTTGGCAGCACTTTCTTATTAAATACTTCTGCGTTACCGTATGCTGTGATGTTGCTCTGCTGTAAATAATTTGCATGAATTCCAGATCATAATGTTGCTAGCATATGCACAAGATTTACTATTGCTCAGTGTCATTAATCCCCAAGTGGGAGATGAGATGAAGGTTTTTGGCGCTGGCGTGTTTCACTAGGGGCAGCGTGGTAAAGCGGATTCAGAGTCTGAAGGCCTGGGTTAGAATCTTAGCTGTGTTCCTTTAATCTGTGTGCCATTAGGTAAGTTTCTCCAACTCTCTGGACCTCAGTTTACCCATCTGTAAAACTGAGGAGATTAGATGAGATGATCTCAAAGTCTCTTCTGGCTATAAAGCCAGAATTCAATTTCTCAATGAATACTCAGTCTAGTGGGCATTGTTTTTTTTTGTTTTTTTGTATTTTGTTTTTAGTGAGGCAATTGGGGTTAAGTGACTTGCCCAGGGTCACACAGCTAGTAAGTGTTAAGTGTCTGAGGCCGAATTTGAACTCAGGTCCTCCTGACTCCAGGGCCGATGCTCTATCCACTGAGCCACCTAGCTGCCCCAGGCATTGTTTTTTTCCAGAGGTTTAAGGAGGTAGGAACGTTAGGAGAGTGTAGTGCAGAAAGAGTATTGGGTTCAAATCCAGACTCTACTACTCTCTTAGTATATAATTCTGGACAAATCACCTTATTGCTCCAGCATTCAGTTCCCCCCTTACCTCCACCCCCAAATTGAAGAGCCTGTACATGGAAGTCCTGTGACTTTTATTTCCTATGCTGAATGTAGTTGTTATTTGTCATAGTGACAAATCCCCCCCCTCTTTTTTTTTTGGTGAGGCAATTGGGGTTAAGTTACTTGCCCAGGGTCACACAGCTAATAAGAGTTAAGTGTCTGAGGCTGGATTTGAACTCAGGTCCTCCTGAATCCAGGGCTGGTGCTCTATCCGCTGTACAACCTAGTTGCCCCAAATCCCTCCATCTTGAAGTAGAAATTCTCAACTTTTTCCCTCTCTGAAAAATTTCTGGAATTCTATAGTCTTTGGACACTTGGACCTGAAAGAAATTTAAATGAAATCTCAGTCTCTCTCTGTCTATCTCTCCCTTCCTCTCTCTCTTCCTCCCTTCCTCCATCTCCTTATCTTTCTCTCTCTCTCTTTCTGCCTGTCTCTGTCTCCCCCCTCCTTTCTCTGTCTCTGTCTCTATCTATCTCTCTGTCTCTGTCTCTCCAGGCCACCCTCTCGAGCTGTTGACCCTGTATTCTTAGCCCCATGTGTTCTGGTAATTTCTTTCTTTCTTTTTTTTTGGTGAGGTAATTGGGGTTAAGTTACTTGCCCAGGGTCACACAGCTAATAAGAGTTAAGTGTCTGAGGCTGGATTTGAACTCAGGTACTCCTGAATCCAGGGCCAGTGTTCTATCCACTGTGCCACCTAGCTGCACCCCCCCCCCCCCCGTGTTCTGGTAATTTCTGATTCTGAGCACATTTACCCAATTTGTTAAGCCTTTTGTTACTGAAAGCAAGAGAGACCTTCCAACAGCACAGTCTTCATTTGGGTTGTTGTTTAAAACTGGTGGGCTTTGTTCTGGGGAATGAATTAGAAATTATGAAACTTAGGACTGGGCCAAGGTCTTAAAAATGCTATGTGATCAGAAAAGTATGATGCAGGAGGCAGGCACAAGTGTAGGCACTTGTTCAGCACTCATTCTTCAGCACTCATTTAACTCATTCCTCCACTTACACACAGAGTTTGGCCCTTCTGTACCTCAGCAGAGTGGCCTCTGGGGCTGGAAAAAATGTTAAGGAAATCCTCCAAATATCAATGGGTCCTTGGTCCATAGAAGCACATTTATCATTGGGCTTGTGCTTGAAGCCTTTCTAGGTTGATGAGTCATTCACTCAATTAATACACATTTATGAAGCCCCTTCTCTGTGCTAGAGAGAGGCAGCATGGGATAGTGGAAAATTAGTCTTGAAACCGAGAAGACTTGGGTTCAAATCCTGCCTCTGACACAGGCTGGCTGTGTGACCTTGGGCAAGTCACCTAAGTATTCAGAGCTTTAGGCAACTTCTCTAAGGCTATTAGTTACAGAGAAGGTGCTGACCTGCATTGATAGAGGCACCTTCCTCACCCAGGAATTCCCTAGACCAGTGATATGCCAGGCACTGGGCTAAGCCCTGAAGTTATAAAGACAAAAATCAAACAATTCCTGCCCTCAAGGATCCTATCTTCTAGTGGGAAGGCAACATATACATGTATAAGTATATACAAAATAAACTACTATGAAGGAAGGTGTTAACAACTGGGTGGGTTCAAGGAAAGGCCTTATTAGCTCAACCTTTGACCTGAACTTTGACATTAGGCATTTAAAAAACGGGCGAGGAGAGAGGATGTCAGGCCCATAGAGAGAAGGAAAATGGAACACAGTGAGACCCTGCCAGAGCCTGCTGGATGCTGGCATAGCCTTAAGAACCCAGTTACCTGAATGCCAGGATGTGGCTCTACTGTGGGCTTGTGATACTTAGATACCAATAATCTACCATATGACAGTTGCTTTCTTTTCTTCCTTCATCACAGAGTTGGTCTTATTTCTTTGGTTCACTAACATTTGAAATGACAAATCATTAAAGTCAGAATGTTATAATGCAGGCCATTATTTCTAATATATTTATCTTAGGCAAGATCAATCAAGCATGAAATGACAGATAGATACTTTTTGAGTTTCCTACTGTGGGACCAAATAAATATAGGAGTAAAATTTGTAGATAACAACCCTTTGGTTACCAAATATACGTGGATATACAATTTTCTTCTCACAGCCTCTATGACTTATAGGGCATAGCCTGGTAGTGAGATAGGAAGATTAAGTATCTCTTCTGTTTGCTACTGTAACCCTTAATTTGGCATTGATGCTTTTTCCAGTCATCCTATAAAGAATTACCCTAGGCTGAAACTTGGCATTTAGACTTTTTCCTCAAATTAAATTAACAATATTTTTATACCTCTGTGGGGGCTTTCACAAATCCTACAGTGTCAAGGAAGGTGAATGAATTATGAAACCTAATGAACTAAGACTTTAAAAAATGGAAGCATTTTGTTATCATATCACAGTACATCTCATTTTTAAAAAATGTCACACATTTTAATGACTTAGGAGAATTTTAAGCAAAAAGTCCATATTAAAATCTAGAAAATGTCTAGAAGAATAATGTTCAAATATCAGCCATTAGTTAAGAATACTGGCCTAAAAAAAAAAGAAAGAAAACTGGCCTAAGAGTCAAGAAACCTAGATTAGATGGGGATAATCATGGTACCTCCCTCCCAGGATTGTTGTGAAGATAAAATTAAATAATATTTGTAAAGTGCTTCACAAACTTTAAGGTGCTATATAAATGTTATTGTTATTGCTGCTTTTATTATTGTTATTATTATTATTATTACTTCTACTACTAGCTGGCCTTTGACGTGCTCTCTTTCCCAGGTTCAGATCTAGGAACCTATGTTCTTTTTGGATAATCATATCTGGTGTATCCATATGTGTTGAGGCAAAGGAGAGAAGAGGTAAGGAAAGATGCATCTTCATTCTCCTGTTCAATCCAGCCCCTATAGAAAAATCAAGTATTAAAGATCCTGGATATGTCTATTAGAAGAAGCACACAAGTGAGCATGCTTTTATGTAGGAAGGCATGTTGAAGAAGTTGCATATATATGGAAGTGATCTTTCTTGACAAGAATAGTAACAGACATTTCTCAGATGACTATATGGACGAATGTCTTCCCCTTTATTTATAGCTGTGCCATCTGAGAAGAATGACAAGTCTTGTGAGACAGAGGACAGTTCTTTCTTAGACAGTACTTGCTGAGAGGCGATGCTACCTTTTCCCACTATACGGTAGATGTTATAGGTGGTATGAGTTAGTGTTAATGGAGGCACAGATAGGAAGGCTTCGGAGGAGAATTAGAGAAGGAGATCAGCAGAAACTCATTTGGGAAATTAAGCTGCTACATGATTCAAAAGTTCATCTGTAGAGACTGATGTTTACATTCGAAACTCACAGGGCATATTCATCCTAGAAGACTCAGAATCTCAGATGACTCAAAAGGCAATAAAAATCATGGGTGTAAGTAGGTTACTGCATGTGGCTAAGGATGAATTGCGTATGAAGAGTATAGTAAAAGCCATCTTTGAGGACAAGTATTACTGGAAAAGCAAGTGGTTTGTTTGATCATGTAGCAAGAGCGAAGGAGAAGTCTATGCTAGAGGAGAGAAATTTTTTTGAATGAATGAAAAAGCCATTATTAAGCACCAACTATGTGCCTGGCACTGAGCTAGGATCTCGGTGTACAAAAACAAGACTACCCCTGCCTCAAGGAGCTTACATTCTCTGTGTGTATTGTGTTTATATGTGTATGTGGTGTGTGTGTGTGTGTGTGTGTGTGTGTGTGTGTGTGTGTGTGTGTGTGTGTGTGTGTGTAAAGGATATATTAAAGGAACCAGAAGAAAGTCTTGAGCACACTGAATTGACCTTTATTAGAGGATTTGTAGGAGGCCATGAAAAGAACTAAGTGGGATGAGAAGGCATGGATGGGTGGCACCTGTTCAGTGAAGGGAGTATCCACCTTGATGAGCTAGATCACAGATACAATCGAGTGTAACCCACAGTATTTGAAGTGGTTGACATGTTGGGAAATTTGGGAGGAATAGGGAAACTGGCCGGTTTTCCTACTCTTTTCCAGCCAGTTTTTCACCATGTAGCTTTATTATCTGCTTTAATTCTCTTGAATGTGACACACTTGTATTAAAACAGACATATGCATTTACTACCTGTGTGACTCTGGGCAAGTAACTTAACCCCCACTGCCCTGCAAAAAAAAAAAAAAAAAGAATGAAAACAGACATATTTATAGTCCAATGTAATATATTTTTAACTATTGATAATTCTTGCAGATATACCTTAAAATCATACTAATGGATTTTTCAAACTTCTAATGTCTTATTATGGGGATATAATAATAATTTTTAATACACCTAAAATATATTGAATCATATCTTAGATTATGATTACTATTAAAAATCTTCCATGGTATTCAGATATCCCTTGAGGATCAGAGAATTCTAGCAGTTACCTTGAATTTTGTCTTTTTTCAAGGACCTCTGATGTCACTGGAAGCCCAAGTGGTATTGTCAGAAACATGTAGACAACACAGAAAGTAATTAAATAATGCATGAACTCCTCTCTGAAGGGAAATGAACTTGGGGTTGCTGACAGATACTCTGGTGAGCCTCTCATCAGTGAGCCACAGGTCCTACATCTCCCCCCAAGAGTCACAGTACTGCCCTGTGGAAGGTAATCTTCTGTGTCTACCAAACAAGCACTCCCTTCCCATTAGACCCTAACTGTCCAAATGTCGTTGTAATAGCTGGAGTAGGGAAGCAAAGTTTACCCCTATTGGGATGGCTTTGCTCTCCAAAAAGGAGAAACTTTGTAGGTCTTTCCTTTCTCCAAGATGCATTTTTCCTCAGGAATCACTCTTCCTCTAGAAGTTCTAATGCCTGGATTCTCAGCCTCAGGGGTCTCCATCTTGGGGGGTCATCCATGAAGCAAATCCAAAGACTGGTGCTGCCCAGGAATTTTCCTTTTGGTGGGGAAAAAGACGGAAAGGGGAACAAGTATTTTTGTTTGTTTGTTTTTTGTTTTGTGTGTGTGTGTGTGTGAGGCAATTGGGGTTAAGTGACTTGCCCAGGGTCATACAGCCAGTAAGTGTTAAGTGTCTGAGGCCAGATTTGAACTCAGGTCCTCCTGAATCCAGGGCCAGTGATCTATCCACTGTGTCACCTAGCTGTCCCCAGGAACAAGTATTTTTAAGCATCTACAATGTGTCAAGCATATAAATTGGGCCCCAGACTGTGTGACTCTGGGCAAGTCACTTTACCTCTGTTTGCCTTGTCGTTTGTCCTGGATTCTTGAAGAGGATCAATGACATGGAGAAGGAAATGGCAAATAGCTTCAGTATCTTTGCTAAGAAAACCCCATGGACAGCATTGGTGTGCTGTGGCCCACAGGGTCACAAAGAGTCTGATGTGACTGAATGACTGAACAGCAACAACAAATGTGTTGTTAAGTCCTTTACAAATAGAAACTGAGGCAAAATAAAGATTAAGTGACTTGCCCAGGGTCACACAGCTAGTAAGTATCTAAGGCTGGATTTGAACTCAGGTTTTCCTGACGCTAGTCCCAGTGCTCTATCTCTGGCCACCAAGCTGCCTCAGGCTAGAAGGCTAGATGCTAGGATTATGCTGCCAAGACATTTGAAGTCACTTCCTTCTCCACACAGGAGGTCGGGTCTCATGAGTGCTATTTATGAACTACCATCTTGAACACCATATGGGAGAGAATATATCTGCCTTTACCATGTACTTATACGAATATTCCATCAATGCCCTGCCTGCTGTCACCTCTTGGGCTAGAAAGATCTACTCTCAGGAACTCTGCTCTCTGACCCGTGTTCAGAAAATGGGGGCAACTCCCTTGAACTCCCTTGGGCTCTTGTCCCAAGGCAGTCATGGCCAATATGGGGAGTGGGGTAGGGAATATGTAATCCCTTCTGTCATGCCATGCTGCTTCTGAATTCAGAATGCATAGGCCAGGGAGAAGGGCAGCTCCTCCAAGAATCCCTTCTGGTGAATCTCTGCCAGCCAACTGATCATCTTGGAGGTCACTCCAGTCACTCCTATCAGGACTCCTGTCAGGACTAGGTGCAGGTCAGTAGTCTCCATAGGGAGGTGTCCCTCAAATATCGCCAAAGGGTCATGCTGGTAAGCTCATGAAGTGGATCAGGGGATGCCCCTGATCACTACCCCCCACTCCCTTCCGTGAGGCCAGAAGGGAAGAAGAGCACAATGACATCTCCACAAAGGGAATGGCATGTGGTCACTAAGTGGGGGAAAGAAAGAAAGAAAGGTTTCATCAAGGAGGGAAAGAGACACAAGGCCCATGGGAAAGGGGAAAAAATACAGACCCGAGCGGAATAGCTCTGGCTTTTTTTTGGTCCTGTTGTTCACGAATAGGTTTGATTTGTTTGTTCCCACATTTTGCTCTGCCTCCCTGGCAGATGGCCCATCTCTCTCTGCACTGGGAGGAAACAGGATGGCAGAATATTGTTACCGTGGGAATTAAGCTTATTTGTGTTTGTCCAGTTACTGCTGGAAACCTTATTCATTTTGTTTTCAGAATTTTTCTTTTTCTTTTTCTTTTTTTATTGCATGTCTCATTCAGGCAGGTGTCCCTCTTTGTCTTTCCTTGGGTTTCCCTCAGTGCTTTCATACAGAGAGAGTAATCCAGTAGAAGTGAGAGAGTAATTGGACTACCAGTTTGTCATCTTATTTTGTAGGCTTTGCATTATTTGACAATTTTTAGTAAATTCAAAGGGATGTCTATGAGAAACGGGTAATCCAGTTATCCACTAGACTAGTTACTAGTGACCTATGAGTCCCCTTCAGTATAAGAGATGGGAAGGGATGGGGCAGCTAGGTGGCGCAGTGAATAGAGCACTTGGCCCTGGATTCAGGAGCACCTGAGTTCAAATCCAGCCTCAGACACTTGACACTTACTAGCTGTGTGACCCTGGGCAAGTCACTTAACCCCAACTGCCTCATCAAAAAAAAAAAAAAAAAGAGATGGGAAGGGAAGGCAGCAAGCATTTATATAATGCCTACCCTGTGCTGGGGACTGTGCTAAATGTTTTGCAAGCATTATCTCATTTAATCTTTCCAATGACCTTGAGAATTAGGTGGTGTTATTCCCATTTTACAGCTGAGGACACTAGAAGTTAAATGACTTGCCCAGGGTCACAGGGCTAGTAAGTGTCTGAGGCTGGATTTGAACTCAGGTCTTTCTGACTCCAGGACCAGAATTTTATCTACCTTGGTGTAATTGATTATCTTGGGTAACTGCTTCAGAGTTGGAATGTCTTTTTTAGGTGAATTAACCTAATCTCTTCATTTTCCAAATGAAGAATCTGAGACTAAGGGAAGTGAGGGGTTTTGTCAAGAGAGAAAATGGTATAATATATACAACTCTGGACTTGGAGTCAGGAAAACTTGGGTTTGAATCCAGCTTTAGGCTCTTAATAGCTGTGTGATCCTAGGTGAGTTTCTCAACCTCTCTGTCTTAACTTCCTCATCCATATAAAAGAGATGATAATAATATCTGCAAGATGTACCTAAAGTATTGTTATGAAGATTAAATGAGTTAAATTAAATGAAGATTAAATGGGTTAAATAATAACTCATTTGAGGTGTTTGTGTGTAGAATTTAAATCAGCTTCTAAACCTTGAAATATAATATGAATGTTATTAATGAATATTTTCTAAGAATCAAGATTGGAGAGCAGCATTATTCACTGGAAAGAGTATTTGATTTAACCTGACTTCAGATCCCTGTGTGACCTTGGGCAAGTCATTTCTCTATGGGCCTCACTTTCTTCATCTATAAAATGAGGAGGTTGTATTAATGATCTGTAATGCCTCATTCAGCTCTAAACTTATAACCCTATGAACCCAGATCTTTTGATTCCAAACCCAGGACTCTTTCTATCACACTCCTTTGAGAGCCTCTTTTTACTTGTCATAGAAAAACAAATGAGAGAATGAGCATTCCCTTGAAAACTTTCCTCTTAAAACTCCACTCCTTATTGGATCAATGCAACTTTTAAAAAAATTTTAAGTGAAGCAATTGGGGTTGAGTGACTTGCCCAAGATCACACAGCTGGTAAGTGTTAAGCGTCTGAGGTCAGATTTGAACTCAGGTACTCCTGACTCCAGGGCCAGTGCTCTTATCCACTGCGCCACCTAGCTGCCCCAATGCAACTTTTAAAAAGAAAAATAAATGTGTCATGATGTCTTCATGATGTAGCAAAATTTTATCAAAATCATTTAGCTCCTTAAATTATCATGCATCAGAAAGACAAAAACAAAATTCTAGGTGGTCCAATTGAAAAATCACCTTAGACAATTAGGTTCATTATTATTAGTACAGACATTTCAGAAGTTCCAAACAATCATGGAAAGGGAATAGTGAATGTTATGTTTTATTTTATCAGATATTATCAAGGTTTTTCTTGTCGAGTGAGTAGGAAACTATTCAAATTCATTGTAAACCCATGTTATGTGAGATGTCTGGTTTCAATAGTCTGAACTATGTTGAATTGTGGGGCAGCCAGGTGGCACAGATAGAGTACAGGGCCTAGATTTAGGAAGCCCTGAATACAACGCTGACCTCAGACACCAGCTGTGTGACCCTGACCAAGTCATTTCACCCTGCTTGTCTCATTTTCCTCATCTGTAAGATGAGTTAGAGAAGGAAGTGGCAAACCATTCCAGTATCTTTGCCAAGAAAACCTCAAATGGGGTCATGAAGAGTCGGACATAACTGAAAATGACTGAACAACAACAACAATGTTGAATTCTACACTTTTCCTGAAGGAGTAACAGAACACTTTTCTATTTTCAGGCTAATTTTAGAGTCCATCACCTTTGTTAATAAGGAATTGGATTATGGACTGGACTTGTGATATAGGGAAATTCTTGGTGAAGCAACGCTCTTTACCAATTTCAGCTGAAATTTTAATTGCAATTTATATTCTTAGAATTGTCTATAGTATCGGGAGGTTGGGCAACTTGGCTAGGGTTACATACCCAGCATGTGTCAGAGCTTTCAGTTCATTCTAGTTTCAAGGCTGGTTCCCTGAATACAGCATGCTGCATCTCCATTGCTAAGACTGGTCATATGGTGAGGTAATTATCATTGTGCCACAACATCTCCTGAAGACTTTTGGAGAAAAGATGGGCTTTGAGGTCTTTGGAAAGAGCTAAAAAAGTCATTCATCAAAATAGGTAATGATCATTTGAGACTCTAAAGGAGGGCATAGAGAAACAAAACAGTAGGGGGGATTCTTGGAGGGAGGAGAAAAGGACAGGACCACAGGGAGTAGGCAATGGTCCCCCTAATGCTTTTTCTTCTTAGTTTTTCTCACAAAGCCTAGAACAGTGATTTGTAAATAGTAGGTGCTCAATAAATGTTTATGATTCTTTATGTTGACAGTGATGAAGAAGAAAGGCTTAATGAGAGCAGTTCCTCAGGCCCTAGGAAGCCGTTCTAGCTACTCCTTCCTCAGACATGGTAAGAGATCTGATCAAGTTTTACTATTGCTATTTTTTACCAGCTGGTCATAAATTTTAAGTCTTGTTAAGTAGATGTACCACAAAGACAATAAGAGTAATGTTTACTTGATATGAGATATGATTTGAAGTCAGTTAAGGACAGAAAGAGAATGAGGTCTGAAATATTGAATATTTTAAAATTATTTGGGAAAGATGTCACTAATTGACATCATCCAGATTCCATGCAATTAACTTTATTTTAATATTTTCATTTTTAATATTCAGTTAAAAAATTTTACCCCTTCTCTACCCATTGAGAAGGCAAGCAATATATCAGTTATACATGTGAAGTCACACACAGTTAACTTTAAATATTACTATATTTATTTGGGCAAAACTACCTTTTACGTGACTTAAAATTCCTAAGAATATATCTGTATTTTTTCCTTTTGAAAGGTTATTTATCAGACATTCCCCTGGAAAATTGCTCTTTGACTAACAGTAATGAAGGAATATGTGGAATGTCTCTACTGTAACTCCATAGGAAATTGTTGCAAATAAAATGAAGTTTATTCTGGGAAAGACTGTCTAATCCTCCTTTTTGGAATTTGCAAGCTTCCTTTGGAACTATGCTAGAATGCTCAATGAAATTGTAAGACTCCCAAATGAAATACAAAAAGTTCAGTACACCATGATTTCTTTTGGAAATAATTCACTTGAAATTATCATGCACAATGTTTGTTTTAGGATAGATTTTCTGATCTCTTAGTCAAAGATGAATCCAAAGGGAGTTTGTAAAAGCCAAAGAAATACTTTCCTCAAACTTACACTATTCTGTTTGTGGTCATTTCTTTCCTAAGTTGAAATGTTCAATGGAATTATGTGAACTGAAGGAAAAATCTTATATTGAGGAAAACTTTCTGATTTCTCATTTTGGACTGGACTAAAATCAACATTTTTGAATATCAGCCATAAAACTTCTTAAATGTAGGCACTATAAAGAATAAGCAATTAATTTCATGGTTTCTTGGTATTAGAGTCCTGCATTTTTTCTCTTCTCTAGGTATAGTCCAACCCTTAACCTTTGTTAACATCATTGAACCACAGAATGATTCATTCCATAATAGGTTGTAAATCACCATGATATGTGTAGGGCCCAGATATTTGTATAATTATTTGGATGGTTGGGAATAATACATGGAACATAAGATTTAGATCTAGAAGGAATCTTAGAGATCTCTAAGTTTTAGAATCTCTAAGCTCTAGAAGTTTTTAATATGTGTGTGTATGTGTCTGTGTGTCTGTGTATGTATGTGTGTGCGAGGGACTTTTCTGGCAGTCTAGGGAAGCCAATGGACCTTTTCTTAAAATACTGTTTTTAAATGAATGAGATAAAAAACAGGTAGGATTTAAAAGGAAGCGAGTTATATTGAAATACAGTTATAAGGGGGCCGCTAGGTGGTGCAGTGGATAAAGCACTGGCCTTGGATTCAGGAGGACCTGAGTTCAAATCCAGCATCAGACACTTGATACTTACTAGCTGTGTGACCCAGGGCAAATCACTTAACCCCCGTTGCCCCACAAAAAAAAAGAAAAGAAATACAGTTATGAGAATAAATCTCTCAAAATTTCCAATTTTCTCCAACATTTAATATATTCTCCAAGGTGACTTACAGGTATTGACTCTCCCCACTTCAACTTACTAAACATCTTCCTATCTTTGACATATATGTTTTGGTTTTGTTTTTGTTTTTTTGTTTTGTTTTGTTTTGGTGAGGAAGTTGGGGTTAAGTGACTTGCCCAGGGTCACACTGCTAGTAAGTGTTACATGTCTGAGGCCGGATTTGAACTCAGGTCCTCCTGAATCCAAGGCTGGTGCTCTATCCACTGTACTACCTAGCTGCCCAACATATATGTTTTGTTGTTGTTGTTTGTTTGGTTGTTGTTGTTTTTTGGTGGGGCAATTGGGGTTAAGTGAGTTACCTAGGGTCACACTGCTAGTAATTAATTGTCTGAGGACAGATTTGAACTCAGGTCCTCCTGAATCCAGGGCTGGTGCTCTGTCCACTCACTGTGCCACCTAGCTGCCCCTCTTTGACATATATGTTAAGAAAGATAAGGGCCAAGGATCTACTCCATACATGGGAGATTGTGTAAATGCATTCTCACCTTCCCATTCTCTATGACAACATTCACATGTGCTAAAAGTCCACCTCTCTAGATGTGATGGTAGAGACTCTGAAAATATGACTTTCCCAACTGTAACTGTTCATTCACCATTAAGTCCAGAATATCCATGGGGATTGGTGACCTCGGAACAATTTCATATCTGTACTACATCAGCTTACTCCTCCTTTCCCCCAGATTGGTATGGTACATGTGGAGCCCGTGTGGCTCCACCTCTATCAGTAATTGATCACTCTGTAGGCCTAATAGAAAAGACAACAGCTAGAAATTTGGGTGCCTGGTAGTGTACACAACAAAAGAGATCCAGACCTAATTCTGTAGCCACCTCCAATTCTGCACAAAGGTTCTTTTGGGCCATTGCACCCACATTTGAAATGATGGCAGTAATTGACTCAATTAGAAACATTTCTGCTGTGATGGAAAGGTTGGTTCAGAATACAACTGAAGCCATTGCTCAGACAACCAAAGCTATCTTCTTCCTCCAGGAAGAGATTGATTCTTTAGCAAAAACAGTCCTACAGAATTGATTGGTTTTAGATCTTCTCACTGTCACTTCAGGGGGAGCCTGTGCTCTCATTAATCAGTTATGTTGCTCCTGTGTTAATAGACCTGGGGAGATTGTTACAAATGTCCATCAGCTTCATAGAATTATGAATGACACCCAGCAAATTGTGAAAGAAACACATGGGAAACCTGAAGAAGGGTTCATGGTGGGACCTCTCTTCCTGGTTCACATGGTTACAGGGGTTTGGTTTGTTGGTAGTTTTAGTTAAATGGATCTTTATTATCCTGGGGATTATTATCTTTTTAATATTGTGCTTTAGCTGTTGCTAGGATATGTTCCAGGCTTTTGCTAAAGGAAAAACTTTTGCTGGTAGACACTATAGATAATGAATATGTTAATGATTTTGTAGACAGTTTATAGACAAGGGATTCATGGACAGATTAAATTGATTGCTGAGGTCATGTGAATTTAATCATTAATATATTGATGAAAGCTATGCACTAATGAATATGTTGCTAATCATTCACAATTGGCATTTAATTTATGTATGATTTGTAATGAAGTATTTCTAGAATTATATTTGGAATTATTGTATATTGCAATTGTATCCTGAATCAAGAAGTTAATTCACATTCTTTGTTATGATTGTTATTCTCAATAGTTAAATCCATACGAGGCTTTGATTATTGGAATATGCTATTTAAGACACTATGGGACTGTTAAGTGATATTATTCTGAATCTCGCTCCAGGTACGATCATTGAGGAATGCTATTGAGCCAATGAGCCATGATGCCAGCAACCCTATGGGATTTTACATGTGTGAATTGCAGGTGGAGTTGTCATGGGAAAGGCTGGGAGAATGACTTTTGGCGAGGGCTGAGGTATGATTCTCCTGACTCAATTTCCCCAATATTACACATGTAGTGGAAACATATCTCACCTGCCTGACTTTGGGCCTGGCTCAGTGCACTTGGCTATCAGCATAACTTTTGCCTGGGATTGTTGTGAAGTTACGGAAAGATTTATTTTCCCTTACTGTATAATTATTTCCCTATTCTTTTATGGCAAATTCCTATAATCATGTCAGATATCTTGTGATGGATACGATATTCAATTTAGTCTTGATATTTGTACTAGCTATATAAGGTCCTTTAGTTTCTCATAATGGTATGAGGATAATTTGACAAATGATGCAAAGAGTTGTGAAACCAGGATATGAATATGTTACTTAGCTGTTTCACAATTGTCTCAGTCCTGTGTTAAAAGAAGGGAATATCAGCATATCTTATAGTCTATCTTGCCTTAAAGAAACATCCATTTTTTGTTAGGAATTATTTATTTGAACATGACTAGAAGTTGAAAATGTTTCTATAACCCACTTGATATGCACTGTTGTGAAATTAATTACTTAATGTATTTTGGCATACCATCCCTGAATCTTTTGTTACAAATGAAGTTAATCTGGCAACTTTTATATTAATTTATTTTTGTACCAGGATCCATCTTCTTATACAAAGGATTCTGAGATTCCTTAATGGAATTTCATTTTCCAGATGGAGGATTGAATAATGCCAAGTATAAGAATTGGGTTCTAATTTTCTGTTTGTATCTGTTTCATATGTAACAATTGGATAACCCAAAATTGTAAAAATATCTATTCTAAAAGGTTCCAAATTTCATTAGACATATGGTTTTGAGCTAACTTTCATTATCTGATCTAGTTATTGGCAAAATAATTTAAAGTTGTGTTAAGATCAATTTTGTAGGAGATTTTCAACTAAGGAAGAGGATCTAAAGAAGACAATCAGCAGGGAGGAGTTGCTCAGAGATCACACCTAGAAGAGAGAGCTGCATCAAGATGATGTCCCAAGAATCAGGTATCTGTATGAGATGAGACTTTGGGAGACTTCAGTGGACATTTTTTCATTGTTTACTTTCTTCCTTTGTGTACCTTATTTGTAAAGTCTATTTACTAGAGGGGACTACCCCTTTCAGTTTTGTCAATGCAACGCTCAATTTCTCTCCCTTTCTCCTTCATATTGTTAACCATTATAAACTCCATAGTTAAGATCCTTTGATTAAATGTCATTAAGTAATATCAGTGATTCATTGAGGAAACTTCATTTCTCAATTAGAATCAGATAGGTGATTGTGAGACCATAATTATTAATGATCAAAAATTATGGGGATTATTATGGGAAACTTCAGATTCCCCTTTTTGTTACATGCTGTCAGCCAGATCCCCTGTCCCCCTCAAGGCCACATCCAGATAGAAGGGAGCATGCTGGTTCAGTCTGGGTGGGTCTGAATTATTTGGATTAATTACCATATAGAGAGATATTGTCCTGAATGAAGAGGAGCTCAGTCCTTCTGAGCTGATATAACCCACCTCCAATCATGTTAACCAATTAGATTTGATTGCTGTGTGATAGACCTCCTACAGTGGGAAGGGCATATGAACTGAGACCCAAGCCCAGGAGGGGTCTTTGGTTTGAGAGAGACACTACAGACCTGCCTTTATTAATATCCTGTTGGCCATATTAATAAAATGATTAATTTACCCAGAAACCATGTCTCTCATATTTTTAATTGTCACAGGTTGCTACTTAAAATAGTCAATCTCCACCATCTTATATTAGGGTCCCAGCAGAACAGGGCTTTACTACATTCTGAATATTCTCTAAGGAATGAGGGTTTTGCTTCTTAATCTTGGGGGGAACTCCCCCTACAACTGCTGAATAAACCCTCTTTTGGATGTTGTTGAGTCATTTTCAGTTGTGCCCTACTATTCACGACACTAGGATTTTTTGGGCAAAGATACTGGAGTATTTGCCATTTTTTCCTCTAGCTCATTTTACAGATGAGGAAATTGAGGCAAACAGAGCAAAGTGACTTGCTGGGGTCACACAGCTAGTAGGTGTCTGAGGCCTTATTTGAATTCTCAGACATGTCTTCCTGACTCCAGGCCAGCACTGTGCACTAGCTGCCACCTCGCTGCCCCCTGAACATCACCTCTGTCCTTTAAGGGTTGACTAGTAGCTTTAGAAATTGTATTTCTGCCCCTGACTAAGGTTCACTGGGTAGCTGGAGAAGGACATGAAAGACCACTCCAGTATCTCTGCCAAGAAAACCCCAAATAGGGTCACGGAGAGTCAGATATAACTGAAACAACTGAATGACAACTAAGGTCAATAAGAATTTAGACATAGGAAGATTTTATAAGCTTTTTTTTTTAATAAGACTAAGATAATTATACTTCAGCTGATCCAAGTAGCTGTGATTTTATCAGTTTAGGCACTCCAACCCCCAGACTTCCATGGTTTAATACATGTTTTCATGAGTTGTTACAGTAAAAATAAAAACTGAACACACAGTGGTCAGTTTTCTGGAGACAAGCCATATCAACTTTAAAATGTTTTTTGGGTTTTTTTTTTTAGTGAGGCAATTGGGGTTAAGTGACTTGCCCAGGGTCACACAGCTAGTAAGTGTTAAGTGTCTGAGGCCAGATTTGAACTCAGGTACTCCTGAATCCAGGGCCAGTGCTTTATCCACTGTGCCACCTAGCCGCCCCCCCATACCCACTTTAGATAGACAAGTGCTCAGGTGACACACAGTGCATTTAACAGTTAGTTCACTTGGTCAGTATTCGAAGCCCTTCCAGCTTGGTAGGATCTGCCAAAGCTTGTGGGCTTGTGGTCTTGAAGGCAAAGAACCCAGGGTATTAGTATGTATTGTCTAGGTATTTACCTCAGCCACCAGATAAAGAAACCACATGTTGAATGGAGAGAACTCTGCCTTAGAAATTAGTAGGAGGCTTAGACTCCCACCTGGAAAATGAGTTAATCTCTGTCTCATTTTACCTTTTGTAAAATGAATATAATTCTTGGCATTTACTTCTTTTTTCAGAAAGGTTCATTCAATAGATAGAGTTAATATACTAGAAAGGTACCTTATGAAAATAGCATTTTCAGCAAGCCTAGCATTTGCCCACCAAGAAATGAGCCTGTTTAATAACAAAGGGGTTCTATTACTTTTATTAATTATTATTATTATTATCTTCATTAAACACTGTTAGACATTCAGGTCAATTAAAAAAACTTAATCTATACTTTACGGAATAAGTGCATCCTACTAACTCTTGTAAATCTTTCACCAAAACAGGTGATTTAGGGGGAATTCTGCCAAAATCTACTATTTATCAGGCACAGCCCTTTCTGGGCTCACCGTCTAGGGACAACTTCCAGTTCCCCATTGCCTGGTGGCACATGTGGGGAGAGATTCAGAACAAAAGGTTGTACAACAAATATAAAAATATCAAAATTCCAATCTGACAAAAGGAGCTAGAGGTGAGTGTCAGCAATGGGTATTCTTCTCAGCTCCACAATCTGGGAGTCTGTCATCGTGCCTCCTTCCTGACTGCCTTGGCCAGACTCATTGTCACTGGCACTGAGGCCGGCACCTGTAAAGATAAAGAACAGTGAAGATAAATGTATTTTTGGTTTTGTTTGTTTGTTTGTTTTTTGGTGAGGCGATTGGGGTTAAGTGACTTGCCCAGGGTCACACAGCTAGTAAGTGTCAAGTGTCTGAGGCTGGATTTGAACTCAGGTCCTCCTGAATCCAGGGCCAGTGCTCTATCCACTGTACCACCTAGCCGTCCCGTGAAGATAAATGTAAAGCAAAAGATTCATAACAAAAAATATTCGAATATGACTTTTACTCTCATTGAATTTGTAAAATAGGAGCTGTACTCAAGAAAGATGACACAAACATTTACACTTCTAGAAACGTGTTAAAATGCTGTACCCATTTTGGGGGTTGGTCTTTATTTGAAAAAAAAAGATTTTCTTCTCAGTGGCCTCTGTTACACTTTACCTTGAAGTCTGCTTTGCTAGTTAAGCCCAAAGCCCTTAGGACAATTTCCTTTTTATCTCTGTATCACTTAAGTGTACCATAAAATTACTCTTGAAAGAATATACCATTCTGATTGGTGAGGCCCTAGCTGAGACCACCATTTCACAAAAGGCATTCACCATCCTCACTTTGCTCTGGCTTGACTCTCCCTTTGGGCGTCCCTCTGTCCCTCTGTAGAAGCAGCTGGCCCTGCTTTTGTCTCCTTTCCCCCTACTTTTCTCCCTACCTCTTTCCATCTCCCCTTTATGTGTTCCCTTCTTTCATTAGAATGTAAGCTCCATGATGGTGGAGACTGTCTTGTTTGCTTGTATTTATATCCCTAATACTTAATACAATGCCTGGCACATAGAAATCACCTAATCAATGGTCTATTTCTCCCATAGCCTCACCTCAAATCTACTCTTTTTTTTGTTTTTGTTTTTTTGGGGGGGGGCAATGGGGGTTAAGTAACTTGCCCAAGGTCACACAGCTAGTAAGTGTCAAGTGTCTGAGGCTGGATTTGAACTCAAGTACTCCTGAATCCAGGGCCGGTGCTTTATCCACTGTGCCACCTAGCTGGTCCTCAAACTTACTCTTGATTTATTTCTCTTCTGTCAGTGGAACTATCCATTTCCCAGTTACCCAAGATTGGAACTTGTCTTCTCTAGCTCATCTACAAGCCCCATAATTCTTTTCATCCAGTCAGTCACAAAGTGCTGCCACCCTTTTCTTCCAAATGTTTCTTCCACCTGCCCTTTCCTTTTCATTCTCACAGACTCCACCCTGGCTTCACCTCTCATCCCCTGCCTCCTGGACTATTAGTCAGTCTCTAAACAAGTCTTCTGACTCTTCCAGCCTAGTCTGAATGACTGCCCTTCTAATCTCCCCCAAACAGCACATCTTTCACATCACTCCTCCACTTAAGACACTCCACTAGCTCCTATTACATATTGGATTGCGTACAAAATCCTCTGCCTGGATTTTTTTTTTTTTTAGTGAGGCAATTGGGGTTAAGTGACTTTCCCAAGGTAACACAGTTAGTAACCAGATTTGAACTCAGGTCCTCCTTACTCCAGGGCCGGTTCTCTATCCACTGTGCCACCTAGCTGACCCTGCTTGGTTTTTAAAATCCACCGTCATCTGGCCTTATTCTACCTATCTAAACTTATTCCCCATTCTTCTAGTCAAGGAGAACTTCTAACTGACCACACCCCTTCTTCCCCACACATATATACAACACACACACACACACACACACACACACACACATCCCTATATAAATAAATTCTTGCCTTTGTGTCTCCACTACCTTGAAGATTTTCTATTTCTACTCTCTCCCGATCTGCTTATTCATGATACTCAGAATTTCAGAGTTAGACTGAACTACAGTGGCCATCCCATGCCTTTCATAATGATTATTCCATGCCTTGCTACAACATACTCAACAAGAAGTCATCCTGCCCTGATCTGTAGACCTCCAATGAGGAGGAACCCGCTACTTCCCAAGTCAGACTATTCCATTTTTGGCTGTCTGTAATTGTTGTGAAGTGTTTCTTTCTTTCTTTTTTTTTTTTATTCCATAAATTAACCCATTTCTTGTTGGACTATGGGCTACAGATATTTGATGGGGATATTTTATTGGTCTTTCAATTCCTTCAGTCTTCTGATGGCAGATTTGACTGTAACTGCAGAGGTGGTATTGTAAGTCCATGCACCACCAGCAACTGTTTTCATACAGGATCCAAAATGCCAGATACCCACAGCCCATCTCTTCATTTTGGTCTTGCCACAGAAGGAGCAGGTATACTTGGCATGCTGGCTAATTTCAACTTTCTTCACTATTTTTCTGAGGGATGCACCATAACGTGTTCCATATTTACCAACAATTCTGACCTTCTTGGTGCGTTTAGCCATGTTTCCAATCGCGGCCCGGAACTTGAAGAGGCGAAGTGTTTCTTTCTTTCTAAGCCTAAATTTGTTTCTCTTTGACTTCCACAGATTATTCTTTATTCTGCCCTTTAGGGCCACACAGAAGAGAAGTCTAATCCCTCTTCTATGGGGTCTTTTCTAAATACTTTAAAGTCAGTCAATAAATATTTATTAAGCACCTACTAAGTGCACCTACTCTGTACAAGGCACTGGGCTAAGGGCGGGGGATACAAGGAAAGGTAAAAGACAGGCCCTGCCCTCAAGGAGCTCATACTTTTATGTAAAACAGCCATCCTGACTTCCAGAAGTCTTCTGTTTATTGGCTAAGCATTCTCATTTCCTTCAACTGATTCAATAGAGCAAGATCTCAGTGACCATTGTGATATTCACTGTGCTGGTTGCTCTCCTCTTGAGCTTATTTAATGTCCTTCCTAAAGTGTGGTAACCACTGGGTCAATGTGGCACATACCTGTAATTCTCGTTACTGAGGAAGCAGAGGGTAATGGATTCCTTCAGCTTAGGAATTCTGAGCTGCATTGGGCTAAGCCAAACAAGGGGTTTGCACTGTCTGGTCTCAATATGGCGTGCCCATGTGGGGGAAGAGGGACACTAAGCTGCTTGTGGAGGGACAAACTAGCTCAAGTTGAAAATATAATAGGACAAAGATTCTGCATTAGTCAGCAGTGGGATTTAGCCTGTGAGTGGCTGTTATACTTTCAGCCAAGAAAACACAAGGAGACCCTGAATGAATGTGGTACCCTGAATTCCTGAGTGGGTCTGACCAGGGCAGAATACTGTAGAACTATAACCTCCTAATTACTTCTTATTTTTGTTTTTGTTTGGTGTTTTTCTGTTTTTGCAGAGCAATGAGGGTTAAGTGACTCGCTCAGGGTCACATAGCTAGTAAGTGTCAAGTGTCACAGGTCGGATTTGAACTCAGGTCTTCCTGAATCCAAGGCTTGTACTTTATCCACTGTGCCACCTAGCTGCCCCACTTAAATGTATTCTTAGAGGAAACTAGTTTTCTTTGTTGTAATATTATTCTTCTGACTTAACAAAAAACCTAGATTCTTTTAAAATGAATTGCTGTATGGCCATTGTCCCTCTTCCATCTTATGGTTCTGAAGTTTATTTTTTGAACCCAAGTATTTATCCCCATTAAATGTTATCTTACTTGATTCCGTCCCCAGTTGTATTCTAGGTTGGAAAATTCTTTTTGAATCTTGACTCTAATTCAGTGTGTTGTGAAGGCCCAGCTCCCTTCTCTTTCCATCCAGAAATCCTTACCCTTAGGGTCATGGAGTTACAAAGTAGTTTGGCATTTAATGATTCTCTTGTTATTTTATGTGTATTAGGGGATAGGAAGGAAATATAATTATATTCAAGTCCCCAGAACATTTCATAGTTACATGAGTTTGAGTAAGTGACTTTATTTCTTGGAATTTGTATCCTTACCTATAAAATGAAGTAAATAATGGGGCCTATCTCACAGGATTGTGATGAAAATATTTTGTAAAAGTGCTATAAACATATGAATTACTTTATTAAATTTATGTCAGAGACTGTGTCTCACCCATCCTGTTATCCCTCCATAGCAGCTAGGTGCTAAGTACTTTGTCATTAATGAATATACTTGAGAAGGGTGGGTGGGCAGGGAGCATGGGCAGGATCAGTGGTTGTAGATTTCCGGCTTGTAGTCATCAAGCTTTTTAAAAATAATAGATGTCCTCAGGTTTCATTTTCCATGTTATTTACAAATTGGGGGAAAAGAAAACAAACAAAAAAAGCCCACCAAAAATTGCATATGGCATGCTGCAAGAAAAGCACCCTGTGCTTGCTTCGGCAGCACATATACTAAAATTGGAACGATACAGAGAAGATTAGCATGGCCCCTGCGCAAGGATGACACGCAAATTCGTGAAGCATTCCATATTTAAAAAAAAAAAAAAGAAAAGCACCCAATCTCACATCGGAGGATTTGTGCTTAAATCCCAACTCTGTCCCTCTCTACTCTCTATCCCTGTGTCCTTGGGCAGGGTGGGGGTAGGAAGACTGAACATATAGTAATTTCTTTTCCGCATCTCTAAAATAAAAGAGTTGAACCAGCTGATCTCTAGGGCCCCTTCTGGCTCTAATTCCCTTGATCCTGGTGGTAGGATTTCTGTCTTATTAAGAAATGATGACCTATCCTGGTGATCTACAGAGTTCACATAAGAGCCCACTGCAAATTAAGAGAAGCCAATATATCCTGTTACCACAAAGTAAAGAGCTCTTGAGGCTGCTCAGATTTCAAAAGTACATCTCTAATCTACTCTTAAGAATAAAAGGAAAAAGATGCCCTGTCCATACTTAAAACATCCTGGTTGGTAAGTATCTTATAGATGAAGAAGTGGAACTTCAAAGAAGTTTAGTAAGTACACAGTTAGTCAGTGTGAGGCAGTAGAGAGAGCAATAAGGACTGGAGTCAGGAAGAACAGAGTTCAAATCCAGCCACTGACACTATCTGTGTGACCCTGAGCAAGTCACTTCTCCTGTTTACCTCAGGTTCCTCATCTGTAAAATGGGGATAATAATAACACCTACTTTCCAGGGTTGTTGTGAGCATCAAATGAGATAATTGTAAAATGCTTAGCACTGTCACATAGTAAACACTATATAAATGTTAGCTATTATTATGTTAACTATTATTAAAGTACTTAGTACAGTGCCTGGCACATCATAAGTATTATATGTTGGCTATAATAATTAGTTATTATTATTATTATCATTATTACAAATGTTGGAGGTAAGATTCATATGTAGTTTGTCCTTGCAACCCTGTCTTTTTTGCCAGTAAGTTTTTAATTGATGTCTTTTGTTTCCTTACATCACCATTGCTTCCCCAGCATGCCTCCCCCTCCCTTCCTATAGAGCCATTTCATATAGCAAATAGTATTTTTTAAAGACAAAAAAAAGAAAAAGAAAAAAGAAGGGGAAAATAATTATAACCAATCAGTACTTTGAAAATATACTGCATTTTTCAACACTTAGACCTTCCACCTTGACAAAGGGGTGAGATGGGAGGATCTTATTTCTCATTCTTTTGAACCATTTTTTGTTCTTTGTAATTTTGCAACATTCAGTTTCTATTTTGTGTGTATGTGTGATTGTTCTTTCCCTGTACACTGTTGTAGTCTTTATGCATGTTTTCTTGAAATAGTTTGCTTCATTCTGCATCAGTTCGTGTAAATCTTCCCTTGGTTCTCTGAATTCATCATTTCTTACTGCACAGTAAAACTCCTGCAGCACAGTTTGCTGAGCCATTCCCCAATCCATGGGCACCTGCTTTTGTTTCTAGTGCTTTGCTATTACAGAAAGGGTTAGCTATCTTTCTACGATATCCCTCATGGGTTCTACGTCCTCTTTCCTCTCCCTGATCGTACACTACTTTCTCTCCTTTGAGGTTCTTGTAATTAGGAAGAGCTGGACTTAGGTAAGGAGACTGTGCCTTTTGTCTGTTCTCCAGGGCTAATTAGAAACATGATGGTGCTTTTCTGCAATGAAACCCCCTTGACAGAAAAATAAAGGATTGCTGTAAGTGAGGAATTACAGCTAGAGGGCCTGGGTGCCACATGGGGACCCACGGAATATTAAAAATAAAAAAGAGGAAGGCTTTTGGAATGTTAGATTCTCTATGGTAGATTTGTAGAAATTCATAGAGAAGAATTAGATGAGGTCAGAGTGTAGAGAGAGGTTGCAATTTGCAGTCTTGGAGGGAGTATCCACATAACTGAGATCACAGACCTGTTTTAGTCACTCAATCAACAAATAGCTTTTAAGTACATACTATGTGCCAGGCACTGTGCTAAGCACTGGGGATGCAAAATAAGGTAAAAAAAAACCCAGTCTCTGTTCTCATGGGGCTCACAGTCTGAGACAATGTTTGGGCACAGACGATGCCCAAACAACCACGTAAAAACAAGCTATACAGAGGATGATTAGCCAGGGAAGGCAGCAGAATTAAGATTTGGGAAAATCTTCTCCAAGAAGCTGGGATTTTAGGTGAGACTTGAAAGAAGCCAGAAGGTGGAGCTGAGGATGGAGAGCATTCCAGGCATGGGTGACAGCCCATGAAAATGTGAGGAGTCAGGAGATGGTCTTGTTCAAGGAATAGCAAGGATGCCAATGTTAAGGAACTCCCTCCACAACCTCTTATGCCAACCCTGTAACCCTATGTCACTGATTTAATGTTCATATTATGCATAGACAGAGGAGGGAGAAAGAGAAGGAGAGGGGAGGAGCAGGGGAAGAGAGAGACAGACAGGAGAAGAAAGAAAGAGAGAAAGAGGGAGGGAGGGAGAGAGAGAGGGAGAGGAAAAGGGAGAGGAAAAGGGAGAAGGAGAGAGGGAGAGAGAGAGAGAGAGAGAGAGAGAGAGAGAGAGAGAGAGAGAGAGAGAGAGAGAGAGAGAGAGAGAGAGAAGCAGTCATAGCAGAGTAGATAGAGAGCTAATCTAGGAGTCAGGAAAACCTGGGTTCAAGAATCATATCTGAAGAAGCATAATACTGGACAAATACCTTTCAGTACTTTGTCCAACTTTATAAGCCAATCTGCTGTAGAACAGGGGATAGACTACTTTGATGGAGGGAGTTTTCTCACTGATACCTATAGGGATCAAAACCAGAGGTTTTATTTCTCTTCCCATTATTCATATATGCACAAATGCATGTACACATACATGTACAGCTATATATTCATTCACATGCATATAAATGTATGTATACATGCATATATCTACACATGTAATGCATTATGTTTATATTATATTGTCATAATTCTTTATATTATAAAGGGTGGGCCAAAAGTCACGATGTTTTAATAACTTTTTGAAAATTAATTTTTCTCTATTTTTCACCATTTAGGAGATTTGATTTTTCACATGTAAATTTATTTCCTATATATACTGTATATGATACTATGGTATGGTAAATTAAAAACAAACAAGGAATTATTAAATATTGAAACCCTTTTGTGATTTTTGGCCCACCCTGCATATATTATAATGTCATAATTCTTGTGTATTGATTTAATTCAGCTGTGTAGGGGACAATGGAAAGAATGATAGTTTTAGAATCAGAAAACCTGGGTTTGAAACTTGCCCTGACATTTACTATTTCTGTGACTTGGGCAAGTCATTTAATATTTCTGAGCTTCTGAGTTTCTTTATTTGTTCAATGGATGAGAAAACTTCTAAGATCCCTTTCCAAAAAAAATTTATGAACCAGCCCCATGTGCTTATTCATAAGCCACCAAGTCTGGGACTTGGGCCCAGTCAGGGGCACAGCTCTTACCCCAAACTCCCTCTGGGTACCACACGGGCCTGCTTCTCCCTATCTCCTCCACTTCATGGTGATTGTGCCATTACTGATCTTACCATGAAAAGAGAGTCATTAAAATCCATTCATTTTCTCCCTGGATTGTTTGGGCACTGGATCTCTTACATGCTCTCTCCATTCACCATGCTCCCTCTTGTATTATACTGCTTATGTGTCTTATCTCCCAAATACTACTTTGGGATAACCCACTTACCTTTTCTGGATTTAGTTTCCTTTTCCATAAAATGAGGAGTTTGAACTGGTTTATCTCTGAGCCCCTTTCCACTATTTTTTTTTCAGAATGGAAGGAAGGTAATAAGTAAATAGAATGCTCTTACAAGTAGGGGACCATGTGGAATTTTGGGGATTCTAAAAATTTCTCTCACCAGTCTTGCCACAGTGCCTGAAATTCCACAGTTAAAGATTCATTCCTTTGCATCTTGGAATCTTTCTGACCTTCAAGAATCTCTTAGTAACATATAAACACCATATGGTAGATGTATCACAATGTAAATATTATATTCACTAACCATTTACCACACCGCCCTCCAACCATGCAGTTATTTGGGAGCAAAATAATATGGTAGTGGGTCACACAGATAAGCTTAGGCAGGGGAGCACCAGGAGAAAAGGGAAGAGGGATGAAAGGGAAGATGGAGGGTTGCCTGAGACTACTTTACCATCTCTCCAATTTTTCCTAGAGCTAGACCTGAGAGTAAAGTATTGAATTAGGCTACATGGTATAGAGACCATATGGGCTTGGGGGTGGAGAGCTATGGCAGTCTATCACAAGTGGCTGAAATACTCTCTCTTTCTGCCCAACTCCTTTCCCTCATCTCTGCCTGTTGAAATCCTATTCATCCTTTAAGACCCAGATCAAACACTACCTTTAAAGGGGCTTTATCTGATGTGAAATGATCTATCCTTTCTCAGAGGTCTCATAGCACTTTATTTGTATCCAGCCTATACACCCACCTTATTCTTTTTTGTATTGTAATGACTTGCACATGTGACTGTCCTTAGCTCTGCTTTTTACTGCTTCATAGACCTTGGGTGAGTCACTTAACTGGGTTTCAGTTTTCTTATCTGTGACATGGACGGGCCAGACTAACTCATCTTCCAGCCTTCTTCCACATCTAAATGTTATGAGTCTATGACTTACTAGAGTATGAACTCCTCAAGCAGAGGGAGCTCAACTTTTCCCCCTCTGTATCCACCATAACCTAGCTAAGTGCTCTGAGGAGAGTAGATGCTTAATACATTTTCTGAATGGAATTGACCTTCTCCCTTAAGTAGTATGCCACAGGAAGTATCAAATTCCCCTGGGATAGTTTTTTCTTGGGAGTTAGAATTTGGACACAAGAAAATGTAAAATAACATCACAGAAATGGAAAACCATAGACATCATTTAGCTTTTCTTTTATAGTTGAGAAAAATCATGCAGAGATGCTAAGTGAATTTCACAAAATCAAGTAGCTACTAAGTGGTAACCTAGACTCCCTTCCTTTCTTTCTCTCTGTCTCTTTTCCCTTTCTCCCACCCTTCCTCCTTTCCTTCTTGTTTCTTTCTTTCTTTTTCTTTCTTTCTTCCTTCCTTCCTTCCTTCCTTCCTTCCTTCCTTCCTTCCTTCCTTCCTTCCTTCCTTCCTTCCTTCCTTCCTTCCTTCCTTCCTTCCTTCCTTCCTTCCTTCCTTCCTTCCTTCCTCCCTCTTTCCTTTCAGAGACTGAGAGGTAGTATAGTACAGCTAGTCTCAGAGTCAGGAAGACCTGAATTCAAGTCTAGTTTCTGAAACATACTGGCTGTGTGACTTGGGGCAAATCCCTTAACCTCATAGTGCCCCTAGACAACTCTCTAGGACTAAGAAGAAACCAGAGAAATTGCCAGTCTGCATTTTGATAGAGGGGCTTTTCTCACCAAGAGTGTTTTACACTGATAACATCATAAATCCAATCCCTGAACCACCCTTTTTATTTGTGACTTGTGAAATTAGTCTACTGTTTAATAACCATACTTCATATACACAGCAGGTCTGTAGACTGTGTGATTCACATCTGAATGTGGCTACTTTGTGTCTCTTTCCCCATAATAGTAACATACATTGAAAGCATGCAGAACGTAATGTCTTATGCACATTACCTCATTTGAATGTCACGCCTCTCTGAAGTAGGAACTATAGGAATTATTATCCCTGTTTTACAGATGAGATAACTGAGCCTGAGAAAAGTACCTGTGGTCACACCCCTAGTAAGTATCAGAGGCTGACTTTAACTCAGGCACTGGAGCCTCCAAGTTCAATACTCTATGCACTAGTCAGGCTTCCTCATTAGCTGACATTCTCCAACTGAGTGCATGGCTTATTTTTCTCCTGGGTCCCTCTGCTAAACTAACACCTACAGTGGTATCACATGATTAGAAAACCTCCAGAAAGGCTGGTGGTCCTCTGGGATGTCTTCTACCTTCTGCCTACCTCTACATGAACTTCTACGAGTCTCAGAGGGCCTAGAATCACGCTGGGGACTTCTGACCCAGGTTAGAAAACCTCTGGGAAGGATCAGCACAGGTCCTGGGAACCTCTCTAACTGTGTCTTAAAGCAGCCGGGCTGGTTCAGGGTCACAGCCTCTGACCTGCCCTTCGTAGCTGTCCTTTGTTTGGGGATAGAACCCTCTGGGGGGCTAGATGCTAGATGAGGTCCTATGGGTCTGCTCCAGTCCTTACGCAGTTAGGGGTCTATACCACAGCCTGTCTAGGGGGTGGGCAGTAAGTACACAAACTGTAGGCACAAACTGTGCATTTTTGTGGGAATCCTCGTGTGTAGATGATCCTTCACAGCCCTGGGCTCGTCCAGTGTCATCCCAAGCCACAGGGGAAGTGCCCGTTTTTCATGTTATAGTATTATGTCCTAATTATAGCAACTCAATGATAGAAACATTTCCTATCCCTTGCCCTGAATTTTAAAGCCTTTATGTTAGAGTCTGTGGGGGTGAATTGCTTATTTCTGTAGTAAACAGACCAAGACCCTTTCAGTGACATCTAGTGGTAAGCAAGTCATTGTAAACGGTGCTGCACTTGAAGAGACTTCATCCTGGTTTCATGTTGAGGACCCAGATTTGATTTTGTTATACAGCAATAATGCATGTTTTATTTCTGTTGCCAAGCCACTGAAAGCACTGTAGTGGCAACACATCCTGTACAATAATCAAATCTACAGTTGTAGACTCCCCACTTCTACCTCCCACTCTCTGGGATTTAGGCTTCAGGAAGATGAGGGCCAGGGACAGCGGTTCCCTCCTTTCCAAAGCTCTTAGCTTCCCAAGATGTCAAAAAGTAAACAAGCTGGGATGGTGGCTGCTCTCCTTGTGGGATGTGGTATTTCGGTGGGTTGGGGAGAGAAGCTTTCTGCTCTCTCTCTGCTTGGGAAAAAAATGAAACAAACAAAAATCTTTACGTTTTAAGAACTTGGGGCATTCATCTAAACACTGAAAAAATTTAGACACATTTCTGGGTTGGAATGGTCCTGCTCAATTATTGGGCAGTGGTGAGGAAGGGAAGGGGAGTATATTGCACTTCTTGGACATGGCCAACAAAGTCATTTCCACTAAAGCCATTATCTCCATTTTCTCTCCCCATCGGGAAGCTGGACCACGCCCCTGAAAACATCCTGAGCTTTGACAGGTCAGCTTTGGCCTTATCTCACTCAGTTTGAGGCCTCCAGGGGACTTCCCAGACATTTCCAATCATGCCAAGTGAGCAATCCCCATCTCCTTTACCCCCTTTCAGACTTTTTGTATGTTTTGTCTTACCCCATTAGAACAGAAACTGCTTGGATGCAGGGATTGTCTCAGTTGCTTCTTTCTGTGTCCTCAGTGCTTAATACTAGCAACATAATAAGAGGTAATACATTCTCTCTCTGTCTGTCTCTGTCTCTGTCTCTGTCTCTGTCTCTCTGTCTCTCTGTCTCTCTGTCTCTGTCTCTCTGTCTCTCTGTCTCTCTGTCTCTCTGTCTCTCTGTCTCTCTGTCTCTCTCTCTCTCTCTCTCTCTCTCTGTCTCTCTCTGTTTCTCTCTTTCATAAGCCCGTGAGTTATTTGTCAAAAAATCAAACATATTCTTTGGGGTTCCCTCTCAGTGGGGGAGGGGCAGTGTCTCAAGTGGGACCAATTACTCATAGTCCTTAAATGCAGAACGGATTAGATTTCTAGCTGAGGAGAAGTGAAGAATATCCAGTCTCTTGACACCCAGACATATCTGTAAGTTTACAGTAGACAGTAGTAGGGAGGTACGGGCCAACACACTTGGCAGTTTAGTTTCAGAACTAGAGATTCAATTAGTCTGATTGGAGCAGGCATTGGAGGACATGGAAACCTGGACCCAGAAAAGGACCTGACACCCTGGGCCAAAAGGCCAAGTTCCCTGGGATGTTGGGGGAAGAGGTGATATTTCTCATTGTGATGAAGTAATGGGACTTAGCAGATACTCAAAGACCCACCTGGAGATTAATCTAAACTGATTGAATCAAGTGAGAGTGATTGGCTGCTGATTGGCCTACTTCAAAGTTAACTAGATTGTAATCACACCTGGCTAGCCCTTAAATGGATTTGGAGGACACCAACCAATCAGCTTGAAGCAGTGTGTAAGGACCGCCTCTGTTCCTGACCTATAAAAAGCTTCCACACTCAGTTTGCTAAGGAGTTCCTGATTAAAGCAGGCTCCTGGAGGAGGACTTCAGGAAGAACCCAACCAGGCTGGAACTCTAGGCTAGGTAGGGCTTTTTTTTTCCCCCCTGAACTCCTTGTGAATACCTCTATGCTTTAATAAATGTTTAATGCCCAAAGACTGGTGCTGAAGCTTCTAATTTAAGGTGACCACAATTTAGATTTGAAACATCACATCATCAAGAATGAATTAGCTGGGGCAGCTAGGTGTCACAGTAGATAGAGCACCAGCCGTGGAGTCAGGAGGACCTGAGTTCAAATCTGGTCTCAGACACTTAACACTTACTAGCTGTGTGACCCTGGGCAAGTCACTTAACCCCAGTTGCCTCACCAAAAACAACAATAACAATAACAACAACAACAGAATGAATTAGCTGAAAGACCTGGTTTGTAGAATCTGGTTTAAGGGGAACTAACCAGAGCAAAAAGTAAAATGAGAAGGTGAGTAGCTTCCAGTGGGGCCAGATCATAGGGCCCTTCAATTCAGGGTAGAGGAAATTTCCAAGCCTGACGACCCACGGAAGGATCATTTCTTACTATAAATCAAGGACAACGAAGAATATGTTTTTTCTGACTCACAGATGACTGAACTGTTGGGATGGCTTGGGAATATTCCCATCTGGGCCTGGAATCTTATAGGTCATCATTAGGACTGGAGAAGTTGATTTCAGAGTTGAAAAGGCAGGACTGGCCAAATAATTTCATGGCCATGGAACTGGAATAAAGTTAATATCAAGACCCAAAATAAGAACATTTTTTTTTAGATGGGAAAGAGCTAATAAGACAAATGGCTAACTATCCTATAAGTAATAGAGAAACAAGATTAAAACATGAATTTTGTAAACTGATCTGTTTACCTTTCCTCTGTTATTGTATCTTTTTTTTTTTTGGTGAGGCAATTGGGGTTAAATGACTTGCCCAGGGTCACACAGCTAGTAAGTGTTAAGGGTCTGAGTCTGGATTTGAACTCAGGTCCTCCTGACTCTAGGGCTGGTGTTCTATCCACTGCACCATCTAGCTGCCCCCTCTGTTATTGTATCTTACTCCTATTGTATATTCCCATCTAGTGCTTCATAGTAAATCCCCTTTAAATACCTAAGAGGTTTCTGTGCTGAAAAGCATCCCAGTAGTTTTCTTCTTGGGGGAGATCTTGGGTTTAGGAATCTTGGTAAACAAGAAGTGGTGGGTGGGGGCAGCTAGGTGGCCCAGTGGATAAAGCACTGGCCCTTGATTCAGGAGAACCTGAGTTCAAATCCGGCCTCAGACACTTGACACTTATTAGCTGTGTGACCCTGGGCAAATCACAACCCTCACTGCCCCACAAACAAACAAACAAACAAACAAACAAACAAACAAAACCAGTGGTGGGTAGCCTAAAAGCTGAACATCAGTTATACCAGACCTGTGTTTGCCAGTAAGAACTGCCACCCAACCACCACCACCGCCAATTAGTGCCATTAGGGATGCCAGGGGCATCAGCACATACTATCTCTTTCTTATCTATCATTAAACATTCTGTTGGTAGCAACTGTCATGCTGTAAATGCGTGCTTTCAAAACCAGTGTGACAATCATTGTTATGATTAGAAATTCACCATGTTTACTGCCAAATATGCAAAGACATGAAGGCAAATGAGGACAAATGAGGTCACCTTGTTGGATGGCTTGTGGAATGGTCATGAGAAAAAACCTGGTAACCTGGGCCTCAGAAAGTGTCAGTACAGCTTCCAAAAGGGCTAACCTGGTTCATTTGCTCAATAAATATTTTTAAGCTCCTCCCATTTATGAAGAACAGTGGCCGATGCTATGGGAAATACAAAGATGCCCATAACACAGTCTCCACTTGTATGTTGCAATCTAACAAGTGAGAAACTTAAACTTGGAAAGAAAGATCTGGCTTAAGAGATGTCAGTGGAATCATACTACAGAATATAGTCTCTGCTCAAAGCCAACCCTGTAGCCTCATCATCACTGTTTCCTTCTCTTTTTATATCCCTAGTGCCTAAGACAATGCATGGTCATAAGTAGGAACTTGATAATAATTTTTTATTTATTCTAAACTTAACACACACGCAATTTTTTTTTTTTTTTAGTGAGGCAATTGGGGTTAAGTGACTTGCCCAGGGTCACACAGCTAGTAAGTGTCAAGTGTCTGAGGCTGGATTTGAACTCAGGTACTCCTGAATCCAGGGCCGGTGCTTCATCCACTGCGCCACCTAGCCGCCCCAACACACACACAATTGAACATTTCCATTTACAAAGTAGAACACAAAAAGATTGTATATGAAATCTTGTATATAATATGTAAAGCATGTCATAAATTGAACCTATTATTTTAAAAACTGGTCTGTGCTTCCTTCTGAAGGGACACGAATGTTAGCACTTTATCATCATACAGCTTCTTCCAATTGCTCAAATAAATTTACCTTTCTAGATTTCTCTCAAGTCTCGTGTCTGCATTTCAGAGTTTCTACTCTGGTTTTTAATCAGAAATGCTTGTAAGTTCTGTTTTCCAATAAAGATCCATTTTTCTTTGTCTCGTGTAGGTCTGTACTCAACTTTTCAGGATAAGTTATTCTTGGGTGTAAGCCTGTATCTCTTGTCTTTTGGAATATTGTATTTAAGATCTACCCTTGCTATAGTAGAAGATAATGGCTCTTGTGTGGTCCATGTGGTTCTTTGGTACTTGAATTCTTTCTTTCTGTATATGGTTCTCTGGATTATGCCACCATACCTCAGATCCTTCCTGACTCTGCTCCTAAACCCATGGATGTGTTCGTTCCAGATCCTCAATTTTGGGGAGAAGTCAGAGAATAGCTATCTTACCCCTACTATTCCCTTCCCTTCACCCTATCTCCAGCTTTTAAGTTTTTCTTTTATGTGTTGTCTTCTATTATTTTAAAAATGTAACCTCCTCAAGGGTGGGACTATCTTTTTGCTTGTATGTGTTTCCCTGGTGCTCAGGATACTTCCTAGATATGTTAAGTATTTAATAAATGCTTATTGATTGATTACAGTATTAATTTTTTTTTTTTTTGGTGAGGCATTTGGGATTAAGTGACTTGCCCAGGGTCACACAGCTAGTAAGTGTCAAGTGTCTGAGGTCAGGTTTGAACTCAGATCCTCCTGACTCCAGGGCTGGTGCTCTATCCACTGTGCCCCCTACAGTATTCATTTTTGACATGGAAGCTCTGGACCTTGGCTATGATATCTTTGTCCTTTTCCTTTTAAGGTTTGTTTTCAGGAAGTAATCAATGAGTTGTTTCTATTTGCCCTTTCTCCTCTAGTTCTAATATATCTGGACAGTTTAAAAAAATATATTTCTTGAACATAATTTCCAGGCTTTAAAAAAATTATGGTTTTCTGGAGTCCAATGATTCTGAAATTATTATGTGACCTGTTTTCCAGGTCAATCTTTTTGAGTAATATTTTAGTGAGTAATATTTTGATGTTTTTCTCATTTTTTTTCTGTGCCATGTCATAGAATCATTGATTTATGTTCAATATATTCTAACTTCCTGAGAGTCCATTACTTGGATAAAGTCCTTCTTCAAGACCTTTTATTTCATTATTTCTTGCTTCATTTTTCCTGTAGACTTTGTGAAAAATCCATTTCTCCCCTTGAGTCTTTGCTTGCAATTGTCATGGAATTACTTTCTCCTAGGCTGGATTTCTGATATGTCTGGATATATTATAATTCTTTAGAGTAGTTTATATATTTTTTGTGATTATTCACCTCTCCAGCCTCAGAGCTTTGTGGGTTTTGTGTCAGGGCTACGATCTGCCCCCATGTGATTTTGGGTGGGATGGTCAGCCTTACTTGGTCTTGGGTCATCTATGTTCCCACTCTGACTTCCACTTCCAGGGCCCATGTCCCCCTGGATCTTGGACATTCAGAATGCTATATCTTCAGCACTCACCATGGCATCCTAGCACAGAATGCTTGGAAGCTTGGAGGCCATGGACCCGGGGTGGCCCAGTCTGAGTAATGCTGCACCCAGACTCAGTCCTCTATTGGATTTCTCAAACATTTTTGGTCTGGCATAACTTTTAGTTATTTTGCTGGAGTAGCTGTGTGGGAATTGGGCTACCAGTCTTTGTTCAGTTTGCTATCTTGGCAAGAAGTCTCATAGTCTGTACTTAATATTTTTAATTTAATTATAATTTTAATATTTTTTTGATTGAGTGATTGATATAATCTGGAGACCTGATTTTTTCTTAACTTTTAAGAAAATTCTGAACTGAACAAACATAAAATAAAATGAGCATTTCTATATACATTCTAGGAGAGGAAGATTTTGTACACAAAACTGCAAATCTCTGTATTATAAGGTTTATTTTTGTTTTAAAAATATATTAAATTATTCATGTCCTATTTGTGAAAGCTGTGCTGTTTGTCAAGCCCCTGATAATCCATGATTCATTCTGTTCTTCCCTCTGTTCTTGTCTAATTGTGTGGGAATGCTATGCCTTCCCTCCCTCTCTTACCAAGCCTCACCCCCAATTTAAAAAGAAAAGAAAAGCATTTTGCTTTCTAATACACATGCATAAACAAAGCAAATTCTCAGAGTGGCCATGCATAGAAATGTATGAAATATCCTCCATCTTGAATCCATTACCTCTCTGTCTAGGGGTGGCTAGCACATTTCATTATTAACACTCTGCAATCATGAATGGGGGCAGCTAGGTGGCACAGTAGATAGAGCACAGGCCCTGGAGTCAGGAGGACCTGAGTTCAAATTTGGCCTCAGACACTTGACACTTACTAGCTGTGTGACCCTAGGCAAGTCACTTAACCCCAATTGCCTCACCAAAATAATAATAATAACGATAACAATAATAATAATAATGAATGGATTTGGGTCTTTCAAAGACCAGTAGAGCTCAAGTCCCAACAGGTTCTAGAAAGTTAAGAAAGTTTGAAAGCCTGAACCAGTGATGAACTATGTGTCCATCATCTGAAGGCCAGTTTATCTAGGAGTTCTAATTTTATCACTAGGCAAATGATGAATTATTTTGGCTATAGCAACTAATGAAGCAAGCTACTAGGACACAGAAAGGTTATAAACTGTAATGGCAGAGACACTATCCCTACTGTAGAAATCATGGATAAGATACTGATGACATGTGAAGACATATAAAAGACATGATTGACATGGTCTTTTTGCTTTTTTATGTGTGTGTGGGTACACTGCATGAACCATGTGCAAAAGGGGCATGGCAATTAAATATTCCACTTGCCTTCCCAGAGAGGTAGTGTAGATGGTGGGTAGAGGGCTGGACTTGTAGTCAGGAAGACCTGGGTTTGTGTTCTGCCACCAATACATACTAGGAAAATCAGTTAAAATCTCAGTGTTCCCAAACTATAAATAAATTGCTAACCAATGATGATGATAACAATAATAATTAGCATTTATGTAGTCCTTTGAGGTTTGCAGAGTACTTTGTGAATACAATTTTATTTTATTTCCACAAGAACCCTGGAAGGTAGGTGGTATTATTATTTTCATTTTATAGATGAAGAAACTGAAGCAGACAGAGATTAAGTGACTTTCCCAGTCATACAACTATTAAATGTCTGAGACAAGATTTGATTTCAGGACTTCTTGACTCTATCTACAATGCTCTAACCACTGGACCACCCAAGCTTTAGGAGTGGGAAGATGTTTCCATACTGGGAATTGTTCATACTAATGAAATTACAGTTCCAGACCCATCTTCCTCTCCATGCCCCTTAATTTCCTGGTGTTATTTTTAATGACAAGGATTAGCTTATTCAATTGCTATTCATTAATTTGAATACATCTTGGCATATGCAATTTTTTTGCAACATGAATTTGCGTTTGAAAGGGTATCCTTAGGGACAGATGGTCCCTAGTGAATGGAAATAATTACCCCACTGAGTCATCTAGATGGTGCAGTAGATAGAGCACTAGATGGACACTGGATTCCTGAATAAAGTTAGGAAGATCTGAATTCAAATCCCGCCTTAGACATAATGAGCTAATTGTTAAATGTTTAGGGTGAGCATTTACACTTCAGAAATCAGTAAATACTATAAATCAAAGTTCAACTTATTGTTTTGGTGATTATCCAAGCTTAAGAAGGTGTTAATGCAGACTATTCTTTAAAAATGCCTCATGTGCATTTCTGGGGGGTGCAGTGGGATGAAGATCTAGTTGTTAAACATTTACAAGCAGACACTTGATCAGCTTCCTTATCTGTAAAATGGAGATAATAACAGGACCTACCTCCTGAGGTTATTATGATGATAAAAATAAGGTAATATTTGTAAAGCATTTTGCAATCCTTAAGGTGCTAGAGAAATGATAGCTACAATTATTATTATATAATTATCTAGTATTCAACACACATGCTTAGAAAGCTGAGATTTGAATAATTTGCTTCCTATATGACTTTTCCTTTCTATTCTGAAATCCTCTCCTCAACCCTTGAAGTAAACCCAAGGCAAACATGTTAGAATATTGATTTAAATCAGTCTCTGGATGAAATTAATCAACATAGTGGCTATATTTGGAATATCAGTCTAGAAGATCAGGCCTATGAAATAGTCTACCATGAGGAGAATTTCAAAAACAATTATAAATAAAAACAAATGATCTAAATAAAAAGAGGGTATTATTAGGTAATTAATGACATTAACTGCTGCTAATTAGATACTAACAAGCCTATTCCAACAAAAGGCTAATCCTTTGATGTATTATGAAACTCAGAAAAGAAGATGCAGCCATAATCAACTATGAAAAGTAACATAACTGTGATAGCAAAAACTAAACAGGAGTTTAGTATGAATTCAATGGTCAATTTTTCTTAGTAGTTTCTCTTAGTATAATTCTTTAATTATTTGCACTGAATGAGGCTAAAATATGATAGAGTATCTGGGGCTTTTATAGCAATCTTTAAAGTGTAAACCAGAATTTTTACTTCTAATGACTAAAAGGGTAATGTAAGTTAACCAAAAAAACCAAAAAAAAAAAAAAAAAACCCCTCTGCATTCTATAGCATGCTATAACACAAAACTATAAAGTCTTATTGTGCTCATTATTATACATATAATGGATATATTTTAGAATGAACATTTCAAGTTGAAATGAAAAATTTGGGGTTGTTTAAAGGCTGACATTTGAAAGATGACTGAGACTTTTTTTTTTTAATGGTGCCAAAACAATTCAACATATAGGGTGTGGAGAGAGAGAGAGAGAGAGGGGGAGAGAAAGAGGGAGAGAAAGAGGGAGAGAAAGAGGGAGAGAGAGAGATCAACCTGTGATTGTTGCTAGGGGGGAAATAGTACAAGGTTACTGAACTTTTCTTTCTTTTCCACCTTCTCTAACACTTTTGATTTGTATAAGACAGGAGAAGATGGGAGGAAATTTAAAGACGTTTTCCTACCACAAGCTCACTCCCCATCTTATTCATTTGAGGAAGTAAAATGCTGAGCGTATTTGTCCTGGCCAGGGAATGGAATTAAAAACCAAAAAAGTATTAATGGCTCTCTGACCATGTATCATAAAAGAGTTGAACTGAGGCTGTCAGTGGAAAGAGGACTTTAAAGAGAAGATATCATTGTAGCTTGGGTATCTGCTATCTTCTATGAGAAGCTTTACTGGATAGAAATGAGTTAGAATCACTAACTGAAAAAGTTACATCCCCTACCTGCTGGGGAGAGGCTTGCTAATCATAACACCTTCAAAGGATGGTAGACAGAGTGGTAGGGGGCCCTGCAGATAGGTCTATAGCTGAGGTGATGTAGGGGGTTAAAAGAGATGACTATTGTAATGGGGCTAGTTCTGGAATGGCCATATCACCTAACATGGAGGTTCTTTGTGTCCTCTGTCACATGAATAGGGGTAACCTCCTTTGATTGACTGAATAGTCAAAAAGGCTGAAATTTTATGAATTGGCCAGATTAGGATAGTCCATCTCTTCCCTGTGCACTGTTTCTTGCTGTGGCCAGAGGGTAAAGATCACAATTCACCCACACTATGGGTGTCCTGAACTGAACTAGGAAAGGGGACACTTCCCCCTCTTTTCTTTTATTCTGGCTTCAAGAAATGGACATGGGGGACATTTGTTTCTGTTCTGTGTTTTTCCTTTTCCATTTCAAGTACCAGTGGTGATCTCCACCAGTGGGAGTTTGGGCCACAGTGACTTTGGAGACAGGATTCTAAGAGAGATGTTTGTGGTCAGTCAGGCTGACAGGGAAGCCCCAAGAAGTGAGGGTTCCTGGGATTGAGCATAAGTGGGGGGGGTAAGGGTTGGACTTGGAGCTTGAGACTGGAAACTATAGGAACTGAGCTAAATTATGAACCTAATTGTCTTCTCCTCTCCCCCCCCCCCCCCCCCCCCCCCCCCCCCCCCCCCCCCGCGACCAGGGACTGAGGTGGAAGAGAGTTAACCCCCACATGTTGGTAAGGAATGTATATATTTGTGATTATACTTCTGAAGTAAATTTTTTTTTAAGTGAGGCAATTGGGGTTAAGTGGCTTGCCCAGGGTCACACAGCTAGTAAGTGTTAAGTGTTTGAGGCCGGATTTGAACTCAGGTACTCCTGACTCCAGGGCCAGTGCTCTATCCACTGCGCCACCTAGCTGCCCCTTGAAGTAAATTTTTTAAAAATAAAAGCTCTTCCAACTATTAGTAGTTAAAGGAACTGAGGTGCAGGGGAGCACATCTACAACTAAGGGAATATCATTGGTGGGGGCTGAAGCCATTGGCAGAGAACCTAGATGTCCCCCAAATTTCCCTTAAGGGTACTGGAGAATCCTGAGGGAGGGATGAAATGTAACCTATTTGGACTTCAGGCAGTGGGGGCCAGGGTAGCAAATGTTGCCCTATAAAGATTTTGAATTTCTATGAGCTTGGAACTTCTCTGTCTCTTTACCAGCAGCCTTCCTACCATGGAGATAATTTCACAATGATGACTGCTCACCTGAATGTGGAGTCCCTAGCCCAGGCCATCATTTTATGAAATTATGAGTTTACTTAAAGTCGAAAAGGTTAAGTTCTGACCTGCTGGGGAGAGGTTTACTGAGCACATCATGCTCTAGGGCAGGGGTCAAACGATTATGTCCTGGGGCAGCTAGGTGGCAATGGATAAAGCACTGGCCCTGGATTCAGGAGGACCTGAGTTCAAATCCAGTCTCAGACACTTGACACTTACTAGCTGTGTGACCCTGGGCAAGTCACTTAACCCTCATTGCCCCACCAAAACAAACAAACAAATAAACAAACAACAAAAAAAGATTATGTCCTATGAGTCAAAAACCATTCTTAGCTTGGCCATACAAAAAGAGATGGTAGTCTGGATTTGGCCCCTGGAGCCATAGTTTTTAAACCCTTATTCTAGGGATAGTGGTATTAGCTGAAAAAGCTGGCTGATAGAATTGTGGACCTCCCTTGTGGGTTCACTGAATCCTACAGTGGATAATGTACAGAATATTAGGTTGTTCTGAAGATAGCTGGATAGTTGAAACCCATGTGGAACTGAAACACACAACCAGTAGTGTCTGATGGGGAGCTTTGGAGACACAATTCCCATTGGAAAGAAGTTGTGCAGCATCAGAGGCCTTCAGACCACCCTGGTGTAGGTGCCAGTGACCAACAATTGAGGGAGAATAATGAGGGGGCAGAAAGGCTTATTGGGGAGAGCAGAGATGTGACATCCAGTGGGGAGCAGGCACAGCAGTTCAATAAACTTGGCATGAGATAGTGGCAGCTTTGCAGTGTCAGGGGTTTGAGATGCTGTTCCATGTAGGTTCCCTAACCACATATCTCTTTCATCTAGGATCTCTATACCTTCTGACTCCTCCCACTGAGGATGTATATATTTATGAAAATTGGGGAGGGTTGTTACTATACAATTTCATTTAATGCCCTTCCTTTGAACTGTGTGTCCTTTGGCTGACTAGTTCAAACAAATCCATTGGTGGGTGCTTACAAGCTATGGTTTAGAGAGGGATTTGGGCCTACCCAAACCTGTAAATTAAGTAAAGTTTTAGGGGCTTATAAATGAGGTATGAATCAGGTGCTACAACAGCAAACAATTAAGTCAAACTGGTTATTTGCTATTGTGTAGACTAAAATACAAATATATATAATTGTTCACTTCTCAAAACAGATGTCTTTTCCTAGTGAAAACATAGCTCTCTAGTTGAAGTAAAAAAGATGTGAAAACATAGCCCTCTAGTTGAAGTAAAAAAGATGTCCTGGAAATGTATTAGATCACTCTTTTTTTTTTTTTTTTTTTTTTGGTGAGGCAATTAGGGTTAAGTGACTTGCCCAGGGTCACACAGCTAGTAAGGGTCAAGTGTCTGAGACTGGATTTGAACTCAGGTCCTCCTGAATCCAGGGCCAATGCTTTATCCACTGCACCACCTAGCTGCCCCTTTGATCACGCTTTACTTTATTTTTTATTTATAGAATACAAAAATGAAATTCCATAATTTCAATTCTGTTTTCTAAAAATTACTTCAAAATTTAAAAAATACATCTAAGATATAACTTTCTGATCCCTTCTTTTCCCCTTCATTTTAAAATTTCCTTCTTTTCTCAAACCTTTAGTTAACTCACTTTTTAGAACTTCATCTCCTTCTCATCCTGGAGATAACTCTGCCCCAAGGTCTGTTCTCCTGATTGTTGAGTCCAGACCACCATTTCATGAGTTGTCCCAGTCATATGCAACCCACTCTCTGCTCAACCCACCCTCTGGACTTCTCTACCACCTTGCCAGCTGGCTCCTGCTCCCACGAATACTTGTCTCTGCCTCCGCCCAACTCCTCAGGAAGTTCCTCTTTATATGTTGTCTTCTCTAATCAGAATAGGAGCTCCATGAACATAGGGCTATCTTGCTTGTTTGTTCCCATATCCCTAGGATTTAGCACATGGTAAGTGCTCAATCAATGTTCTGTCTGAAAAAACTATTGTTGTTTTTTTTTGTTTGTTTGTTGTTTTGTTTTGCAGGGCAATGAGGGTTAAGTGATTTGCCCAGGGTCACACAGCTAGTAAGTGTCAAGTGTCTGAGGTAGGATTTGAACTCAGGTCCTCCTGAATCCAGAGCCAGTGTTTTATCCACTGCACAAATAAGGGCAGCTAGGTGGCGCAGTGGATAAAGTACAGGCCCTGGATTCAGGAGGACCTGAGTTCAAATCCTACCTCAGACACTTGACACTTACTAGCTGTGTGACCCTGGGCAAGTCACTTAACTCCCATTGCCCTGCAAAAAAAAAAAAAAAGGCTAAAAATATTGTGCAAAACACAATATTAGACAAAGGGGGAGATTCAAAGTTTGCTTAAGATGCAGTATCTGCCTTTATAATCTGGCATGAGACACAAATACAGATGACACAAATACTATTACAAAGATGCCAGCTAATTCTAAAATGGGAAATTCCTCACTCTCTCAAATAAATTGTTGGGGGTCATTAACTTCTCTGCATTAACTTCAATGTTGGGTCTAGTCATTCTTGGAAATAAAATAATCCAGAAAGTACAATTATTAATCTAGGAGAACAATGGAGTTCTGAGGCAATGTTTGGAGTTAGGAGCATCTATCTATCTATCTATCTATCTATCTATCTATCTATCTATCTATCTATCTATCTATCTATCTATCTAGGCTGTCTATCTAGACTGTCTAGTATATCTATCTATCTATCATCTATCTTCTGTCTTTTGTTTGCTAAAGGGAAGGTGACTCTCTTTATCTCACGAAAAATTTACCACATTTAGTCATACCTTTAAAACTTATTACACTGAAATTTATTTTATTAATTCATACCCCCAGGAAATCACTCAACAGCATCAATTATTACCAACTACAAGGACATTTATTCTATTCAATTAAGGGCATGTAACATGTGTACTCAAATTTTTACCTACCTACCTCTTGCTGTTGAATGCAATCCTAAATGGGGACATCAGTGGAAACCCGATTACTTGAGAAATCACCCCTTCCTCATTTATTCATACAGTAAGTAAGATTAGCCAGGTCATAGTTGAGTTTCATCAGGTTTAAATTTTGAGGAACTGAAGTCATATTATTTCAGGGAAGGTTCACACCTTTGTGTGGCTTGGAATGAAATGCCTGTGGGAGAGGCTAAATCCATGGGAAACTTACTAAAGCCACTCTTATTACAACAGAATTCAGACTTTAGAGCTCATCTAGGAGGATTTAATTACTGAAGAACCATTATGAAGTGATATTACCGTATTAGGTATAGGCCCCAAGAGTAGTGAAAAAAAGGGGGAGGAGCCCATGCAAAAAGCGAGTGGCCAGATAGAAGCAGAGGCACTTCCAAGGGGAGGTGGGATCACCTTTGAAGATGCTGGTGTCAGTCCTTTGCCGGCTCAGAATTCCAAATGGTAATTCAGAATAGTCTTGTGACTAGCAAAATAATAACCTACTACCATGAACATGCACACACTCACAAACACCTACACACAAAGCAGTCTCATCATTAGTATATAAGCTCATTTCATTTAGGGAACAAGACTGCCTCAGATGATATAGGAAGCAGGTAGAGGCTGAATACGGGGCCGCTCGCCGCCCCCTCCCCCTTCTTCCCCCCCCCCCCCCAGCTTAGGGATTTTAAGAGGATGTTTCTTCAAGGTAGCAGTCTTGACTAAATGCCCTAAAAAGGTTATATTAACTAACATACTACTGGGAAGTAATTTAGAAACTGAGAAGAATGCTGTCCATCTACTCTTTTCTCCCAAAGGCGGGCTTAAGGGCAGACGACCTTCAGTTATGGCAGTGTGCACATGACATATGATATGCCAAAGCATAGCCCAGCTGTTTGAAAAACATCACAGGAGGGGGCAGCTAGGTGGAGCAGTAGATAAAACACCGGCCCTGGATTCAGGAGAACCTGAGTTCAAATCCCATGTCAGACACTTGACACTTGCTAGCTATGTGACCTTGGGCAAGCCACTTAACCCTTATTGCCCTATCAAAAACAAAAACAAACAAACAAAAAAGAAAAATATCACATGAAGGAGGGCTGTAATATATGGGGGCCAACATGAAGCTCCTAGCACTATGCTGCCAGGGAAGTCTTAGTATCGTTATCGGCTGGTGGCTTTTATAGCTTCCAAATTATATTCTTTTAATTATTAAAGAGCCAGTGTGAGACCCACTGATTGAGGGGCTCTCTGAACTAAAAGTTTACTTTCTCCAAGTTTTTGCCTGGTACATGGTAGCTACTATATAATGTCGCCCAGCAGTTTTCAAAATGTGGATTGGGGCCTCTTGGGAGTACCCAAGATGCTTTCAGGGGTGTGAGGTTAAAACTATTTTTATAATAATACTAAAAATTAAATTTCAAATATGGTAAATACAAATATATATGTATGTATATATGTGTATATATATGTATATGTGTGTATATGTGTGTGTGTATATGTGTATATATGTGTGTGTGTATATATGTGTGTGTGTATATATATATATGTGTGTGTATATATATATATATATGTGTGTGTGTGTGTGTATATATATATATATATATATATATATATATATATATATATATATATATATATTCCATGTAAACAGAAGTTCTTTCCTGGGGAGGATAATCAATAAAATTTAAAAGCATAAAAGGACCAAAAAGTTTGAGGACCACTGATATAACCACTGGAGGTTCACCTTTTGTGATGAGAGGGATCTATCGGTAGTTCGAGGGTTTGAGGACTTTATGAAACCCCCTTAAATGGAACATTTGGAACCTTTTAGGAAATAAGAGAGAGAGAGAGAGAGATGCGAAGAGACAGATATGCTGCTATGGGCCTTATATCTCAGCTCTATAATACTATAGGCATATTGGGGGATTAGAGTAATTGTTGTATCAAGCTCTTGTAAATAGAGAAGCTCATAAATTGTGTTTTATATTCTTAATCTTTATTTCAAAGATTTAAATTTTCCAGTGGAAACAAAGTAGTGGTAGAGGTGACCAAAACTGACCCTTCATTAACTTCCATGGAAATGGAGAAATGGACATAGATTCTATTCTATTCTAGAACACGGGAGGGAGGGGTGAATGAGAAGCCAAATGACATGAACCTTACCTGTTTTTAGAGCAAAAATTAGATCATCAAACTCCTGTGACTCTTCATCAGCTATCAGAGACCCCTGGCCATAGTCTCCAGAAGTAGGGAACGAAGCACCATCCTGAGCACTAGGCTTAAAGTCCGGGCTCGCTTGACTCACTTGATGGAGGGATGTCCTCTCCCAGTCTGCTGGCACCTTGAAAAAATGAAACTATGTGAATAAAGTAGCAAAGAACTTTATTAACTCTATATGAGTCATTTTTTTTTCCTCTGGATCCCAGACGAGAGCCAATCAAAACGCTTCTTGAGGAATTGCTCGGACTGAAGAAAGTGGGCACTGATCTACATATGACTTTAAAAGCCTCGAGAGAAAACCTCCAAACTCACTCATCCCTTTCTGAAGCCTCCTCTCAGAAACTGCTCATTCCATCCATCCCTCATGTGGAAGAAGTGTTTGAATGTTCAGCTTGGCCGTGGAAGGGCAGAACAAGGATTGATGGGTGGAAAGTATCGGAAGGTGGGCTTTGGGCTCAGTGTGAAAAAGAGGTTGGTAGTAATTATGATGGTCAAGAAGTGGAACAGGCTGTCTGTGGGAATCCTGAGTTCCTTGTCACTAGGGACCTTCCCGTGGAGACTGGATGGACACTTACCAAGGATGTGGTAGGTGGGATTCTTGCTTTGGTTAGTGCTTCGATCAATCATTCATCAAGCTTTTATTAAGCACCTACTATATGCCAGGCAACTATGCTATGTACTGGGGAACAGGAAGTAAACAACAAGGGGCCCAGGTCCTTAGAGGAAGTGTATGCACACAGACGTACAAAAAATAAAATTAATTTTTAATGAATCTGCTGGGGCAGGATACTAGCAAATGAGGGGAATTAGGAAAGACTTCATGTGGCATCTGAACTGAGCCTTGAAAGGGTACTGAGGGACTCTGAAAGGGCACGATGAAGAGTACATACCAGACAAGTGGGACAGCCTTGGCAAGGCACTGAGGGGAGGGGGTGGGACCGGATGACGTCAGAAGTACCTTCCAATTCTGCAATTAACTTGACCTCAGACATTTACCAGCTGTGTGACCCTAAGTAAGTCACTAACCTTTGTTTGCTTCAGTTTCCTTATATGTAAAATGGGGATAATAATAGTTCCTACCTTCGAGGACTGTTGTGAGGATCAAATGAGATAATAATTGTAAAGCACTTAGCCTGGCACATGGTAAGTGCTCTGTAAATGTCAGCTATTATTGTCTAGCTCCTTGACATATGTTCCTCCTTATTTAGACAATCTAATCTGGTACTTCTACACAATCCTCCAATGTGGACTACTCTTTGTATTTCTATGGTGTGAAGTGGCGGGGGGTGGGGGGTGGTAAATATAGATTAAATATCCATATATTCTCCCATCTTTAATTTTACTTTGGAAGAATTTGTGAGGAGTAAATTCTATGAGTAAGTAAACACCTGGCAAGACTCTGCCTGGCAGCCTACACATTTCATAGCCCAGTGCTTGGAGTAAAGTAAACATTCACACTTACTGACTTGACTTAATCAGCTTAAATAGTACCCTCTGTTCCTCCATACTTTGTGATCAAAATGACAATAATTTCCTCACTTTCTTCTAAATGGAAATGCTCCCATCCACTCTACTCTTCACCCTTCTCACCTCTCCATCCCCCAAGGACATTCACAGCTTCCAATAGCCTCTGACAACACCCTTTGCTAAGATGTGCTGGATGAAAGCCAATTCAAATGTGCTGCTCCTCAGATCAGAGAATGTCCTTTAAGGGGATGTTTTCCTACAATGCAACAACATGTAGTGGCTGGTGTCCAGCCAGGGGCTGTTACAGCTGCTGTCTCCCAAGATTCCCTAAGTGGCGGCAGGTCAGGAGCTACTACTGAGAGGGTATGTTTCGAGTAAAGGCAAACTAAAGACTTTGAGGAAAGTGAAAAAAAAGGAAAAGAGAACATAAAGAAATTTAACTGAGATGTCAAAGGTCTCTAGACAAACAGTAGATATTTTTGGAAAATCAGAAAAGTTTTTTTTTTAAAGTTTCCCTTCTGGTGTTTTTAAAAAAATAATAAGACCCCTATTTCTGGTCATGTCACCTGTGATGTCAAAAACCTGGACTAGTTTTCCTCAAGCTGTGACCCATTGCAGTCTACCATATTTGTAGATGGTGTGTGCTTCAAGGGAGAGGCCGCTTGGAGAAGAAGATCTGGAGCTAGCTGGGAAGATCTGGGTTTAAGACATCTGCTGACTTGGTGACCCTGGGTCAGTCACAACCTCTCAAAGCTCCAGGCCAGCAAGTCTCAAACTTTTACACAGTGATAGAAACCATCAGTTTAAACAAAAAATTTGGTAGAACTCTCTAAAATTATTATTTTTAATGGCTATTAACATCCTACATAAGATTCATTTGAAAACAAACAAACAAATAGCTTGGGATGTTCCTTATAGCATAGTTTCAGAAATACTACTCGAGGCAGCTCTGTGATACTGTAAGTTGAAGAAAAGAGGTTGACACATTTGGTGGAGTGACCTTCCTCACCTGGGAGTTCCCTATTCTGATGAAATCCTAGGTCCAGTCCCTGGCACTCTATCCATTGCTTTATCTAGCTGACAATTTCTAATAAAAGATAGGGTTTTTTTTCTTCCCTTGCCTTCCCTTCCTTTCTCATCCCTTTCCTTCCCTTCTCTTCCTTTCCCTTTAAAAAAAATTGTACTAGGTTTCTAATCCCATGAAATTTTACCTAGTCTATTTAAATTTGTAATAGAAATAACTCATCTCTAGATCAATAGAGATAACTAGGAAGTACTCTCTGGAGGTGAGGACATATTATGTGTGTGTATATTTATATATGTATTTTCCATGTATATATATGTGTGTGTGTGTATCTGTACACACACACACACACACACACACATTTAGATGACCTGCCTCATATATTCTCGTCTACTGACAGTATAAAAAGATGATATACTAGGGGCACCTAGGTGGCACAGTGGATAGAGCACTGGCCCTGGAGGCAGAAGGACTTGAGTTCAAATCTGGCCTCAGACACTTAACACTTACTAGCTGTGTGACCCTGGGCAAGTCACTTAACCCCAGTTGCCTCACTAAAAAACAAAACAAAACAAAACAAAACCAAAAGATGATACACTGCATTCTCTTTGCTCCCTAAGGAGAGAAGTGGGAGAATATATCAACAGTCTAAGGAATATACTGCTCTGCAGAATCTCATTGGAGGCTAGGTGGTGCTCAGCTACGCAAACTAACTTTTCTTCCCAAAAAAGCTTCTGCAGTTGAGTTTTAAAACTTGAGTACTGCTTCCTTCCCATCAAAGGTGATGGCAAGGAGGGAAGGGAGGAAGAAAGGGAGGAAGGATGGAGGAGGGAGGGAGGAAGGAGGAAGGAAGGAAGGAAGGAATGGAAGAAGGTAGGAAGCAAGGGAAGAAGGAAGGAAGGAAGAAGAGAAGGAAGGAGGAAGGGAAGAAAGAAGGAAGGAAGGAGTGGGAGGGAGGAAGGGAAGGCAACAAGCATTCATGAAGTCCCTACCATGTGTCAGGCCCTGTGCTAAACATCTTTGATCATCACGATAGGGAAGTAGGGAAGGAGATGCTATTGTTATTCCCTTTTTTACAGTGGAGAAAACTTAGGCAGCCACAGGTTAAGTGACTTGCTTAGCGGTTGCAAAGCTAGTAAGTGTCTGATGCTGAATTTGAACTCAGGTTTTTCTGATGTGAGGCCTAGTGCACCATTTAGCTTCCTCTAGGCAAGGGATTTTAAAATAAGGGATTGGTACAAAGGGGAATAAGGGTGTAAAATGTGGAGAAAATGGAAAGAGAAGTGAAGAAGATGTACATTTCATATAAGAAATTCTTATTAGGATTTCCATTAGTGCAATTCACACTCCTTGTAGAAGTTCTAAGTCTTTTCTGAAACATTTTCTGATATTTAGATTAAAAGAAGTATCTGGCTCACTGTACTTTTCATGATTGCATGCTAGGTTTAAGGTGAGAAGCTCAACTATCTGGGGAAAAGAGGCTGGTAAAAATATTTTGGACCAAGAAACATTCTGGAAACAATTTCCAAGGGCGTTAGAAGACCTGATTCTAGGTAAATTCATCCTCAAAGACTAAGTGCTGTGAGATGCCAAAGAAAGCTATGTCTAATTTATTTTTCTTCAAGTGAATGGCTACCATAACTCATGGAGCAGGGAGAAGAATAAGGACATCAATCAGGATGATACATAATATGGTAAAATGATAAGAAAATTAGACTGAGAATCAGAAGATTTGGGTTCTAATCCTGTCCTGGCCCTACCAGTAGCTGTCCAGTTTTAATCAAGTCTCTATGACCCCCATTTGATTAAACTGTAAAATGAGAGGGCTGGCTTTCATGACCTCTAATCCTCCATTGTAGCTCTGACATTCTGGAATTCTGTGAGGAGGGATTTATCTCCCTTCTTCAGGAAAGAAAACAAATGACAAACAAGTACCTCTTCCATAGCACTGATGAGATTCTGGGTGGATTTGCTGATCTCACCCCCTGCAGGAGGCATGCCACTGCCAGTTGTGAAAAAAGCAGAACCCGGTCCTGGGTGCCCATTCATTTCCACAGTGTAGCTGGCTTTCATTGGGCAGCACATCTGGTTGTGTAGAATGAAATACACCACAAAGACATAAAGGCCCTGTGAAGGGAAAAAAAATATCACAGGGTCAAAGAAGAATTTGCTGGATTGGCTTAAAATGTCACTTTTGTAAGAGTTTACATTTTGGGACAGCACTCCATGGTCTCCCCAAGACAGATTGTGGCATGCTGGGAGAATAACAAGTTACCATTCTAATAGTAAAATTACAAGCATGTAAAACAACACTTAGCAAATGTCATCTGATATAGAGCTGCTGAATCACTGAAAATTATTTCCCAATTAACTGTATAATAAAGTCAAGTCAATCGGTATAACACTTCTCAGCAGTCAGAGGAAGGTACTATATCTCATTTGCAACAGGACTTTTCCTCTGCAATAATCTCCATCTCAGCTGTGAAAAAAAAACCCACCTCTTCTAAATGTGTAAATCTCATGTACTCTAGTCGTTTCACCTTGGTGCCAATTAGAGTGTTTGTAGTGGAAGGCTGATGATTAATCCTCGCATCTACTTCCCTTGTGTCTTGGGTTCTCATCAGACTCCCTCACTCTTTGCTTTTTCCCTATCTTGGTGTCATGCAATAGAACAGTGGGACAAGCATGAAGACATCTGGTTTCTAGTCTTGGTTCCACTCCTTAGTATCTGGGTGGACTTGGGTAAATTGTTTAACTTCTGTCTCCTCCCTCCAATAGAACATTCCCTTGAAACAAAGGGAACAAGGGGAGTTTAAGGAAAACAAACATATTGGTGGGTCTTGCCTCTGAAAAGTGAGAGAGAAATACTTCACCATCAGTTCTGAAGTCACAATTGGTCCCTGCAGTGATGAGACTTCTGATACATGTCAGGGTTACTTTTCTTTACATTTTTTTTTTTGGTGAGGCAATTGGGGTTAAGTGACTTGCCTAGGGTCATACAGCTAGTAAGTGTTAAGTGTCTGAGGCCAGATTTGAACTCGGGTCCTCCTGCCTCCAGGGCTGGTGCTCTATCCACTGCGCCACCTAGCTGCCCCTTTTCTTTACATTATTGTGGACATTTTCACAAATGTTTCTTTTTGTCCTGGTTACTTTGTCCTTCATTAGTGCATATAAAAATCTAAGTTTCCTTAAATTCTTCACATTCTTTTCCCTTGCTATAATAATATTCCATTTTTGTTGTTGTTCAGTCATGTACGACTGTGAAACTATTCACAGTTTTCTTGGCAGAGATACTGGAGTGGTTTGCCATTTCCTTCTCCAGATCATTTTCCAGATGGGGAAACTGTGGCAAACAGGGTTAAGTGACTTACCCAGAGTCACTGAGCTAGTAAGTGTCTGAGGTCAGATATGACCACAGGAAGATGAGTCTTCCTGACTCGAGGTCACTGTGCCACCCAGCTGCTCTAAGGGAGCTGGCCTTCAGGACAGGAAAATTTAGCATTGAAGGTGGCTATAATGCAAGTGGTCTCTTAGTTCAGCATTTATACTAGGATGAAGTCACTTGAAGAGTGAACAAAAGGAGTTTTAGTTTGCCCTAACACACCAAAACACTGGATGTGGTTTCCCCCTCTTCCCCACTCCTTATAGAAATGTGTCTGATCATCAGGGCAGGATATGGTGGTGAAGAAGAAGGTGATTCGAGGGGTTTTCAGAGATCCAGTAATTCAGATGGGCCCTGACTCCACATGACTAGGACTTTTTAATGCCTTTTTTATACCGGGAAACTGCATCAGAGAAGCTGGAATTAATCAGATTCCAGCAACATCTTTGTCTCCTTTTAGGGAAAGCTAATCCATGGCAGGTAGGTGATAGCATAGAGCACTGGACCTGGAGTCAGGAAGATCTAAATTCAAATCTAACCTCAGATACTTACCAGCTGTAGGCTCCTGGGCAAGTAAGTTACAACCCCTATTTGCCTCAGTTACCCATCTATAAAATGGGGATGGAATGGAAAAGGAAATGACAAACCACTCTAGTATCTTTGCCAAGAAAACCCCAGAGACAATATCCAGGGGGTCACGTACAGTTGGACACAACTGAATGACTGAACAATAACAATCCATGGCAGGAGGGTGGGAGAAGCATTGGGCCCAGGGATGGGCTGGAGCCAGCTATATAGGCTCTCAGTTTGTTGAATTTTCAGTGTGATCATTTACACCTCAGAAATTGGTGATTACTACAAATCAGGGTTTGACTTATTGTTTTGTTGATTGTCTAGAATTAAGAAAATGAAGGAGAAAGTGTTTTAATAATACAGATTAAACTTAAAATTGTGCCACATATACCCCCTCGACCAAGCTGGTTGTTAAACATTTACTAGCACACCCCCTGGATAGGCCTGATGAATGAGGAGGGAAATGCTGGTAGATATTAGTCCTATCACCCCTAGGTCCAAGTGTCATCTCTCACATAAACTATGTGATCCTGCACAGGTCATTTAATCACTCCTTTTAGGAAAGTCTAATCCTTTTATTTGACACGAAGATGCAGACCTTTCTTGGTAAAAATGTCTTCATCCAGGGATTTCCTCTGCAATGAAATTACAAGGCCAGTCCCCTTGTTCTACATTCACATACCATCCTTTGTTCAGCCCTTCTCCAAATGATGAATACACACTTTATTCCCATTTCTTTGCTAGCACAGAAAGTGCTGCTATATTTTTATACATATGAAGCCTTTCCCTCTAGCTTTCTTGGGATACACATCTGATATATTTCTGGGTGGTACAGTTTAGTGACTTTTCTAGGATAATTCCAAATTGCTCCTCAGAATGGTTATATCAATTTATAGCTCTGCCAACAGTATATTAGAATTCCTGTATTCTCACAGCCCCTTCAACCTTGATCATTTTTGTCCTTTTTGTCATTTTTGCCAATATGATGGGTTTGAAGTGAAACCTCAGAGTTGTTTTAATTTCCAATTATCTTATTATTAGTAATTTGGAGCATTCTTTCATGTGGTTTTGGGTTGCTGACATCACCTTTGATTTGCCTGTTCAAATCCTTTGAACACTTACCTATTGGGGAATTTTTTTTTATTCTTATATGTTGACACCAATTCCTTATATATCTTGAATACTTTTCAGAGCTCTTTTCTGCTAAAACTCCCCTCCCCCCAACCAACAGTTTTTCAAATCATTCAAGTTGCACTGATTTTGTCCATAGAAAGGCTTTTAAAATTTTATATAATCAGAATTGTCCTTTTCATCTTTTATGATTGCCGACATCTCTTGTTTGGTTAAAAAATATCCCTCTGGCCATATCTATGTATCACTTAACTCATCTGAGCTGGTCTCCTTATCTGTAAAATGGGGGCCATAATACTTGTCTTTCCAACTTCATAGAGTTTGTTATGAGGATCAAGGAAGATAACGTGTGAGTGTTTGGAGAGCTATAATTTGATATATGAATTATTATTTATTGAGATTATAAAATCATTGGCCTGTGGAATACTGTGGATTGCTTAACGCCTAACTTGTACTCTGATTCTTATTACATAAGAGCAACAAAGCTATTTTATAGTTCTTACTGACCTGATGGCCCTTTAAATTTTTTTGCAATTATGTCAAGTTCTTGAAAATTGCCCTGCTTCCGTCACAGATAGCAAAAAAAAAAATTATTTGTTTTCAATTCACTGCCTACACTGATGGTCTTTTATGATTTTTACAAAGGACTTACTGTATATTTCTAATGGTGCCTCTTTATAGCTTGCTAATTTTGACCTTTATGCTCAGCCAGTAAAATATCTTAAACTGTGCCTTTTGTGTATACCCATTGATCCTGTTACTTAATTTTTGGAAACAAGTCAGAAATTTTCCTAGTCACTGAGATACTTCATTTCCTAAAAACCCCAAAGTGCTCAACTTCATAACTGAAATGAATACTCTTGAGGTGGGGCATGAACTCAGAAGGTGCTCAGCAAATAGAATTAGGACTAGTTCAGTGGAATTTGCATTTTCCATTATTCCCATAGAAACAATGACATACGGTACATTTATAGGTTTAACATTTGTAACTCTAAATAGCCTACAAGAAATCACTCAAAGCTTTAAAACGACTAACTCATGCAAATCTTCATTTGAAACAATTACTATTCTGGAAGGAATTTGGAACTCTGCCCCCAGAGTAACCAACTACCCTTTGACAGAGCAGCAGTATGAGGTCTATACCCCAAAGAGTTAAAAGAAAGAGAAAGACCCCTATGTACAAAAATAGTACCAATAGTTCTTTTTATTATAACAAAACCTGGAAACTAAAGGGATGTTCTTCATTTGGGAATGGTTGATCAAATTATGATATATAAATATAAAGGAATATTATTACAAAAAATGTTGAAAGAGACAGTTCCAGAGACAACTGGGAAGACTTATGCAACTTGATGCAGAGTGAAGTGAATAGAACCAGGAAAATAATTTATTCAAGAACAACAACAACAACAACCCTATAAAGACAAGGAACTTTGAAAGACTTAACTTTGAAATGACAAACCATAATTCCAGAGGAGCAATGATGAAGAATTCTAGTTATCTCCTGACAAAGAGGTGAAGGACTCAAGATGCAGAATGAGACATATATTTTTTTAATATGATCAGTGTGGGAATTTCTTTTGCTTAATTATACATAACCATAATAAGGATTTTGCTTTTGTTTTTCTTTTATAAGTATGGGTGGGGGAAGGTGGGAAAGACAGAAAATAAATGCTTGCTCATTAAAAAAAAAACACTAAAATTCACATTTAAAAAAATGAAATAGAGGATAACCAGATGTTGCCACATGCATACATGAATGCATGTATATATACAAACATATACACATATATATGTAAACAAAGACACATCTATAAAAAACTACTATAAATTACACTTGGCACCATTTCCCACACAGACAAAAATTCCCTGGGCTATTTTTCTATAAAAAATTAATTAGGATATTTTTAAAGCACATAATTTATTTTTAAGTAATACTGCTTCTAAGTAAAATAATCCATAACTATCACCATCCCAAAATATACTTAATAACCTTGATGTTCTTTCCTCTGAATTGGACGGTTTGTTGGGGAAAATGAAATGAAACATTCTAAACTATGTGTGTGAATATTTTTATTTTCACAAGCAAATTACATTGTAAACAACAATAGGCATATAGCTTCTAAAAAAACCTCCCTTATGTACAGTAGAGAGGAATCTACAATTTTCATTGTACAACTAATTATTTTCACATGAACATGACCTAATTCCATTGGCAACTACAATACACAGGACAGGAATGAAATGAGACTGTCAGCCTTAAATATGATATGGATGACATTGATTTCTTGGAGAAATCCTCTAAGGACGATGGATGATGGAGTAAAAGCTGGACCAGAAACCAAGACTCTTTCTTTAAAATCAGTCTCCAAGGATGTATCTGTTAAAATAACACACGTTCTCTTTTCCTCTCTCTCTCTCCCTTCCAGTTTTAAAGTCTAGTCTTTTGTGTTTCAGAAAAGACACTGCCTGCCTGCTGCCAATGACTTGCATGTCAGAGCTCCCTGCCTGTTTTTCTTAGAATTACAGAAATGTACAGCAAATGTTCTAAAGCTCAGTGGAAAGCCTGGGGGGAGGTGCACAGTGCCGGTAGAGAAGGAAAGGAATGCTTTTGCCCCAAACACACGACAGCTGCCGGTGGTAGGCAGGCGAGAAGGAAGGGGAAGAAGTTGGCGGTTGGGAGACTCTGACCTGGGAGCTGGCTCAGGTCTCCATTACAAATAGACCCGGATCTCTTTTATTGTGCCAGCTCCTTTCCAATACGCCAAGAAGTACCCTAGAATCTCTGTAGTGCAAACTATTGACCCCTTCTCTGAATAACATATACATAAAGAAAGGGAAATGAACTCCTCTAGATTCCATTTGCATCTTATTTGCTTTAGTGGCTCAGCACCAGCTGGGAAGGACCTAACAAAAACCACCCTGTCATTCAGATCTGGATTGGTCAATGCCCATGGTTAGCAAGGGGCAGAGTCAGAATTCGAACTTGTGTCCTTGACTCCAGATCTAGTACTTTTCCCACTACAACATGAGGTTGTTATGAGGGTTAAATGAGATAATATGTAAAAGTGAAGCCTAAAAAGTGCTCTACAGACAAGAGTGTGCTGGAGACAGCTCCTACCTATAAGCCAATTGTTAAATTTTGAGAGTGAGCATTTACACTTTGGAAACTGGCAAATACTATGAGTTAGGGTTTCATATATTCTTTTGCTAATTGTCTAGACTTAAGAAACTTTTAAAAAAGCAATTCAATAAAACATTAAACTCAAAGTGTTGTGCACACATTTTTGGGGGGGAGGGAGTCAGTTGCTAAACATTTGTCTGTATACTGTTTTCTTTTTCTTTTCTTTTTTCTTTTTTTTGGAGGGGGCAGGGCACTGAGGGTTAAGTGACTTGTCCAGGGTCACACAGCTATTAAGTGTCAAGTGTCTGAGGCCAGATTTGAACTCAGGTCCTCCTGAATCCAGGGCTAGTGCTTTATCCACTGCACCACCTAGCTACCCCTTGTATACTCCTGCTTATAGATTATTATTATTTTAAAACTTTTTTTTGTATGTCTGTTAATATAGGCAAATCATTTAATCTCTGTAGTCTTAGGTTCCTGGTCTGTAAAATAAAAGGATTGGACTAGGTGATCTCTGGGGTCCCTTTCAACTCTAATCTTTGTAAATATATGAAAGCTAAAATGAGCAAATACCAAGCCAGAGTAATAGTAATAATAATAATAATAACAACAATGATCATTAACATTTATATAGTGCATACTATGTGCCAGGCACCATACAAAACACTTTTTAAACAAATATTACCTCATTTAATCCTCACAACAGCTCTGGGAAGTGGGTATTATTCTTATCCCCATTTTATAGATGAGGAAACTGAGGCAAACAGGAGATAAGTGACTTGCCCAGGGTCACACAGCTAGTATGTGTCTGAGGCTGGATTTGAACTCACGTCTTCCTAACTCCAGGCTATAGTCTAAAGGAACCAGTCTACCTTCCTAAATGCCTAACATCTTCAGGGAGTAATATAGGTACTGAGAGAATCTGGTTGTTACCTCATTAATTTTCACACTATTCTCACAGAGCAGGAGACAAACATTAATGTTTTCATTCCACAGATACAAAAAAGGAAGCCACATAGCAGTTAAGCCACTTGCCAAAGGTCACATCCTCTCCAGTGCAGGTGGAAACTGCAGATTTCCTGGCTCTTCAGTCTCTGTCCTTGTCACGACACTTTTCAGCCTTCTTGATTTAAAGGAGGTTATGCTTACTTTGTATAAAAAGTCCAAATGGGACTGTACAGATACAAAAGACTGAGCAGAGGTCAAGGACAAGATTAATGGCAAGTCAACTTTAAGAAAATATCCTTGCCATTTAATCCTCAATGGAATTGTATCATTTTTTAAAAATCTGTTTGAAGGTTTTCGAGAAAACATATCCAAACAGACTACACACACATTAGCAAAGCATCTGTGCACGTATGGAACAAGAAAAAAAATAGAAAGAAGAAATGAGCAGAGGGATCGTAAATGCAGATGGGCAAATCAGACAGAATAGCCTTGTAACCTGGTTAAAGGATAAGCAGCTTTGTGCCCCAGTTCTGCAAGAACAAAAGGAAATTTCTAGAAAAGGGGATCTCAAAAAGAAAGGATATGTTCTTTGGAAATGGTTAAATACATTTAAGTACTTGAATGTCCTAAGATATTGTACCCTAAAAACGACGGATATGAAAAATTCAAAGAAGAACAGAAAGACTGAACTGATGCTGAATGAAATAGGACCAAGAAAACAACATTCACAATGAAGACAACAAAATAAATGACAAGAATTTTAAAATGAAAAGGAATCCTGGTCATCATAATGAGCAAGCTTGACCCCAGAGAAGAGATAAGAAGATGTACTTTACTTTTAGAGGTGGGGGACTATGGGCATAGGATATTGCAGATACCCTCAGATATAGTTGATTTGTTGACTGGTTTTGCAGAACTGATTTTCCCCCTTTTATTTTAATTTTTATTTATTTATTTATTTTTGTGGGGCAATGGGAGTTAAGTGACTTGTCCAGGGTCACACAGCTAGGAAGTGTCAAGTGTCTGAGGCCGGATTTGAACGCGGGTCCTCCTGAATCCAGGGCTGGTGCTTTACCCACTGCCCCACCTAGCTGCCCCCTCACCCCTTTACTTTTAAATCTTTGTTTTAAGGGATGGTTCACTAGGGAAGGAATGGGAGAGGAGAGAGATAAATTTGGAAATGAATGTGATATAAAAACTAAATTTATCAATTAGGATTAAAAAAAAAAAAGATGTGTTCTTCAGCTCTGGAATTTTGGATTTAGCTATTTTCCCAAAGAAGATACTTCTGGTTTTCATTGCTGTAGGGGTATGTGATGAGAGATATGATTCCTAAAGTATAGGACCTAAACTGGGAGTTTTGGAGTCCCTTGAACTTAAATGTTTGTAACTAATGAAGTTTTTTTGTTTGTTTGCTTTTAGTTTCATTTTTTTTCTTTTATAAGTTACAGATGGAAAAATGTCCACTGTTCAGAGCACAGCCCACAGACTGTGCTCATGGTAGCTGGTTTCGCACATGGCTGGTCTTCTGTTTCCCCTGTGTCAGCAACATTGACCCTGGGCTAGTCTGAGATTCCTTCTGCTTAGCATTCAGGTGACTTCTCCTGGTGGCTTCTGGTTTTTTTGGCAGAGTGTGTGGGTTTACGTGCTGCTGCTGCTGCTGGTGCTCCTTCTCAGGGCTGCTTCTCAGTTAATGGATTTTGCAGCTTTCTTCTTTAGCTCTCTCCCCAGTGGACTCCCTTGGGGAGTCTCTAGTGGCTGGCTGCCAGTCCTCTTTCTTCCTTCTTGTTTCCTTCAGCTCTCCATTGCTGCCGGGCTCCCGAAACACTGCTTCACACGGACACTGACTTTGAACAGCAAGTACAGGTGAATTTCATACCAATGGGAGATTTTAAGGCTCCTTCTGTGGTTTCTCCTATTTCATATGTGAGGCATCTCAGGTTTAGAGTAAGCACACATACAGCTGTATCTAATTTAAATTAATCGCTATTTTTCTCATTTAAAAAACTAAATGAATTTTTTCCAATGATTATAAAGTCTATTTTCTCTCTTCTCCAGTCCCATCCCATCCTACCTATCTGGTTCCCCTTGAAAGAGAAAAATAAAAACCCTTGTAACATATTTGTTACAAGCAGAATAAATTCCCACATTGTCCATGTCCAAAATCACAAATGCATCAATCTGCACCCTAGATCCCTCCTCTCTCTGTCAGGAGGTGGCTAGAATGCTTCATCTTTGGTCTTTTGGAACAATGGTTGGTCACTGCATTGATTAGAATTCTCATCTTTCAAAGTTGTTTGTCTTTATGATATTACGGTTATTATATACATTGTGCTGGTCCTGCTCACTTCTCTCAGCAATCAGTTTCTATAAGTCTTTTCAAGTTTCTCTGAAACCATCCCCTTCATCATTTCTTATAGCACAAACGTACTCTGGTATAGATTTATTTTGGGGCAGCTAGGTGGCACAGTGGATAGAACACTGGATGTAGAGGACCGGAGACCTGATTTTGAATCTGGCCTTACATACTAAACATGTGACCCTAGGCAACTCTCTTAATCCTGTTTGTCTCAGTTTCCTCATCTGTAAAATGAGCTAGAGAAGGAAATGGTAAACCATTCCAGGATCTTTGCCAAGAAAACCCCCCAAATGGAATCATAAAGAGTCAGACACGACTGAACAACAATAACAAAATTTGTTTACCATGATTTGTTAGGTCATTCCCCAGTTGATGAGTATCTTGTTAATTTCTGGTTCTTTGCCAAACATAAGAAGAGCCACTACAAATATTTAAATACATAATGGTACTTTTCCTGATTTCTTTGTAATACAGGCCTACTGGTGGCATTGTTGCATGAAAAGGTTTGGTGATTTGGGGGGCATAGTTCAGATGGCTTTCCAGAATGGCTGGGCTAATTCACAGCTCCATCAACAATGAATTAACATTCTTTTTTTTCCCCCACAGCCCCTCCAACATTTGTCATTATCCTTTTTTGCCAACTTTGCCAATCTGATGAATATGAGGTACAACCTCAGAATAGCTTTAATTAGCATTAATGATCTGGAGTGGGTTTTTTTAATGATATAACTTGGTTTTCTTAGTCTTTATATTGTAAAGAATTAATTGTTATAAAGAATTGTTATTTGAGGTTTTTATGACCTCCATATTTTGGCTAGAATTAAAAAACAAAACAACCCTTGGCACGCACACTGGCCTCTGGGGCTCCACAGTGCTCCACCCACTGGTTGTAGCTGTCGCCATGGTGCTGGCACCTCACATCATCACCACTCGCCTACACCTACATGGATCTGGCAAAATTATAATGATTGGAAGCCTAATGAGGGCAGTCATATGACTGTCAGAGTGGCCAGCCAATTGACTGGGGGCTGTCTGGGGTCTGCTGGAAAGAAGGAGATTCGCCATTCTAGCTGAAAGCTGGAAGGTGACAGGACGCTGCTGTGTATTCTCAGCTGATTCCTTGGCAGTGGTGTTATTCAGGTTGTATAATTTCCCTTTCCCCATTTTATTTCCTTTCCCTTAATCCTACTGATCCTGTTTGTGTTTTTTTTAAAGTTCATTCTTGTTAAATAAATCCTGCTATGGTTTGAGGGAGGCTGCTGGTCTCCTTCCTTGCCCCAATATTGCGGCGAGCTGCTTAGCTAACACTCCCCAATTAAAAATTAGTCCCCATAATATTCAAAGATGCTATTATGATAGAAAGAACACTGAATCACTGTCAGAAGACTCAATTCCTTTTTCTATTCTCTCATTAACTTGTTGGGTGATCTTAGACCAGTCATTTTACTCTTTTATACCTAAATTTCTTCATCTGTAAAATGAAAAGGTTGGTCAGTAGAGAATCTTTTCTGACTTTAATATTCAGAGATAATGTGATACAAAAACCAAAATCTAAAGTCCATATGTTTTAAAATGAAGAAAGTAGGGGCAGCTAGGTGGCGCAGTGGATAGAGCACCGGCCCTGGAGTCAGAAGTACCTGAGTTCAAATCTGGCCTCAGACACTTAACACACACTTACTAGCTGTGTGACCCTGGGCAAGTCACTTAACCCCAATCGCCTCACTTAAAAAAAAAAATGAAGAAAGTAAAAGGAATGAGTCTGATCAATACTAACCTCTAAATATGTCTTCAGTTACTATAAATTTAACAATAAAAATTAATTTTCAATTGCCTGCAGAGGGGCAGGGAATTATCTAAATGTTATTCCTCAAATTCCTTTTTTTGCCCTTTTTAAAAAATGATGGTGTCACAACTCCCCTAGACTGAGAGAAACCCTATACTTGGAACTAGGAGGCCTACAAGAAGTTGACATGGTTTAATTAAATTCAATTAAACATTTATTGAGTACTTACTTTATCTAAGGCATTATGCTATATGCTGAGGATACACACCCAAAAAACAGAAAGAGTCCTTGCCCTCAGGGAGATTATATTTTACAATATATACAGAGGGAAATAAATTTGAGAAGGAAGAGGGTATAAAGAGCTAGGTGGATTAGGAAAGGTTTCCCCACAGGAGGGAGTTGGCAGCTAAACTGGGATATGAAGGAAATGAAGGATTCTAAGGTGGTGAAGTGAGGAAGGAATACATGCTTCAGGCATGTATAAAGTCATAGGGGTGGGATATGGAATGCCAAATTCAGAGAACATCAGCAAGTAAGTCAGTTTGATCTGATTGTAGAGAACTTGAGGAGGAGGAGTGTGAAACATGTCTTGAAAGAGAGACTGGAGACCGATTATGAAGTGCTCTAAATGGTAAATAAAGGAGTTTGCATTTTATCCCAGAAGCATTAATTCCTACAAAGGGGAAGTGACATGGGTAGACTTGCCCTTTGGAAGAAGTTTTTGGCAGCTGTGTTGAGGGTAGATTGGAGAAAAGATGGAATAGAAACTGGGGTGACCCATTAGGAAGCTATGGTAAAGCCCAGGCTGACTTTAAGACATTCTTCATGGGGCAGCTAGGTGGCACAGTGGATAAAGCACCAGCCCTGGATTCAGGAGGACCTGAGTTGAAATCTGACCTCAGATACTTGACACTAGCTGTATGACCCTGGGCAAGTCACTTAATCCCCATTGTCCTGCAAAAAAACAACAACAACAACAACAGCAAAAAACCATTCTTCATTTAAACCATATGTGATGTCTGCAGGCTATTCATGGGTTAGGGTTTTGACAGATGTGTATTTGGACTTCTAAATATCACATACACTAGAAATGGTACATGGTAGAATTTTTTTTTTTAATTTACTGAAAAGGCTATCCCTTGATAGCTTCTTTTGACCATTTAGTAACCTTAAAAGTCATGAAATTCTCTCTTATATCCAGCTATTCCCCTTGATTTAAGCCTGTTTTCCTCTGTGTGTGCGTGTGTGTGTGGTGTTTTGTGTATCCTGTATTTCAAGACCATTATTCGGTTATTTCTCAGGTTTCTCATCTTCAAGATACATAACCCCAATTCCTTTAGCTCTATTCATAGGCCTGAATGTGCAGGCCTTCAGAATTATTTGAGGACACACACTGTTCCTTGTGCTTCTGTTAAGTTTCTCAGCACAAGGCTGTAAGCAGTAGTGACACCTCAAAACCCAAGGGCAGGTGATGCGTGTGCACTGAAGATGGAAAGGACTACAAATCACAAACTGGTATTTATAGTGGTGGTGGTACTAAACAAGCACATAAGAGAAGGTATTATTATTATTAGCTATGAACAACAGTGTCGTTTAAATCGGTGTTAATCTTCTGATTGAATATTTATTAAATATTCAGAGTACACTGCACAAAATATAAAAAAATATGACCCAATCTATGTGGAAATTATGCTAAATAGAAGTGTGCCCTCTCTCCTCCTCTGAAGGCTACAATAAATCCAAATTGTGCCACAAGGAATAACCAGAAAGCAGATTGCTGAGGTTATTTGCCACAAAGAATGTTGCTACCCAGTACCAAAGAGATACCTCCTTTGATGAAACCGCTTTAACTGTTTTAAAACCTTTTTAAAGTTTTCCATTTAAAGATAGTATTTAAAGTAGAAAACAGCATGTTTCTTTTAAAAGTTTTCTTTTTCAAATTTTACCTTCCATTTCATCTTTTTTTCAACGAATAAATGCTTATTACCATCTACCCCTACCTTATTTAAAAGAAAAAATGAAACGCCAAATTCTTGTAACAAATTTGCATTGTCAAGTATAATGGGAATCTAATGCATGTGCCAATCCCATTAGCCTGCTAGGATGGCATCTTCACATGGAGGGCACCAGGGAGCTGCTTCCAGGGGAATCATGATGACTGGGCATGCATGGAAATTCCGTAACTGGTTTCCGGTTGGCCTACTATGTAGCTGGGAGGAGACCTTCTCCAAGGGCTGTGTAGATAGAACAGCTGGTATATTTGAAAAAGCTTCCATCAGCTCTGGTAGTCCTTTTGCTGCATCACATCCTGAGCAAGGGAGGGTTGCTTTACTCACAACTTCTGGGGCTGGGAGCTATGTCTTTGATATTGGGAGTTTCAAAGACCAGAAGACTGAGCCACAGGAATCTCAGAGTTGGAAGGCAAGGTGTATTTTGCAGCCAATGTAGCACCAATGGCCAAGGAATAAGGAGCAGGGAATGACTCTTCAGGATAACCTTCTAGATCCCAACCTAGTGGAAGGAATCTTCTAATGCCAATGCCTCCTTTGGAAGTACATTTGGTGGGACTAATTCTATGTAGCAACTGAGCCTAATTTCCACCCCGATCCCCTCAAGGTGTTGTGGGAAATGTTTGTACTTTGTTCTTACTGTATCTTTGAAGTAAACGTTCTTTTGTAAAAGCTACCTGATGTTTGGTGGTTAAATGGATGGAGAATGGAGTGAGGAACATAGCAGGGGCTTAAGCTGACAGCAGAGGAAAGACACACCCCAGCTCTCTCAAGGCATCTGAAAACCTGAGTTGGGTGGGGGAAAGATGCAACAGATGTGGCATTCTGTACCATGAACGGCTAGCCTAGATGATCTCTGAGGTCCCTTTTACTACCAGATCCAGGAGATACAGATTCCAGGAAGATGCAGCAATAGCACAGGTGGCTTCAATGTAGAGCTGTTGGGGTTTGAAGAATGGCCAAGTAAATTTATGTTCCTTTCTAGATCTATGAGGATGAATTCTCCTCAAACTAATAGGGCTGTGATACTGTCACAATGCCTAACACATACTAGGTGCTTAATAAATCCTTATTCACTCATTCATCAAAAGGGATAAAAGAACTTAAAAAGAAAAAAAACACATTGGATATTAGATAATTCTCTCCTTAATTGTAAATATTTGAAAATGATTTTTTGTGATGATTTTTCCAGAACCTTTCAAGTTCCTTTGCCTTAGCTGTAAGCTTCATGACTCATCTCCCTGACCCTTCCTGTTCTTCTTTTTAATCTGTCTCTTCATTCTCACTCCAGTTAAAGAAATTCTCTCTAACAAGTAAGACAGGTAATTGTTCATGTCTAATAATTCCAGACAGTTGTCTAGGCCATAGCTTCTTAAACTAGGGATCGTGACCCCATATAAGGTCATGTAACTGAATGTGGGGATTGTGAAAAATGTGGCAACAGTGAAAGGTTATGTATATCTATTTTATATGCCTATATTATATACCTATTTATATATCTATATTATATACCCATATGCCTATTTATATACCTACATTATATGCCTATATTATATATTCCCAGGGTCATATAAACATTTCTTGGGTCACGAGTAGAAAAAATTTAAGAAGCCCTGCTCTAGGGCACTGAGGAGGTAAGTGACTTATTTAGGGTATATGTCCAGTATATATCAGAGACCAGCTTAAATCAAGATCTTCCTGACTCTGCTATGTCATGGTGCCTTTCACATCCATATTGCCTCCTCCCAAATCCTTATCTGTATTTTGATTAATCCTTTTCCTCCCCTGTCTCTCCCAAAACCATTTCACCCATAGTTAGCTGAACCTACTGTGCTGTGATCTTTAGAATAGTTCCTTCTACTCCTCTGGAATTTTCAGCCACTACCCGGCATCCCTCTGTAGGCCTCACAGGCCTCAGATTCCTCATCTATCTATCTATCTATCTATCTATCTATCTATCTATCTATCTATCTATCTATCTATCTATCTATCTATTTATTTTTGTGAAGCAATCAGGGTTAAGTGACTTGCCCAGGGTCACACAGCTAGTAAGTGTTAAGTGTCTGAGGCTAGATTTGAACTCAGGTCCTCCTGACTCCAGGGCCAGTGCTCTGTCCACTGTGCCACCTAGCTGCCCCAGTTTCCTCATTTATAAAATGAGCTAGAGAAAGAAATGGAAAACCACTCCAATATTTTTGCCAAGAAAGGCCCAAATGGGGTCATGAAAAATCAGACATGACTGAACAACAACAAAAATTTGAGACAATCTTTTGGTAAGGGAGACTTCTTGAAACAGGGAAGAATCAGGTTCATTGTGATAAAAGTGCTTTCTGTGTAGCAAAGGAAATTATACCAAAGACATAATTAAACCTGAGATATTTAGAACAAGAATGATGTCATGAAATTATTACAACCCAGAATTATAGAACTTTTTTAAGCCAATAATTTAGATTTAAGTGTTACTCAGACAGTTGTCAGTTTCTGACCATTTTTGGTATCTGACTACATTTGACTTGCTAGGATTGATTGAATGGAGATATTTTGACACATTTAATTGAAAGGTGCGGCCTGTGGTCTTTTTCTATGGTTTCTATGTGAGAACTCTATTCGAGAGAAGACAAACTGGCTAAAACTTAGTATCAGGAAATAAGACCCTCATAGCTGAAAGTCCTTAAAATTGGTTCTATCACTCTATCACTCCCCTGCCCATTTTTCCTGTCAGTACTCCCCAAAAACTTGAATAGAAAAGGTTTAAATGCCATTGAGTTCACTGTTCCACATTAAGGTCCTGGGAAGCTACTGGTTTTTCATAATATGAAGATTTTTGATACTGTGGACATATTGTTTGCATATGTATAGTGGCTTGAAAAAACTTAATAGGAATGTGATTTTGTTGTTCTTCAATTGTGTCTGACTTCTTGTGATCCCTTTTGGGGACTCTCGGCAAAGATACTGGAGTGGTTTGCCATTTCCTTCTCTGGATCATTTGACAGATGAGGAAATTGAGGCAAATAGGGTGGAGTGACTTGCCCAGGGACACACAGCTAGTAAAGTCTGAGGCCAAATTTGAACTCAGAAGGATGAATCTTTCTGACTCTAGGGCTCTGGTGCTCTATCAACTGTACCAACTATCTGCCCTATGATTTTAGTGAGAGTTTAAAGCAGGACTTCATTACCTCAATTGACCTTTCATTTGGTTCATAACCTTTCCCACAAGCTCTTTTCATGAGGGACCAAAAGCATGGTTCTTACATCTTAACCTTGTATCATTGTTTCAACCTAGCAAGGTAAATTCTTTGTTCCCCCAAATAAGCAGGAGATTTGGAGTCAGAGGTTCTCGGTTCAAATTCCAGCCTTGACAATTATTAGCTCCTACATGTAGAAATTCACTTAACTTCTCTGGGATTCATTTTCCTCATTTGAAAAACCAGGGGACTGGACTAGGCCTCTGAGGACCCTTTCAGCTATAAATACATAATATTATGATTCTGACTAGGGAAGAAGTGAGAGGAAAGGGATAACAGGATTAAAAAAAAATTGTTAACAATAACAAAGAAGTAAGCTACTAGTATAGTGTATTTCTAGAATAGTAGTATTTAGTTGGTCATAATTAATTAACTTTTTAAAATGCACTTTGTTGCCCTTTCTCCCTTTCCACAGCATGGATTCAGTTAATGAACCATGTAAGCTATTCATTCAGAACTAATTTTATGGGACCTACAAATATCTATTTCTTCCTGTTTGTTATGTGTGCTTCTCAAAGTATGTCATTGTGCATTTTCTGACTCCAAAGTGCTATTTTCAGTATATCTGTTCCTTCAATAAATCTGGTTTTTATGTCAATAAAAAGCCTTAGACTCTGACCTAATCCTCATCCCTTGCTAATTTATTTCCATGCAAGTTATCCAGAGCTAATGGACATTCCTAAGAAAGTAATGAAACTTAATGAGTAAGGGACAAACAGAAGGAAAACAAAGATTATGTAGTGTCAAAAAGGTTAAGGATAAGCTATGAAAAAGGAGGGGATGGTCAATGGCATCAAGTGTTATGTTTCCAAAATATAAAGTGAACATGGCAGCATGGGATAGAGAAAGAATGTTGGGTTTTGGGTAAAAAAACCTGATCTGAAATTCACTTCATTTACAGTCTGACCCATGGAAAGTTGTAACCACTCAAAAGACCTCAGATTTTCCATCTTTAAAATGGAAATAATAATATAGCTGTTAACTACTTCTTTGGATTGTTGTGAGGTAGGTGCTTTAACAACTTAAAATATGAGTGTGGGGTACTGAAGAAAATGCCAGTGGACTTGATTAAAAAGTCACTTTGACATTGGAAACAGAAGATTCAATAGTGTGACAAAGATTCAAATCAGTTTCAAAATGGTTCAGAAACCATTTCTATATTTATAGTGTGTGTATGTTAAGTTTGCATACACATATTCAACAATACACTTAAAGAAGAGTGCGTCAAGCCTAAGGGAGTCTCTGACTCATAGAAGATCAGCCATGTCGGTAACTATATTAGAAAAGAAGATGGAGCTGGATCCTTTCATACACTCCATCTACTTGATTCATCTAAAGAGTTCTTCTAATCTGTAGCAAAGCTCCCCGGCTTTCAGGCTGAAACTCTGAGGCAAGCTATGTGATGGATCTAGCCATCCAAGCATGGTTGTTGCCGTGATTTGTCTCTGAGAATCCTAGTCTAAACTCATTCATGCAAGCTTCGCATTCTCCGATGAGCCAGAAAGGTCAGATGAGGGCCTCTAAATATCATTTAACACCCAGAGCCATTCCGATGATAGCCAATCTTTGGTGACCATGGGTTATTTATGTCACTAGTCTAAGCCAGCCAGCCAAAACTATCTATCTCCCAGCTTTCAAAATCTATTGTGGTGTTACTACAAACAACAAAATGAAACAAGTAAAACCAAAAGACCTAGAGAAACCTTTGTGAAAGAGTTCACCATACTGTGGTTAATGAAAATCTAAATAAGGGAAAGTTTATACAGGATGATCTCATTTTAGCCACTTTCTCAAGATGTATAAACTCTTAAATGGCTATTATTATTGTTATTATGTTATATAGTATTGTTATAACAGAAATGTGAACTTTGATTAAAGATGTCAGACTTAATATTTTGCATCTTGTTGAACTCTGTGCCAGTAACACCTACAATAGCAGCATTTATGCACCAAAGACATTAGATGTCATCAGCAAGTTCTGGGAAGTCTTTAGCAGAATGAGGACTGTTTAGAAATTTCATGCTCCCCTGGGAAACAGTATTTGTAGAATCCAGATCAAAACAAAACTATAAAAGCTCAAAATATCAAGAACCTGTGATATAAATCATAGGCAGCTTGTTATTTTGGACAGAATATCTTCTGTGATATAAAGCTGGAGAGACAATGCTCAATGATAATAGTACTGGTAGCAGTTCAGATTTGCATAACTCTCACTGACAAAGAAGTTTACAAGCATCATGTTGTCGTTCAGTTGTTTTCAGTCATGTCTGACTGGGACTTCCATTTGGGGTTTTCTTGGCAAAGATACTGGAGTGGTTTGTTATTTCCTTCTCTAGCTCATTTTACAGATGAGGAATTAGGCAAACAGGGTTCAGTAATTTGCCCAAGGTCAAACATCTAGCAAGTGTCTGAGGCCCAATTTGACGTCAGGAAGAAGAGTCTTCTTGATTCCAGCCCTAGCTCTATTTCCATTGTGTCACCTAGCTGTCCTAAGGATAATTATGTCTATTTTAAAAAGATGAGGCTTAGGAAGATGAAGTGACTGCCCAGTGTCACAAAGATCATGAATGTCAAAATCAGGACTTAAACCCAGGGTCCAGACTCAGACCACAAATGCAAGGCCATTGCCCTTTCCACTGTGCCACAATTGCTTCAGAGACCAAGTGTCTAATATGTTTCTTGGATTTTTCATTGGTGAAGTAAGACTTCTGTAGTATAGATGGTTTCTCCTTTGCACAAAAATAACTTATTTTGCTATCATAAATTTTTGAACCTAGAGAAATATTAAATGTTTAAAACCTTATTGATGTTTTGCAAATATAATGATGAATTTTCAAATGATGTTTTTTTTATAGCAGAACTTGTTTTTATACCTTAATAACACGGGCAGATTCCCAATTGAAGTATTGTCCATGAGCAAGAATATTGAGTGGGTTAAATAACTTGCTAATCTAGAGTTTTTCTAGTCACATTTTCTATTTATCTAACTATTCCAGGATTTAGAATATTATCCATCCAATTTGGTGTATCTGGAATGCTAAGTTTTAATTTAATAAAACTTCTATCATTTCTTAGAAAGTTCTTACAAAAATTATTACTTGTCATTAGTTTATGGAAAGTATTAAGTGCTTATATGTAAGGCATTATGCTTGGTTATCTATAGAAAAAGCCAATGGACAGAAATTTCTACCTTCCCATTATTCCTTAAGGAAAGAAGGAAGATAAACAGGTAATGGATATGTCATTTAACTTTGTCTATGATATTTTTTGTCTAGATATTTTCTCTCTCATTAAAATAATTCATCAGTTCATTCAACAAAGTTTTACTAAATCCCTACTATTGTGCAAGGCACTATACCCTTAGGTACTTAAGTAGAAAAGAGGATATGCATACATATATTTGGATAACATAGTACCAACTCTTAAGGAGTTTATAGTATAATATGAGATGTAAGACATGTACATAAAAGACTCAAAATAAGGCAAATTTTAGATAGAAATCTAGTTGAGAGATCTGGATCACTTCAAGCTGGAAGAATCAAGAGGGTATGGATAAAGGGGTATTGCTTCTCTTCACCTTTTCTTTGCAGTCAAGCTGACTCTGCCTCAGCAAAGGTGACCCCCTATATCTGGACTATACTTTTCCTTATCTTTCTACCTCATTGAATCCTTAGCCCCACACAAAGCACAGACTAGGTACCACTTCCTATCATCCCTAAAGAGATAAGAGATGATGAGAAAACCTAGAAGCCGGTCAGTAGAGCCTCAAAATGAAACATGATTCTCTTACAAAAGGAGAAAATGTCTAAAGACTTTGGGAAGCACATGTATGACAGTTGACATCTGGAGCTATAGAGCAAATTCAATACAAGTCAGAGCAAGGGTTTTACTTTGGCAAATTCCAATTCTTCTCTGAAGAGTTATCAAATCCATCTGGTGAAGAATTTTTTAAGTCCTGGATAGGACAGGCCCCAGAGACATTGCAGATGGAAGAGGTGACTGAAGCAGAGAAAGAGAGGCATCTCATGATCCAGCATTTGATATGCTATGCAATCTGAAACCAGAGTAGTACAATTCCCTAGTAGGTGCTATTATTCTTATCCTTATTTTAAAGATAAGGAAACTGATGCTGAGAGAGTTAAAGTGACTTGTCCAAGGTCATCCAGCTAGTAAATGAGTGAGGTGAGGTTCAAACTCAGTGCTCTTTTCATTGTGCCACCCAAAAATGGTTTCAAAAGGATGTCCTTTCTGAGATGGAGGGTCTCAGAATCCTCTTGAAGGAAGTTTGATAGTAGTATTGTCAAAAGCACACATTCCCTATGTACTTCTTATAATTGTGGCCAAGAAGAAAACCTGATATCTGGATGTTTTTGTATGTGTGTGTGTAACAGACTTTGAATCAGAGAACTAAGGTCATTAGGACACTCTGCCATGAATTTAAGAAGCTTTGTGAATTAGTCAGTGGTACTCATTTGCCGTGGCTACTGTACTGTTCTTTTGGCAGAGGAAAACAACCTTCCTATACCCAGCAGGATTCTAACACTATAGACTATTCCAAGTAACCTTGAGGGCATCTGCCATTTTTCAAAGAATTATGGAGTAAGTGATTGGAGATATGAACTACTTGGAAGTGTTGGTATATCTGGATGACCTCATTGTCTTTGGAAAGATGTTGGAACAACATGAAAAAAGATTAATGAAAATGCTAGATTGGTTAGAAGAAGCTCGTTTGAAGCATTGTCAGTGAACAAGTTCCAGGTCTGCTAAGTCTCCAACAAGTATGTGGGTCACATAGTGCCTCATCAGAGTGTGAGTACAAATGGAGATGAGATAGAAGTGTTTGCCAGCTGGCCATATCTAAATAATATCTATTAACTAAATACTTTTGTAGGATTTGGTGGCTATTATGGAAAATTTGTGAAGAATCATGTTATTATCTCTGAGCTACTCAGTGAGATCATTTATGGGTACATGATGGGGAAAAGACAGTTTGGATCACTCCAAACCCTTTTGCACTTTTTGGAGATGGTTGGGATGAGAAGTGTCAATGAACTTTTAAGGACATGGTCAATTGCTCATTACAAAAGTGCTGGCTTACAAAGATACAGTAAAACCCTTTTTTGTTCCACAGTGATGGAAACTTGGAAGGCCTGGGAGTAGTCTTGTACCAAGAGAGCAATAGTGACCAGAAACCCATTACTTTTGTCAGTAGAGCCTCGCTGATAGTGACATTTTATTCCAAACCTAAATTGGAGTTTGGGGCTTTAAAGTGGACAGTCACTGATCAGTTCTGAGACTTTGTATATGGAGTCCAGTACTGGCTGACTGACAATTCACTGACTCACACTGTGACTAGTTGGACACTGCCTGTCAGAGTTGATAAAAGTATCAGCCAACCAACTATGAGTTTAATTTGAACGATAGGCCAGAGAAGACATCAATGCAGATTCTCTAACCCATAGGCCAGGTGAACCCAGAGTTACCGTGAAACATGGAGAAAGAATGTCATCTGTGACACACCGGGAGATGGAATTTAGTGATCTCATTAGTTCTGATGGGTTCAATTATTATCTCTACACAGAGAATATATATGTATGTGTATGTGTGTGTGTATATATATATATATGTCTACATATCTATATCTATCTATCTATCTATCTATCTATCTATCTATCTATCTATCTATCTATCTATCTATCTAATCTATCTATCCAGCCCTAGTTTCCTACACCATTGTACATCTCAGATTGGATTCCCCATAGACATCTCCAACTCAACATGCCCAAAACAGGACTGATTATCTTTCCATTCCCTCTACTTCTCCAAATCTCTATGGTCCTACTATGCACTCACTATGGTCCTGGTATTGTGTTAATCACTGGAGTGTACAAAGAAAATCTAAAGATAATCAATACTCTTAAGGGAGTTCACAATTTAATGGATGGGGGAGAAGGAGAGATAACATACAAATAACCATGTAGAAACAAGCTATATACAAGATAAATGGGGAATAACAGAGGGAATGAAGGAACTAGAATTAAGGGGGATAGGGAAAAGCTTCCTGGAGAAGATGGGATTTTATCTGTGATTTGAAGGAAATCAATGAAGCCAGGAGGCAGAGATGAAGCAGGAGAATGTTCTGGGTGTGGGGAAATGCTCAGAATTGGAAGATGGAGTTTCTTATTTGAGATACAGAAAGAAGGCCAATTTTACTGGATTGCAGAGTGTGGAGGGTGGTAGGGAGTAAGGTATATGAAGAGTAGAAAGGGGTATGTGTGGGGAGCCAGGTAATGAAGAGCTTTTAATGCCATGCAGAGGACTTTATACTTATTTTTGTATTTCATTCATCAAGAAGAGAACAATGTGAGTATGCCCTGTGTTGCTTTCTGGCAACAAGGGGAGGTAAACTTGTCTACCCAGGTCTCACAGAAGGGAGGCAAAGATTTTGTATTTCCTCCCCCTCCTCCCCTCCATGGAGCTCCCAAGTTCTGGCTAGTGAATCAGGAAATACTAAGTGGATGGTGGTACAAGGCAATTATCCTGACCTGCAAGAAATGTCATCGTCTTTGCCCTAAACTTGATGTTCCTGGTGCTCCTCTTGCTTATGGTCACCCTTTTACACTGAGAGACTCACTCCAAACTGCAAAGACTGGGCATCACCTACCACATGTTCCTGAACTTGGGCCTTTCTGGGACTCTCCTAGATTTGGATACTTCTTCAGGGAGCTGTTACACTGTATTGTTTTTTGTTCTTTGCTGTTTCTGTTTTAGTTTTTCTCTTCCTCCTTTAGTGATACCTATATCAAGCTTCTTGAATAGGGAGGTTAGGGTTGATCAGTAACCTCCCTAAAGTCATTTAAATGGTGACTAGGAAGTCAAAGTAGCCATGAAGGGGTAAAGGGGTAGGCTCAGATGCTTGGCAGGTGGAGTACACTGGGTAACTCAGGCAAGATTCAATTTATCTGAATCAACCCAAGGTGTTGTCATTGCCTATCCTTGTAGAATATCCTTCTGTTCTGGCTAAATAAATCTCTTTTTTGGTTCATTGTTAATGACCTATAAGTGTCTCATTTTGTATCAAACCTACACTACAGTCAGGAGACTGGCCTGAGTCAGACCTTTCTGAAAAAAGGGGTCGAATTAAGTCAATTAGCATTTATGAAGTGCCTACTCTGTGCCAAGCACTGTGTTAAAATACCACCCCCTCCCCAATCTCATGGGCAAGACAATATAAAAACAACAGTGTACAAACTAGATATGGAAAGGAGAAATTGGAGATAATGTTAGGAAGTCAATATTTCCAGTATTTCCATTTGAGACCTTTAGAGGTCACAGAAGATAAGGACCTAGAACTAGTGACTTCTGAGAGAACAATTTCAATAAACTGGTGGGAGCAGAAGCCAGATTTCCAAGCAGTTGAGGAAAGAGAAGGTAATAAGACAGTGGGTGCATTATGTGTAGACAGTTTAATAAACTTAGTAGTGCAAAGGAAGAAAGATAGGGTGGAAGTGTCAAGGGAGGGGATTTTTTTAAAGTACTGAATTGTCTACAGTAACTGAAATATTGTTGTTGTTTTTTTAAAGTATTTTATTTAAGTTCCAGTTTATTGAGTTCCAAATTCTATCCTTCCTTGCCCCCTTCCTCTCTCCCTGAGGTAAGCAATCAGATATAGGTTATCCATGTGTAATTATGTAAAACATTAACATATTGGTCATTTTGTACAAGAAAACTAGAATAAAAGAAAAAAAAGTGAAAAATAGCATGCTTCTGTCTGTGTCCAATCAATATTAGTTCTTTGGAGGTGGAGAGTATGTTTCATCATTAGTCCTTTGGGACTGTATTGGATCGTTGTAAGCAATATTGTTTTAAGAATGACTTTGAGTGATTAATTTTGAATATTATAAATACCCAAATTAACTACAAAGAACCTATGAAGGAAGACACTATCTGTATTCAGAGAAAGAACTGATAAATAGAAATATGTCTAGAATGATTTTACGTATATAAATATATATTTTTATATGTGTATACACTTGTGTCTAACGGTAGCCATCTGTAGGGTAGGGAGGAGGGAAGAAAAAAGGAAATAAAATACATCATAACTTTATTACATATTTAAAGGGAATAGCAAGTTGTACATGATAGATTTACAGTTTCATGTACAATCATCTTTTCAAAAATTATGTTATGCAAATACTTACTTTATTTCATAAATTAAAAAATTTTTAAAGTACTGAGATATCTGAGCATATTTGTAGGTAAATGAGAAGGAGCCAATGGAGAGGCAGAGATTAAACCTGCATGAAAGAGAAGAGCTGACTATAGAAAGGTCTTGTAAAAAGGTGGTAGGAAGGAATAGGATCAGGGATACAGAGAGGTCTAGTGATTAGGTTGGGGGCTCTCTTTTCTGGGACCAGACAGAAGGTGCAGAGAAAAGGTGATGCTGTTGAGAGGTTTGAAGTGAGGAGAGCTGAGAAAGTTCTTGCCATATGACCTCAATATTGTTAGTAAAGGTGGATACGTCAATCAACTGGTAATACCGACAGCAGCAATGCTGTTGGTGACCAAAGTGGAGAAGGAAAGGTTTGGAACATATACTGTGTGAAATAAGATAAAGTAGCCATAAGGGTAAAAGGAAAGGCCTGACAGATAGCATCATGATTCTAGATGGTACATAATTGGTTCTTTCTTTAGTGACCAAACACTTCAGAAGGCTTCTAGGTTATCATTTCTACCATTGACTCACTGTACAAAAATAGAAGGTTGAGCAAATACACGCAGAAGTTTTTACTAATAGGAGGCACAATCAAAAAAAGTTCAGCAGTGGTATCAAACTCAAATAGAAATGGCATTACCAACCCATAAATCCCTGTGGGCCCACATATTTACTTAGAAAACCACATTTTAATATTATCTATGTTCTACTGTATTTTTATTTATTTTATTAAATATTTCCCAATTACATTTTAATCTGGTTCATGGAGTGTTGGGGCCATGTTTGACACTTCTGTCCTACAACATACCTTACTGTTGAGATAGTTACAAAGACTGGATAAATGCTGGGCTACAGCTGATCTCAAATGGTACCAGAGGAGAGCTGGTGCTACCCAAGGTATTTTGTCTAATTGTTGTGACTGCCCTGGGGCAGCTAGGTGGCACAGTGGATCGGGCATGGGCCCTGAAGTCAGGAGGACCTGAGTTCAAATTTCATCAGACACTTAATAGCTATGTGATCCTGGGCAAGTCATTTAACTCTAATCACCAGTCATACTGATAAATCTATATCTATCTATATCTATATATTTATTTCTACATCTATATCTGTATCTGTATCCATATCCATATCCATATCCATATCCATATCCATATCCATATCCGTATCTATATCTATATCTATATCTATATCTATATCTATATCTATATCTATATCTATATCTATATCTGTATCTGTATCTTGCTACTGGACCCAGATGGTTCTGGAGCATAGTTAGATTGGTGACCTTGCATAGGCCTTCTTCACTTAAATCCAATTCAGTGCAAGTCATGACATCACTCCAATGTCATGGTCCTCTTTGAGAATGAAGGACAAACAACAATAACAACAACAATATATGACTACCCTACACAAAGTATTTGGACATTTGGGTCAAGGCAAGACACTTGAGCTGATAAGAAAAAGATTTTATTGACCCAACACAGGGATAGATGTTTTTAAAAAATGTGAGACTTGTGCTGGATGATGTTCAAAGGCAAATAGATGCAGCTCCTACTTAATATTTGGAAAGCATCAATACTGGGAAGTCTTTGAAGTTTATGTATAAAGACTTTAATCCTCAAAACAAGTTAGGAAAAATCCAGGCAACACTGTAGTGGTAACAGATCATTTCCCAGGCATACCCCCCAGGAACCAGGTGTATTTTTCTTCATATGGCTTCCCTGCCAGGATTCCCTCTGATCAAGATGGAGTCTTGGAAAACAAACTACTCTAGGTAGTGTTGACTTTGGCAGGAATCAGGAACCATACCTTAGCACATTCAGGGAGATTCATAAGCCTGAGTATTTCAACTGTATGCGGCTAAATATGCTTGGGCCTCTAAGGCCTTAACAGAAAGATCAGTAGAGTCAACATGTAGCATTTCTAATGATGCCCAAAGAATACCTACTGATGTTTGGGTGAGAGCCACATTTATCCATTTAATGGTGCTCTGGAGTTTCAGACACACGTTAAAAAAACCCTCACAGATAATAAGCCTCTTGGCTGAGAAACAGGCCCACAGAGCTATGGCCTTAGGCTAGAAAAGCTCTGTTAGGAACAATAGACAGCATGATGCTTGACTTTGTTGTCAAGATAGTAAGGTGATAGAATTTTGCTTGGAAATTTGCAGGTATTGGGAGTACACAAAATCAATGCAAAGTCATCTCATACTAAATAGTTGAGAGAATGAGCAACTTTACCAGTCTAGAGTGGTCTGGGCTCTACAATGATAAGGCATTGTAACCACCTCCTGAGGCTATTGAGGAAGTGTTCCAGTTCCCTAAAGAATAAAAGGAAAGCAATGACAGGAACAAGACTCTGCTCTCCAGTTGCATAGAGAATGTCTGAGCTTGATAAGGAAGCAAGGAAACAAACATTTATTAGGTACCTACTTTGTGCTAGGTACTGTGCTAAGTGTTTACAAATATCTTATTTGATCCTCACCCTGAGAGATGAGTGTTTTTATTGTCCCGTTTTATAGTTGTGGAAACTAAGGCAAACAGAGGTTAAGTGACTTGTCCAAGGTCACATAGTAGGAAGTGTTTGAGGACAGATTTGAACTCTAATCTTCTTGAGACTAAGTCCACAGCTCCATCTATTGTGCAACCTAGCTGGCCAGGTGATGGTAGTTAGCTGATAATGGTTCAGAAGATGATGATTCATATGAAGGAAAAATTGAACATTGGCATGCACCCAGATGTAATCATGGATAACACTGGGGGTCACCTACTTGTCCACAGTTACAAAATGGCAGAGCCGGACTTTGTATCTAGCATTTTGGATTCTAAATTCACTGCTCTTCTCACTACATCATGGAGGCCCGTCTTGGACAAAGACACACAAAACATTGATAAATTTTGCACATAACACCAAGCTGGGAGGAATAACTAATACCATAGTATTAAAGATTCAAAAAATATCAATGGAATGGAATGATGAAATTAAAAAATAGGATTTAACAAGGGTAACTGAATGTAATGTGCTGCATTTACTTTCTTAATAAGTCAATTGTACTAGTTCCAATTAGAAGAGATTTGAATTGATAACAGTTAATATGAAAAAGGACCTGGGGCTTTACTTGATCACAAACTGAATATGAGCCAATATTATGACAAAATTGCTAAAAAAAAATAGTTAATGTAATCCTAGACTACAATGATATTAGTAAAATCTCTAGAATATGGAACAAAAGAGATAAAAATCCCACTTCACCCATACTAGTAAGATCACACCCAGAGTACTGACTGAGTCGAGTTATGGGCATGATATATTTTTTTTCTTTTTTTTTCTTTTCAGGGCAATGAGGGTTAAGTGACTTGCCTGGGGTCACACAGCTAGTTAAGTGTCAAGTGTCTGAGACTGGATTTGAACTCAGGTCCTCCTGACTCCAGAGCTGGTGCTTTATCCCCTTGTGCCACCTAGCTGCCCCTAATGGGCACTATATTTTAAAAGAGGCAGTTAGGTGGCAAAGGGGATAAAGCACCAGTCTTGGAGTCAGGAAGATCTGAGTTCCAATCTGGTCTCAGGCACTTACTAGCTGTGTGACCCCAATCAAGTCACTTAACAACTGTTTGCCTCAGTTTCTTCATCTATAAAAATGAGCGGGAGAAGGAAATGGCAAACCATTCCAGTATCTTCATCAGGAAAACCTCAAATGAGGTCATGAAGAGTCTAACACAACTGAAATAAGTGAACAACAAAACAAACTGGAGAGCATCTGGAAGAGAGGAACAGGATGGTAAAGGGTCTATGTTATATGAGTAACAGTTGAGGGAACAGCTGTAGTCAGAAGAAGACTTAAGACAAGGAATTCAGAATAAGTTCCTTTCAATATTTGAAGAGCCATCATGTGAAAGGGAGTAGCTTTGTTTTTTGTTATGCCAGGTCTCGGTGGGATTACTGAGTGGAAGTTTAAGTGATCTCCATCTTAGAAATGAATGTAGCACTCTGTGGAACAGAAATGCATTCTAGGATGCTCTCAATCATAATTAGATGGCTGAATGTTCTTCTAAACTCAGTCAACTCTAACATATACACATCACCAAAACCCATCACCAGGGAGAAAAATATTCACTTCAACTTAGACTTCACATGTGTAGTTTTCTTTTCTTAGAAGATGTTGAATTTCAATCACAGCCTAGCTTAGTCTCAGACTGAACCCTTTACAAAGCACAAGGGAGGACAAGTCCTCACACAAAGGGTTCATAATAATAATAAATACATATAGTACTTACATGTGCCAAACATTGCGCTAGGTGCTTTACACTTATTATCCCATTTGATCCTCACAACAACCCTAGGATGTAGTTGCTATTATTGTCTCTATTTTACATAGGAGGCAACTGAAGCCTCCTATGTAAATATAAATGACTTGTCCAAAGTCACAATGCCCAAGTGTCTGAGGCCAAATTTGAATTCAGCTCTTCCTGCCTCAAGGCCCTGTGCCCTGGCCACTGTACCACCTCTAACAAGAACTGGCATAGTAAATATCAGATATGCTTTTAGGCTGCCAGTAGAGTACTGATGTGTAAGAATAAACAACTCAAACATGACATAGGTTGGCTTCTTACTATAGGTACATGTGTACATATGTACATGGAGCACCTATGTGTAGGACACAGTACTAGGAACTAGAAATGACAAAATTAAAAAAAATAATAAATAGTCCTCACCCTCCTGGAATTTGCCATTCTCTTGGGGAGGGAGCAGGATTTAACCGGTACTGAGATAAGCATAATCCAATGAGAGATATGATAGAGTTAAAGGTGAAATCTACATAAAGTACATTAAGATGGGAATTAGCATTTATATAGCAGCTACTCTGTGCTAAGTGTTTTGCAAATATTGCCTTATTTGATCCTCACAATAACCCTGTGAGTTAGGTGCTGTTATTATTTTTCTTTTTTTTTCAGGCAATGGAGTTAAGTGACTTGCCCAGGGTCACACAGCTAGTAAGTGTCAAGGGTCTGAGGCCGGATTTGAACTCAGGTACTACTGAATTCAGGGCTGGTGCTTTATCCACTGTGCCACCCAACCGCCCCTTTATCCCCTTTTTACAGTTGAGGAAACTGAGGCAGACAAAGGTGAAATGACTTGCCCAGGGTCACAGCTAGCAAGTGTCTGAGGGTAGGATTTCATCTCATATTTTCTTGACTCCAGGCCTTGTGCTCCCCTTAGCCGCCCCAAGGAACATTTGAAGCATGAAAGGATACTCTCTCTCAGCTGTGAGAATCAGGGCATGATCCTCAGAAGACAGCACAACTGGGGCAGCCAGGTGGCACAGTGGATAAAGCACTGGCCTTGGATTCAGGAGGACCTGAATTCAAATCCAGCCTCAGACACTTCACACTTACTAGCTGTATGACCCTGGGCAAGTCACTTTACCCTCATTGCCCTGCCCCCCCCCAAAAAAAAAAGAAGAAGAAGAAGAAGAAGAGAGCACAACTGAGCTGAACCTTTACAAAAGAGAAGGATTCTAAAGGTAGACATGAAGAGGGAATGTATTTCTGGCACATAGGAGAGTGGATGCATATGTGTAGGGGCAGACAGATAGCATATGGAATTCAGGAAGTTCATGTGGTTCATGAAAAAGAGAAATATGAAAGGTTGGTCATAGCCAGAGTGCAGAGGGTCTCAAATGCTAGGCTAGGGTGTTAGTATTTTATAGTACAGACAACAGAGAGACAAGGAAGTAGGTTAATGACCGCTGTCCAGATTTAGCATTTGCCTCTGAGAAGGCAGACTGGATTCACAGAATATGAGTTCTTGGACAACTCCCTAGTCTGCCTTCAAAATAACAAGCATGATGAGATCCTCAGTGATGCCAAGAACTTGTAGCTTGGGGCTATGAATGTACCGGAGAGAAACATTCACTCATTTATTCATTTAGCAATGAATTCCCTCCGCCTCCTCTGTGCAGTCTTCCCCCAACACAGTATGCAAACTCCTTGAGGACAGGCACATTATATGCCAGCAGTTAGAACAGTACCTGGCACACGGTAAGCACTTAATTAATGCTTGTTTCCCTCCTTTCAACAAATATTTATTAAGCACAGAGTATGTGTCAGGTATTCTGCTAGGTGTAGGAGATAAAGGTATGAACAATTTAGTAACTTCTCTTCTGAAATATCTTGAACTATTTTAATCTCTCACTTATATAGAAATAATTTTTATGAAGTATAATGCCATAGGTTCCCATCATTTAAATTAAGCTTTATATGCACCATTTTGAATTATTATTTCAGACTTACAAAGGATAGCGAATCATTTCATTTTATATACTCAGAACTTCAAACTTGGGGATTTTTCAGGTTGTCTTACATCATGTATTAGCTTATCACCCCTATTTAAGAAAGCACTTCGTTGCCCTTGAAGACTAGCATCAGGCTGATGAAATCACAAAAGGATTGGTAGATGTGATTATTAAGTTAGTCAGTAAACTTGGAAAATAATGGAGAACCAGGAGAGGTCAGAAGGATTGAAAATGAGTAAGTGTCTTGATCTTTGAAAAAGGAAAGAGACCAGGGTTTGCAAGTTGTAAGTCAATGAGCCTGATGTCAATTCCTGGCAAAAGTTAGAAAATATCTTTTTTTTTTTGTTTTGTGAGGTAATGAGAGTTAAGTGACTTGCCCAGGGTCACACAGCTAGTGTCAAGTGTGAGGCTGGATTTGAATTCAGGTCCTCCTGAATCCAAGATTAGTGCTTTATCCACTGCGCCACCTAGCTGCCCCTAGAAAATATCTTTTTAAAGGGACAGTTAGTGAACATGAAGAAAAGGAGGAGGCAGTATGGTTAAATCAAACACAGGTCATAGTAGGTGAACCTCACTTCAGCTCATGACAGGGTTACTTGGTCAATAGATTGAAAGGTTGATATGCCAATAGTTTACTCAGATTTTATCTAAGTATTCCATAAAGACTCTTAAGCTGTGCTTGTGAGTAAGGTAGAGAGAGGTGAGCTAGACAAGAGTCTTGTTACATGGATTTGTTTGAAGTCCAGACCTAAAGAAACATCATTAATAAATGAACTTGGGAAGAAGTCTTTAGCGGTATCTATGTTTGATAATGACTTGGATAAGGGCACAGAAGGTATATTTATGTGAGCTCCAAATGACACTATCAAACCTACTGGGTGCCAGAGTCAAGATCCCCACAGCTCTGGACAGGCTGGAATGTTGTATCCAATAAGATTTCATTTAGATAGAAGGATAGGGACTGCACCTCTGATTTCATTGGTTTAAGCAGCTCCCAGGAAAGAAACTATTTAGCAAAGCAGGTCAGACCCTTTTGTGCAACTCATCTCTTAAAGAGTCTTTTCAAGCACTAAGAGGCTGAGTGACTTGCCCAGGGTCATATGGTCAATTATTTGCCAGAAGCAGAACTTGAATTCAAGTTTTTCTGACTTTGAAATTGTTCCCTGTTCCTTATACCACATTACCTCTGCAAGTTTAAATTTAATAGATTTTGTTATTATTCAGCTATTTTCAGTTGTGTCCAACTCTCCGTGACCCCATTTGGGTTTGTTCGTTTGTTTTTGGCAAAGGTATTGGAGTGGTTTGTCATTTCTTTCTCCAACTCATTTGACAGATGAGGAAACTGAGGCAAACAGGGTGAAGTGATTTGCCCAGTGTCACATTGCTAATAGGTATCTAAGGCCAGATTTGAATTTAGATCTTCCTGACTCCAGGCCTGGCACTCTATCCACTATGACACCTAGCTGCCCTAGAAATTAATAGATTAATTATCAAATCTTACAGCTAGGCTCAAATATCAACATCATTTGTATAAGATCAGGGTATTCTTGGCTGGGTGTAGTGGTCTGCAAAATGGGTATAAGTAAACAATGTGGTATGGTCATCAAAAAGGCCAGTACAATCTTAGGTTTCATTAAAAGAAGTATATTATCTAGAAACAAGAAGGCAAAAGTTCTGCCAAACTGTGCTCTATCCATTCTACCCACAGAGGGTTGTATTATATTGAATTCTGGTCACCACATTTTTTTTTTAAGTGAGGCAATTGGGGTTAAGTGACTTGCCCAGGGTCACACAGCTAGTGTTAAGTGTCTGAGGTCAGATTTGAACTCAGGTCCTCCTGACTCCAGGGCTGGTGCTCTATCTGCTGTGCCACCTAGCTGCCCCTGGTCACCACATTTTAATAAAGAATACCAAATGTGATAAGAAACAAAGTGATAGGCTGGAGATTATCAAGAGCAGGGCAACCAGGAAGTTAAAAGGCATTAAGATCATGCAATATGAGCATTATTTGAAAGAGCTAAGGATATCAAGCCAAAAGAAAAGATTGTTAGGGGATGTGAGGAGGACAGATATGATAAATGTCTTATTTGAAGCTGTTAGTGTGGAAGGATTTGATTTATTGTGTTGACACCCCAAAAGGTAGAACTAGGAGTAAGGGTAGAATTTGCATCAAGAGGCAGATTTTGGATCTCAACTGTGTAAGGTCTAAAATTCTAGCTGTGATGTCTAAAATCTAATGAGTTGTCGCCTTAAATTAGAAACGTATAGCAACAATCTTTGGGCATTAAGTATTTATAAAAGTATACTAGGGGTTAGTAAAGAGAAACATGTGGTTTAAGTATGAGATCTATCTATTCTCCCTGACTGTAACAATTGGAATGCCACCACCTGCTGGAGATTTACTGTAGAAAAGCTCTGCTATGAAGAGAAAGCCTCTGAGGGCAAGCCATGCAGTCAAGGTCCTTAGCATCAGGAAGAGATGTTTGCTCGTGGATACTGTCTATCAAGGCTACCAGCCAATCAACTTGAAGAGCCTCCCATTTCTGGGAGGAGGAAGCGGACCCAGTGAAGGGGTTTTATCTCTTTTTGGTTCCTGACCTTGCCATGGTGGGTCGGATGATAGGGTCTCTTAGAAATAGATTTTTACCTTTCTCTCTAATCCTAATGCTCTTTAATAAATACTTAAACATTTAAATACTCTTGCTAAAGCTTATAATTTATTGGCGACCATTCATTAGATTTTAGATAGTTTAGCTAGAATTTTAACCCTTACATGTCCCTGTAGCCAAGTCGAAGTCTGGAAACCAAAAGACCCCGCTTCCCCACGGCTTCTCCCAGAAACCCTCTATGAAACTGGAAACAGGGCCATCCACCCACAGAGCTCCAAGCTAATTGGCTGGTAGCACTGACTGACACTAACTACTGGACTCTCGTAAAAGATGCCTTTAGCACATTTATAAAAGTTTCTCATCAAATTTTTGTATGGTTGGGAAATTATGCAAATGGTCCAGTAGTTAGTGTTCTCTGCATCACTTTTTGAGTTATAAACAATACCTGAGATTTTTCTTCCCATTCCTTTGGTATCTTCCTCCCCTTTAGATATCTTGTGAATTGACTCATCAATGCCCTCCCAACTGTATTGCCTACAGCACTGATCTCCTCTGTGTACATGGTCCAAACTTACTGCTTTCTTGTCTTTGCTCTCTTTCATTCTCTTTCAACCTCCTCTATAAATGCATCTGGGACTGTGACTTTAGAGTCTAACTTTGGTGACTCTACTTTCCTTGATGATGAAAACATTTTCTCCTGCATGTTTCTTCTTCTTTGGGAATCCTTCACCAGTGGACCTATCAGAAGGTGGAGTGGATGGCCTTGGAAGTAGCAGACTCCACCTCACTGCAGATCTCTAAACAAAGGCTGGAAGACCACTTGTTGGAGATCTTGTGGGAGGGATTATTGTTTAGGTAGGGGCTCTGGGGTGCGTTCCTCTGACATTCGGAGATTCTGTATTTTTGATTTTGTAATGGGAGACAGCAGGAAAATAGGATTCTTCTTCAGTGAAATTCAACTGATACAGAACTAATCTATTCCATACCTGTCTTTTTCTACTGTGTGTCTAAAGGTAAGGCTAAGCTTTCCAGTAGGACCTCTTAATCAACAGGAAGTGAAACCAAATCTTCTTCCTTGCTTTAAAAATACCTTTTCAAACCATCCCTTGTCATTAGACAAGTATGTGCCCAGTCCAGTGGACACATGAGTTCTGTAATTGAAGACCATGGCTGATCACAAATTATTTATTAACTAATATGGTAATGTTTTACATAATAGCACATGTATAATCTATATCTGGTTGCTTACTGCTTCAGGAAGGGGGGAGGGGAGGAAGGATGGATAGAATTTGGAATTCAAAACTTTTAAAATGTTTATTATTATTAAAAATAAAATAGAATGTGAAAAATATTCATTACATTCTAATTTCTGAATAGAAATAATGATTGATTTTTTTTTACTAACAATGATTAAAAATAAACAATGAAGTATGGGGTCAAGATTGCCTGCCCTGAAACTCTGGTGGTGCTTCTCACCTACAGGCCTTCTCCCACCTGAGCAAAAACAAACAAACAAACAAAAATGCATCTGCTTAGTCACTTTTCCATCCTGGTTGATTTAATTCTATGTACAGAAAATTCCTAAGAGCTGAAGTGCCCTACCACAACACTGTCTTCTAAGAAATGATGCATGTTCCTAGGCTAGGTGACATCTTTGAGGGCTGGCTATTTCACAAGGATGAAGATGACTTCTTTCCCAGAACCAGGAGAAAATGCAAACCGAGATGCCATTCTGCTCTGAGTTGAGAACCTCATACTGTACAGCACAGGGCTGGTTTTTTTCTCCCCTTTCTTCTTTGGAGATAGAGGAAAGAGCAGGCCTAAGCTCTTTTCTTAGGGTGTTAAGTTCTGCCTTACTGGTCCTTTTCAAACATGCCAAAGACAATATTGCTACAGTCTTACCTGAGGCATGAAAAGGAGAAAACAGAAACCAGAGGAGTTTTTTTCCATAGATTTTCCAGTCTGTCCTGACCTTGCATTTACTGGCATAGAGGAACTTAGAGCTTCCATGCCTGAGGGCTAACTCTGCACTAAAATCTGGGTCTGGTTATATCAGTGAGTCGGCTTTCTCCACACAGACCACTCAGGAATCATGGAATTCTTAAATAGGGGTGTCTTCCTCAGTTAGTCCTTGATTGGCATCAGCTTCTGAGGATCTAAGTAGCCAAGTGTATCTAATCACAAACTTTGATAGGCAGACCTTAGGGCAAGATCAGCTTAATGAAATAATTTTATATGTAAGTCTTTAAAAGGAGGGAGACCATGACAACCTCTGCCCTCCCCCCAGTTTGGGATTTTCTATAACAGTGTCCGTGTCTTATAATTTTGTTGGATTAGGGGCAGCTAGGTGGCACAGTGGATAAAGCACAGGCCCTGGATTCGGGAGTACCTGAGTTCAAATCTGGTTTCAGACACTTGACACTTACTAGCTGTGTGACCCTGGGCAAGTCACTTAACCCCCACTGCCCTGCAAAAAAAACAAAAAAAAATAATTTTGTTGGATTGTGTCACAGTCATTCATTTGCTTACTCATGTATATACCTTGTTCTTAAAAAAAAAAATGAGATATGCTAGGTGTGTAATTTAAAATTCTAAATGTGGGTTCTAATCTGTTCCCCCAGTTTTGGGGGAAACTGACTAAAATCACTGATAAAACGAGTTTAGATTTTTAAGGGTTTATTGAAATATAGAAAGAGAAAAATTGAGAAAAGAATTCTTACAACCTCGCAATCCTATCTTTCCTCAGCTCCTCTCTGTCTTTCCCTGTGTCACCACCAAGTCAGGAACCAAAGACAGCCCTCTTTGCACAGGCTCCCCTTTCCTCCTTCCTGTCCCCTCCCAGAATGGGGAGGTTCTTCAAGCTGGTTGGTTGATTGGGCCGGACGTTCAAAGTTTTTTTAGATTCTGAGAACCCTGCTTTCTTAAGCACTCTCGAGTACCAGCCAGATGTGCTTAGAATCTAGTCAACTACTAATCCCGTCAAATCAGCCAGTAATCCACTCAGGTGGGCTCCTGAGTATCTGCCAAATCTCATCTATCACATTCCATGATCTTGACATAGGTGAGGGACCAATGTATACTTCTACCTTTAAAGTTTTCCAGAAGCAAGGAACTAAGTAAAAATCCTGCCTCTTGGTTAGTTTCTTAGAGTTTTGGAAATTGGTCATAGGTAAAGGAATCTTGTGCCTTCTTTCCAAATATCATAAGAATGTGCTGAGTTTACCAAATTCTCTATGTTGAACAGCTTAGAACAATTTTGTGGACCCTGCTTAAAAGTATGGGACCTCTAAAACAAAAAGAAACCCTGCTCCTTTTGGGTGAAAACAATCTAAACATCATAAAGTAACTAGTTTTGCATGATGATATCCTTGTAATATTAATTGAGGTAATATTGCTAATGAGAGGTACAGTAGATTGAAGGTCATCCTTGGAACCACAAAGAGCTGGTTCAGGTCCTACTGCTGACAAGGATAGGCTGTCATTTGACCTCTCAGTACCCCAGGCAGCCCATCTACACTAGTTGCAGGATTTTCCAAACAGGGAGTTTCCTACTCTGGTAAAATCCTGGATCTGGAACTTCTCCTCCTCCTCCTCTCTCCCCCAAACAAACAAATGACCAACCACATCTTGTAAGAAGGTAGGGGGGCAGCTAGATGGAGCAGTGGATAGAGTACCTGAGTTCAAATCCGGCCTCAGACACTTAACACTTACTAGCTGTGTGACCCTGGGCAAGTCACTTAACCCCAATTGCCTCACTAAAAAAAAAAAAAAGAAGGTAGGGAAAGCTTCCCCATAACAATTTAAAACTTCAAGTGCTAGCCACAGAATGGGTCAGAAGAAGAAAAATCACAGGCCCTTCCTCTAAGAAATCTTGCAAAGCAATACTAGCTTATTTTCGCATAGTCCAGAGTTCAGGACAATTGGCCTTTGTGCACTCTTGGGTGTTGGAATGGCTCTCTTCTTTTGTAACTGTCCTGTTTCTCTTCCCCGACCCGATTAAATGAAATCATCTGATTAGAAGCACTGGAGCCAGGGCCATAGTGTTCTAGTAATCTTGTCTATCTGTATTCATAGGCTGGTGACATACTGGGCTTTTGTTTGGTTGGGTTTTTTGGCCTGGGGCAGTCTCAGTCTGGGAAGGACAAGTGGATGCTCCTACACAGTCTTCCTACCAGGAAGTGCTCAAGGTCAGTACTGTGACCTGAATGTCATGACGTTCATTCTTGGCTCAACAACACGTTCCACCGACATTTATTCAGTCTGTCTCTCTCCAGCACAAAGGCCACAGTGGCACTTGGGAGGGGTGGTGCAGGTTACAAAGTTTAGATAAGACTCATTTCTTGTCCTCATGGTGTATTTAGTCTATGGTGGGAATAAGATATCAAAATATAGAAGTATAATACATAATATTATACAAAAAGTACATCTAGGTCATTCCCACATCTTCCTACACATCTGGCTTATTTTCTAGGCATGTAATTCTATGGTGACATCTTTTATATGGCTTCTCTTGCACAAGTTTTGGTTAGCAATGTATTGTAGCCACTACTCATACTTACTCTATTCTACTCTATTGTCCTTTAGGGAAACTATAGCTTTAATTCTTTGTGGACTGGTATTCCATGACTCACAACCATCTAGAGTCAATGAAAGAATATTGTTTTAAAGAAAATGGGCCTTTATTTCAGGGAGAAGTGTGGGATCACTGTTTTCCAAAGGGAGTCCAACCCATTTTTGTCATCCTATTCATTGTCCATGTGTAATAACTGTTTATGATATATGTACTGATGAGAACATATGCATGGGTCTTCATCATTGGAGGGAATACCCACATAATTGGGATTATAGAGCCATTGAAATATCTATGTAGCTGATAAATACATTAGAAAGTTGCAAGACAAAGTTAAATGTGAAATCCAGTCAGGGAGGTCATTACAAACACAAGGGTGCTTTGGGGGAGGTGTGTGAATTGGGCTGTGAATGGTGCATAAGAATTCACTGATCAAAGACAAGAAGGAAGGTGGCACAGGAAAAGCATGGGCAAGGGCACAAAACCAGTATAGCTCAGTGGAGAGAGAACAGTTCAGTTTGACTGAAGCATGGGATGTAGTAAGATGAGATAAGATTTGAAAGTAGAATGGAGTCATATTACATAAAGCTTTGAATTCAAGGCAAAAGGGTTTAGACTTGATGTGGTAGGCAGAGGAATGATATAACAAGAACTATGTATAAGAAGAGAAGCATATTGGACAATGAGCCAGTCTCAGAGCCAGGAAGATCTGGGTTCAAGTGCTAACACTGATACATGCTGGCTGTATGACCTTGGGCAAGTCATGACTTCTTTGTGCTCTAGGCAACTCCCTAATTTGCAAAGAAGGTGGTAATTGTCATTGGTAGAGGGAATTTCCTTGTCTGAGAGGTCAGTAAACCAAGAAAATTACAGGTCTAATTCCTTTCCCTACATATAAGAAGACCAAGGGGATAGCAAGTGCAGTATGGAAGCCCTTCAAGAAGGCTATTGGAACAGTCAAGGCAGGGCTAAGGAGGGTCTCTACCAGAGAGGGTCAGATGGTAACCAGAGATGTTGTAGATCTAGAATCAAGAGTATGTGGTAACTAATTACATTTAATAAGTGAAGGGAAGGGAATAGTCAAAGATAACTATGCTTTCACATTTGGGAAACAGGATTGGTAGTACCACATACAGAAATTGTAAAGTTGGAAGGAAATATATTAGGGGAGAAATAAAGCTCAGTTTTAGACATGTTGCTTTAGAAGTATTGCTAGACATCCGAGGAGACATTTGGGATAGGAAATTGAAGACCTTGAGGGGCATAGGTGATGTTTTCATCACCATTGCTGACTTACGGTAGGTGATTCAAAAGAGGAATGTGTGATACGGGAAGCAAACAGCTGGCTAAAAAGATTGTGTCTAATTATGGGATTTGGGTTTGGGGACCAAGGTTTAAAATGTAAAAAATGATGGGTGCTTGGCAAGGGATGAAATAAATCTAACAAGAGTCAGTAAAAGCACATTTTTCTATAGTTGTGTGAATTTAATCAACAAGGATATAAACTGAGAAGTGATGGGAAGAGAGAAAATTAATGACATCCATTTGTTGAACCTGGTAACAGAGTGGCATCACAAGAGGAAGAACAACAGAAGAGAGGGACAGTAATTCACTAGAGACAATATCCTAGAAGAGGACCAGGAATAAAGAAACCATGAATTTAGACTTCTCTATACAAATGCAATGGATGCTAATGAAATCATAAGGTCACAGAATCATAGATCTAGAGTTTGAGAGAAACCTGGAAGTCATCTGATCCAATCCTCTCATTTCTAGATGAGGAAAATTAGGCCTCAAGAGGTGAAATGACATACCCAGTGTCACAAAGGTAGTAAACAGCAGAGCTTGGAATCAAAGCAATTCATCCCTATTTCCATGACAGTCCAGAGTGACTAGAAATGTTAATACAAAGAGGCACATTTGACAACTCTCCCCTTTAACTTATCCAAATATCCTAATTTCTGTCAGAAGGAACCATCGTTTTTCCAGTCAGTTTCACAACCTCAAAGTCATCCTCTTCTTTTCATTCTCCCTTCCCCTGCTCATCATATCTAGTCAGTTGCTAAGTCTTGTCAGTTCTACCTTCACAACAACATTTCTCATATCTATCATCATTCCCCTCATGACCAACACCCTAGTGCAGGCCTCCGTTACCTCTCTTCTGGATGATTCGCAACAGCCTCCTAATTGGTCTCCCTGCTTCCAGTTTCCCTATCCAATCTACCATCCACTTAGCTGCCGAAATGGTCTTCTTAAAGCAGTGATCTGACTGTGTTGCTTCCTATTGCCTTTGGGGGGAAAAATTCAGATTCTTTGTTTTGGCTTTTAAAATCCTTTATAACCTGCCTCCAGCTTTACCTTAAAAAAACAAAGCTAACTACTCCAAAACATTTTTTTTTACTCTCAACTTTTACACCAAATGGGGGGGGGGTTTATTTCCATAAACATAGCATAATAGCAAAAGAGGATTCTGTGTGAATCTGTGAATCTTGATTTCACACGACTTTCTTTTTTTTAAAAAAAGGTATATAATAAATTCTACCCATTTCTTTCAAAAATTTCTGGCTTGTCTATCATTCCTTATGAGCTTCATTCTGTGCTTTAAAAAAAATGTTCCAATGACCTTTTTTTTTGGGGGGGGGCATCACTACTGCTAATCTTTCCTCCCTAATCCCCACATCTACTCTCCCCAAGAAAAGGGGAAAAAAATCTTCCAACAAATAAGTTTCTAACTCTACCTTTCTAAATTATTGTACATTACTCCCCTCCATGCTAGCCAAATTGACTACTTCCTGCTCTCTGAACACAGTATTCTGTCTCTTACTTCAGGGCTATCATAAGATATCTCCCATTCCTGTCATGCAAAACTTTCTTACCTCCATGTCCAAAAATCCTTAGCTTTCTTCAAGGCTCAACTAAGATACCAAAGGAGATTTTCCTGATGCCCCCAATTTGTTAAAGTTCTCTCCTCATATTATCTTTTATATTCTTATCTGTTTAAATCCTACTTCTTCTAAACAGAAAGTAAGCTCAGAGACAGCAGTGAAAGTTTGGGGTTTGGGGGTTTTGTTTTTGTTTACTCAGCACTTAGAATGGTACTCTGTGTATACCAAGCACTTAAATATTTACTTTATTGAATTGATATTATAGGCAGGAAGGGGCTGGTAAAAGTTAAACAGCCATCTTTCTGGAAAAATAGGGTTTTTTATATATGACACATTTTGAAGTTTAATCTGCATTTTTCTCTATCACTTTCTTAAGTATAGAAAACAACAAAAATCAAACCCTGGTTTTTAGCGTTTGTTTATTTCTGAGGTGTAGATACTCAAACAGAACATCTAATAGCTGACTATCTCAAGCTGGTAAGAGCTGGCTCCAGCACAACCTGGCTTATAAGTATTATGGAAACTTGGTAGGATGTGGTTTATGACTAGAATATGACTGAAAATCTATAATTTATTCAAAAGAAACAGAATAAGTATAAGAAGTGGTAGAGTAACATCATACATCTGGGCTATATGCTCATGTGAAGAAATTTAGGAAGCCAAAGGGAGAGTATTTGGTTTGGGAAGAGGCAATGTAGAATAATAAACAATATTTTTGTAGTGGTATTGTTTTAGGCCAGTTTTATACTGGTACCAAATGCAGGGTCAAGATCTGAAGATATTGTTGAATTAATTAGACCTATAAAATAATAATTTTTAAATTCCCTTTTTACAAACACATGCAGGAAAGATATAAAGGTGTCAATCTCTAGTTCCACTTTTGTCCCCAGGGACTCACTTAGGTCTATTACAAAGGAACCAACTCTCAAAGGAATCAACAATTAGGACAGATCTGAAAAATTGCACCCCTTTCTTGACACTGGTTTATACAGGATGCACCCAAAGTACACCTTAGTGTATTGAGTGTATAGTGTAACCCTATTCATCGTCTCCATGACTCAGACCTGTACTTTCAATTATGAGTGGCATATAGTCTAGTTAGCCACTCAGGTCCTAAGGACTAGACAGAGCTGGCAGAACTAAGACAGGTGTTCTGTAGACTACCTGAAAAGGAGAAGGAATTATATTATTCATTTGGGAAATAGATCACTAACCGATCAGAAACATATTTAACTATTTGGCCAACTGCTGCCATTCTGTCTCTGCCAAAAGCAGAGCAAGAGCTAACTTTTTTACTTTTTTTTAATGATAATTTCATCCTTCAAAATGTTGAGGAAGTAATAAAGGGAACTTCTATTCTGGACCTGATCCTGATCAACTTGAAGTTACTGGTTGCTGGCAGAGAAATGACAGGAATCTGGGGGGTAAGTGTTTACTCCATCATAGAGTTCATGATTGAAAAAACTGAGAAGGGCTAGACATAGTCTAGCATGCACCCTAGATTTTAGGAGAGCAGGTCTCAAAGGATTCAGAGAAAGCATAGGTAGTTTTAATGTTTTTCAGGGAAAACCAATTCAATAATTTTAAAGAATTAAATTCTTAAGACATAAAAAGAAATTATTCCAATGAAGAAAAAAGAGGGGATATATAATGAGATTTTTGGATATACATGGAACTCATTAATAAACTAAAAAATTTAAAATGCCACGTGCATATTAAGAAAGCTAGGACAGGGGGCAGCTAGATGGTGCAGTGGATAGAGCGCCAGCCCTGGAGTCAGGAGTACCTGGGTTCAAATCTGGCCTCAGACACAACACTTACTAGCTGTGTGACCCTGGGCAAGTCACTTAACTCCAACTGCCTCACTAAAAAAAAAAAAAGAAAAAAAAGAAATCTAGGACATATAATTGAAAATAAATAGAAAAGAGTAGAAGTACTGTAAGTAGAGTATCAAAAGAACTAAATCTCAGGAGAACTTGGTGATGAATTTTTTTTTTTAGAAAAGAATATTTTGGACTTTTTAAAGTTATATTAGGGACAAGAAACATATCAAAGAAGGGCCAGAATTATTCCCTGGGGTTGATGGACTGATGCTAATAGATAACAATGAGAAGGTTAAACTACCCAATTCTAATTTTATTTCTGTTTTCTCTTCCGAGAAGAATGACCTTTGGACAGGAAAAAATAGAACAAAAATGGGAATCAGAAATAGAAATGCAAGATAAGGAAAGAGAGGGGCAGCTAGATGGCGCAGTGGATAGAGCACCGGCCCTGGAGTCAGGAGTACCTGAGTTCAAATCCGGCCTCAGACACTTAATACTTACTAGCTGTGTGACCCTGGGCAAGTCACTTAACCCCAATTGCCTCACTAAAAAAAAAAAAAAAAAAAAAAAAAAAAAAGATAAGGAAAGAGATGGTTAGGTAGCACCTTTGTTGTTGTTGTTTATTTTTCAGTTCTGTCTGACTCTTTTTGACTCCATTCAAGGTTTTCTTGGAAAAGATACCGGAGTGGTTTGTCATTTCCTTCTTTAGCTCATTTTATAGATAAGGAAACTGAGGCAAACAGGGTTAAGGAAAACAGGCTTATAGAGCTATTAAGTGTCTGAGGTCAGATTTGAACTCAGGAAGAGGAGTCTTCTTGACTTCAGGCCCAGCACTCTATCTACTGCACCACCCACCTAACCCTAGGTAGCACCTAGCTGCCATCAATGAGTTTAAGCCATTAGGCCCTGCCACACATCCTAGAATGTGAAAAGAATTGGTAGATGTGATTGCTGAACCAGTGTTGGTGATATTTAAAAGATCTTGGAGAAGAGAAAAAGTGCTGGAAATGTTTCAGTTTTCAAAAAGGAAGACGGTGGAGCCTGAAAATTATAGACTCGTGAACTTGCCTTCTATTCTTGGCAAGTTTCAAGAACTAATTTTAAAGGGATGATTTGTGAGCACTTAGAAAGGGAAGTAGTCATCACTAAAAGTCAGCAAGGCCTCCTTAAGAATAGGTCATAGTGGATAAAGCACCGGTCCTGGAGTCAGGAGTACCTGAGTTCAAATCCGGCCTCAGACACTTAACACTTACTAGCTGTGTGACCTTTGGCAAGTCACTTAACCCCAATTGCCTCACAAAAAAAAAAAAAAAAAGAATAGGTCATAACCTCATTTCCTTTTTTGACAGTTCAGTGGGTTTCCTCTTATGAGAGATCAACAAGTAGAGATTCAGGGGCCAATTGTCAGGTATGCTGTAGAATTGCTCATGTTTAGGAAGGGACTGAACTTAATGCCTCTTAGATTTATTCCAACCCTAACATCCTGGGAGTCAGAATCAGGCTGAGAGGTCAGGAGAATATTAATATACTTGGTATATTGGGGTTTCAGCTAATAATTTGATAGTCCTTCACTACAATGTTTATGAATAAGATAGAGAAATGTGGGGGAGAAGATGCTAGATAGATAGATTTTAAACTGGTTGAGTGACTGGATCCAAAGAGCCATGAATAGGATAGAATCATCTTAGAGGAAGGTCTCTAGTGCAGGGTTTGCCAAACGATGGCCCAAATCTGGCCTGCCACCTGTTTTTGTATAACTAACCCTTGAGCTAAAAAGTTTTATTGTATTTACAAATGGCAGAGGGCTGGATTTTGCTTTCTATCTCTAGTTGGCTGACCCCTGCTCTAGTGAAATGCTCCATGAATATGTTCATGGCCTTCTGATGTTCAATAAGCTTATCAGCTGCCTGAATGAAGACATGCTTGTTTGTTAAATTTTTAGATTACGTGTAACATAAAGACATAGGTAATATGATGACTGAGTCAGGTCCCAGAAAAGTTTAGAAAAATGAGCCATATCAAAAAAAGATGAAAATTGATACATTTCTACACAGGTTCAAAAATTGAATCATAATCATAAGATGGGGGAGATGTGGCTAGCCAATAAAGTCTGAAAAAACCCCAACACACCTGGGAGTTTTAGTGGATTGCAAGCGCAACATGAATCAAAAGTACTGCAAAAAACCACAAAAAAACTAATCATAGTCATTTGAACAATATGGGAAGTTGAAGTCATGGGAGTGAATTAAATTTCCAGAGAAGAGAGTGTAAAGAGATGAACCTAGACTTTCAGGTATCAGCAAGAGAACCAGAAACCAGCAAAAGAAAAATGAAGCAGATGGATAGGTAGGAGGGGATCCAGGACAGTGCGGTGTTTCTAAAGTCAAGGGAGGGGATAGCATCCACGGGGTGGTAACCAGTGCCCCAAAACAGAGGCAGATGACTAAAAAAAGGCCTTTGGATTTAGTAATTAGGGCATCATTGCTGACATTAGATGAAACAATCATCATAGCCTGGTGAGGGTGGAAGCCAATGGTTTGCACTATGTTAATGAGAGACTGGGAAATGACAAAGGAGAAGCATCAGGTGTGGAGAACTTAAAAAAACAGCAATGAAAGGGACAGATATCTGGGGGAGATATCTGAATATAGTAGAAGGGTCGAGGGAAGGGTTTTTTTGGATTGGAGAGACCTTGTAGGGAAGGAGACAGTCGATAATAAGAGCCTGAAGATGAAGAAGCAATAACTGTTGGGAGTCAGGACCAGAGGAGGCAGGAGAGAATTGCATTAAGGGCATGGTTAGGATTATAGTTAATGAAGAGTAAGGACGGCTCTTTTTATGTGAGCAGAGAGAGAGAGAGAGAGAGAGAGAGAGAGAGAGAGAGAGAGAGAGAGAGAAGGGTGGTGATGCTAGTAGTAATGTTTTGAGGACTGAAGGAAAAGAGTATAGGGAGATCATATCAGATAACTTTAATCCTATGAGGGTAACAGAATTGGTATCTTCTCTAAGCATGAGGGCTAAGGGTTTGTAGTAGAAATGCTTCTGCCCTAGGGGCAGAAGCTATTTTCTCTAGGAACCTGGAAAGGATAAGCATCCATTTAAAATTATGCTGGGAAATAGGGAAATGAAAAACGGGAAGGTATTCATGTAAGGAATGGATGTTGAGAATGTTTCTATTTTATGTTTCCTTTCCTGTTTTCCAGAGTTGGACACAACTGAAAAGACTGAACAACAACAATCTCACCCAGGCTGGGAGTGTAGGTCCCCCTCTGGAACAGAAGATTTGACCTGCTTCATTTCTGACCTAGCCTGGCCTGCTCCACATTTGGCAATCTGGTGGTCTCCCTCTCCCACCATCTTCCAGAAATGCACTGTGTTAATGCAAGCCTTAGTGTGGACAGCCAATCATCAGCCCACTACAGCTCAGAACTCTTGAGCTCATGATAGACCCATTCTCCACCTCCCACGTAACTAGGAATTTCAAGCTGTGCGCCACCGTGCCCAGACATTTCAAGTTAAGTGTTTTTACTGATTTTATACCATTGCTCTTGAGGGCAGAGGATGTTTAATTTGGGGGTTTGTATTCTCAGTGCTTAATACTATGCCTGAGGGGCAGCTAGATGGTGCAGTGGATAGAGCACTGGCCCTGGAGTTAGGAGTACCTGAGTTCAAATCCGACCTCAGACACTTAACACTCACTAGCTGTATGTGACCCTGGGCAAGTCACTTAACCCCAATTGCCTCACTCAAAAAACAAAAAACAAACAACAATACTATGCCTGGAATGTAAAGGGTGCTTGATAAATGCTTGTTAATTGACTGATTATTTGCCTATTATATGTTAGCATGTCCATGACTTTGACTTCAGAATTGATTTTTAAAGTTTCTAGTCTCTGGTTGAGTACAGTTACAATAAGCCCAGATGAGTGAGTTACCAGAGAATTTCCCTACAAATATGAACCCTAGGCCACAAACAGCTATTGCTGGGCACACATCTGGCATTACACTAATAGTGACTCCAACTTCAGGACACGTGAGGAAAGAATTCAGATGCTCCTTTGCCTTTTAAATTTTCTTACTGCTTTAGTGAAGCTTGTGGGATGCAATATGGTCAGAGAACCATGAAATATAGCACTGTAATCTGTTTGAATCAGCAGGCCTTTAACCAGTATTGGAATCTGCAGACTTGGGGGGACATGAGTGGTAAGAGAACTTTAGGAAATGCATATAATCTTTAGTTCTCTCTCCATTGGGACTAAGAACTTTCCTTGTTATTTTATAAATAATATCCAGGCTTGGTGTCTCTTCATGTATGTAAGCATAACATCCTCTATATTTCTGTTTACATGATTTCAATATAATGAAGAGTATACCTTGTGGGAGGAGTTCCAAACAGGGGCTGTTGGTTTTTTTTTTTTTTAATTTTCAGCCTATCTCCCTTATTCCTCTGCTTGCGTATCCTGAGGTTTCTGGTTTTAATTACAGAGGTTTTATTTTGCTTTTCTAATATGGAAGGAACACTGAAGTCTACTTACCTCACTGTTTTTGTAATATCCTACTAGGAACTTAGAGGGAACATTTGTTTCCCAATGAATTTTATCCCCCTGGATTTTCCAAGTACTGAAAAATGGCAAAGTTTCAGGTGCTAAATCAGTAGGAATATAGTGTATACCATTCTGGAAAGAGTATGCTCATTATCAGCTTGCTGGGACACAGCAGAAAGATCTCAGGCACCTTTTCTTTTTGGATCATTTGAAAATGGGATACCCAGATAGAAGTTTAACATGTTTGGACTGCACAGTTAGTAATCCAGCCATTACTCTAGGTGCAACTCAAATTGCTACTGGAGGGATGTGTCTGGCCTCCACCAATGGAAAGATGTGGAGATCATGCAAATGGTTCAGAGAAGGGTTGGGGTTAGCATTTATATGTGACTTTGTTTTAGACCACATGGTCTTAGTAAAAAAAAAAAAAAAGAATTTGGGATGGGGGTGGGAGAGTAGACAGAGTATAGAACTTCTTATTCTTATCTGTTTCTCTGTAAGTTCGGTGAAGGAGGGGGCCTGTCTTATCTAAACTTTGTTTCTTTCCCAGCAACTCCTGGGAAGCTGTGAACTTAGCAGGGCATTTAGTAAATGTTTGCTGAATTGAATTATCCTTTGTTACTCATAATAGTGTTTTTTAAAAACTGAGAAAAATCTCGAAAGGACCGTATGTGAAAGTGTCCCCTGTTCTGCAGTGCTTTAGAAAAGAAGAGGCATTCCTGGTCAGAAGCAACAGGTGGTAAGCCTGGAAAGGGAAGCAGGAGAGTGAGTCTGACTTGCAAGCTAAAAGACCTTCTGAAATACCACCTGCCTGTAAGCACGTGCACCCACAAGTCAACAAGTAAGGGGAATTTCCATTTTTCACAATTATGACTGCATCCTTTTATTGCTTACAGTATATGAACACGTGGTACTCACAGTTTTTGCATTATAAAGTTAGCAACATTATTGTTCATAGGTGTAAAGTACTTTGAAGATCCATTTATATTCACCTTGGTTGCTGTACTCCTTTTTGCTTATGTTTATTTATAGGGTATCATCCCTCTCCCTCTTCAGCATCCAAGCTCAAGCTGTTACCCACCACAGCACAGTTTCTTTGCTATGTCTACTCCCAATCCAGATATTGACCACTTCCTCTTCTCCCCAGGCCATGAATGGAATGGCTTCTAGAAACTTCACTGTGTTTTTTTCCTATGCTCCTTTCCCTGTTCTGAGAAGTTGCCATTGTGGGGCTACATCTAAACTGTCTTTTCCAGGACTCCTTGGTTTAGAGTATGCCTATATATGGCTCAGGTGTGGCCTGGGACTCGGGGAAGCTGAAGATACAGTTATGTAGTATATGCTCCATTTTTTGTTGTTGTTCAGTTGTTTCAGTCATGTCTGACATTTTGAGATGCTATTTGGGGTTTTCTTGGCAGATACTGGAGTAGTTTGTCATTTCCTTCTCCAGCTCATTTTACAGATAAGGAAACTGAGGCAAACAGGGTGAAGGGACTTGCCCAGGGTCACATAGCTAGTAATTGTCTACAGCTAGATTTGAACTCAGGAAGATGAGTCTTCCTGAATCCAGACTCAGCTCTTTATCTGCTGTACCACCTAGCTGCCCAAATATGCTCTATTAGACATTGCCTTATTCCTTTGGGGAGAAACTCAAATATTCAAAATAATTAAATTGATCTATAATCTCCTTGATTCTGAAATGCCTTCAAATGATACAGATTGAGACCAATTCATGCCAACTAAATCCATGTGACTCTTGTCTGTGTTCTCCCAAACATTCACTACTGAAGTTTACCTGGCAAGTTTTCCTCATCTCCTAACATCCTGAGGGTATCAGGAGGGCACTTGGGCTGTCCACCTGTCATCTTTCACTCTCACCATGTGACTGACCCATCTTCTCACCTGATCATTCAATTCCTTGATTATATCCCTTACTCTTCTTCAGAGTTGCTCATGTTTCAATTTGCTCATACCTATAACAGGCTCCTCTCCATCTGTGTGATACTAATTTTTAGTTCTTCTCTTCTGAGGTGTTACATGTCTTGCTGCCATATAAAAGCACTGGGAAACTGTTAGTATTGAAAAATGAACCTTTGATTTCATGAGAAATTTGGGGTTAGACAAAGAGTTTTGCAATTTCCCCAAAACAATCAAGCTCATTCTACTTCTCCTATTCAACTCTAGGCCTAAATCATGATCCTTCCGTACTGTTTCAGAAACTACATGTGTATATGTATCTGTATATGTGTTTATATGTGTATATACATATGTATATGCATACACACATATACACATACACACATATATGTATATGTTTGAAAGTACTATAGGGTATTTATCTAAATGTCTGTGGAGATCTGTTAAATGGGCAAGTGAAATTCTTCATCCATTTGGTCTTTCCTATGTGGATGGATAAGCCAAACATCTCCGAGTGATTACAGAACTTTTCTGGGAGATTGCAATGTCTTGGAGCTTGATGCAACCAGTATAGTGTTAGCTACAAGTAGGGACATGAAGGACCTCTCTGTCCAAAGGGAATCCCTTTTTGACTTGGACTCTGAATTGGACCTCTTCCATTATTGTGGTGTATAACTTTGGCAGGCATGCATCTCCCTGTTTTATGTCTGATGTTTCTAATGAGAAAGTCATTGAGCAGGATTATTTCTGTTCTATCTTTCAAGGGTGACTAAATGATCTTTTTATATGGACAGAAAAAATTTTGTTGGTAAAGAGCCTATATAGTAGCATTTTTTTCAATGGAAGCAAATGCTTTTAAATAAATCAATAAATCATAGATATAATAGAATTTTAAATTTTTACATATTTAATTTTGAAATGATAAAATTGATAATTTTTCAATTATTTGAAATTATAGTTTTGAAATGATAAAAATGTGGGGCAGCTAGTATGTACAGTATATAAAGCAATAGGTCTGGAGTCAGGAAGAAATGAGTTCAAATCCTACTCCAGACATTGACTAGCTATGTACCTCTTAGCGAATAACTTAACCTCTCTGCCTGCCTCAGTTTTCTCAACTGTAAAAAAGAGGATAATAAGTGCATCTTCTTCACAGGATTGTTGTGAGGATGAAACGAGGCACATATTAGGTGTTTAAAAAATGTTTATTGACTACTGAAACAAGCACACAAATACTCAAAGACAGAACCAGAGGTCTTCAAATAGAATCCCCTCTTACTGAACACATGGATCTGTTTCTCAGGGAGTGAACTGAGTCCCAAAGAGGTTAATTGACTTGCCCAAAGTCCCTTAGCTAATAAATGATAGGGTCAAGAACAGTAGCTTCTTAATACCTAGTCCCGTGTTCATCTCATTAATATGGACACAAGACAATAATATTAGCATTTTAACACATTTTCTGCATTAATTAGTAATGTACTAAGAAAACTTTCCCTAGCAGGATAAGTGAATTTAAAATGCTTAATTTGTATTATTTAATTTTTTATTCTAGAATAAATAATTGATGGAAAAAACTGGGCATAAGAGTGTTGAGAAAGGGAGTTATATCTAATTCATAGAGTTGTTCTTCTTGGCCCCATATGGTAAAATTAGAAGCACTCAGTGGAAATTGCAGAGTCAGATTTTGGATCAATATTAGCATACATTTTCTAATAATTAAAGCTGTCTTAATGTGGAATGGAGCTTGATGTGGTAAGGCCCTTGTTATTGGAAGTATTCAAGCAGAGACTGAATGAGTACTTGTTGGAAATATTGTAGAAGGGATTCTTGCTCAGGTATGTGTTGTGCCATGTAATTTCTTGGGACCTACTGAGATTCTGTGAATAACCATAGACAATTAAAGCCAGAAGAGACCTTAGAAATCACTTTATCTAGCATCCTCAATAGGTAAGGAAAGAGAGAGAGAGAAGCAAAGTGATTTGTCCAAGTTCACCTAATGATTAAGTAGCAGAAATGGGACTCAAGCCCAGGTGTACTGATTCCAAATCGATGGCACTTTCCATGATACTTAATTCTTATAATTTCATGAATGATGCTTTCATGTAATATTAGTCTGAGGCAAGACTTTGGGCCAGATTTTCCCAGTACTTCTTTTTTTGTTTGTTTTGGTGGGGCAGTGGGGGTTAAGTGACTTGCCTAGGGTGACACAGCTAGTAAATGTCAAGCGTCTGAGGCTGGATTTGAACTCAAGTACTCCTGAATCCAGGGCCGTTGCTTTATCCACTGCGCCACCTAGCTGCCCCTGCCCAGTACTTCAAAAGGGGAGAATAGACTATAAGAACCCTGCAAAGGGGGCATTCTTATCAAGTAAGAGAAGAGAAAATAATGGCGGCATCTTTGGAGTAGCTGAGCAAGTGTGTTCAGGATGTTATATATAAATGTCTGATGATTTTAGAAGGATTCTGTTTTTTCCTTTTATCTTTATGAAAAGAAATACAGACACAAACTATCCCAGAGCCAGAGTTTGGTGTCTCATATGAAGGAAAGCCTCCTGATTTCTGACAGGGATTCTAACACTGCCAATAAAGTCTTGCTTTTCCTCTGGCCTGCTTTCTGAATCCATGGAATGTTTATTCAGCTGAATGGATATTTTTCTAAGACATAAACTCTTTAAGTGCCTTCCTTTGTAATGGCCCAAATATCTGATAAGATTTTTATTATTTAATAAACACTAGACCTCACTGCTTTAGAGGATAGGTGTGGTATAACCCTAAGGGAATAACAACAAGTAGCAATTTGAGTGTGCCCTATATCTTATATAACCTAGGAAAAAAAAAAAAAAGCTCATCCCTGCCCCCAGGCAGTTTATAAAACAAGATAAACAACTACACCTACAGAAGAGGGGGAAAGTGCTGTCAGGCAGGTTGGGAAAATGCATCAGGTGAAAAGACAGACTACTTTGTTTCTGTAACCCTGACTGTGAGGTGCAGCAACCTATGGAGTTGCTCAGCAAGGTTTTATTTTTATTTTCTGTTAATAGAAAACCTAAAGAATGGCAGTAAAGGACTGGTGCTTTTCCGATATCTGAGGCCCATCTAGTTCCAATATTGGTATGTTCCCTATGGATTCTCTCCTCTTTGCCTTTCTAGGCCTCCCAGTGAGAAATACCCCATAAAGCACATAGCCAAGCCGAGGAATAAATCCTGTTTCCAGCTCAATTCTGTGAATATATCTTAGGTCATTTTCTGGAATACTTCCATCAAGAAAACTTACAAGAACCAAAGCAACCTTTTCAAAGAAGGACAAAATAAACATTTGCTACATGACTTACTGAATCTGGCACTTGGAAAGTATGCACTTCCAGTAAACTTAGTGAGTTCAGTGAGGTACAATTGAAACCCTCCTACTACTCGAGGGCACTAGACTAGTCTGGGGTGCTGACCTGTGCTATATGTATTCTTAACCCCACTGCTCAGGCTGGTATGCTGGGTACATTTTGGGTATCTTAGTTTTGCTAAGGGCAGTTAATGAACTTGGTTGTCACTGAATATTTCAGAGATGCCAAAGAAATAATTTGTGTGTGTGTGTGTGTGTGTGTGTGTGAGGCAATTGGGGTTAAGTGACTTGCCTAGGGTCACATAGCTAGTAAGTGTTAAGTGTCTGAGGCTGGATTGGAACTCATGTCCTCCTGACTCCAGGGTTGGTGCTCTATCTACTGTGCCACCTAGCTGCCCCATAAGAACTAATTTTTTTTTTTTTTTTTGCGGGGCAATGGGGGTTAAGTGACTTGCCCACGGTCACACAGCTAGTAAGTGTCAAGTGTCTGAGGCCAGATTTGAACTCAGGTACTCCTGAATCCACGGCCGGTGCTTTATCCACTGCGCCACCTAGCCGCCCCCATAAGAATTAATTTTTAAAAAACATTTACTTTAGTTGTACTGTAAAACTGAGAAGCAGAGTGCCTTAGTGGGTTAGCTAATGGACTTGTTTCAAATCCCACCTCTGACACCCACTGTCTATGTGACCCTGGGCAAATCTTGGGGTTCTAGGCAGCCCTAAGACTCTAAGACTACAACTAGTCCTTACCCACATTGGTAAAGGGAGTTTCCTCACCTAAGAGTCCTATGTAGCAAAGAAATCAAAGGCCAAGGCCCAATCCCTTTACATTGGAAAAATTAAGAACCCTACAAATAAAATGAAAGTGATGCTTCAGAAACAGGCTCTGTGTCAAAACTCATCCATCATTACAGCTAGCTACTGTGTCTTTGTGTTAATGCAGTAGCAAAGTATGTGTGTGTGGGGGGAATACTAACCACGAGGTTACATTCAACAACTGCCAATCGAGCATCTCCTGTGCACTTGAGTTATGCCAAGAACTCTGGTAGCATGCAGGCTCAGAATCTCAGAGCAAGAAAGCACTCCAGAAGGCATCCAGTATAATCCATATCTGACCAAACTGCCATAACCTCTTTGTGGCATTGTTAATAAGTGGTCTCCAGCACTGACCCAAAGCTTTTCTGTGAGGAAGAATCAAATGCCCTTCTAAGGATGCCCATTTCACTTTTTGGACACATTGAAAGGATGAGGAGTTCCTCCTCTTATGAAGAGGAAATCTGACCTAAATCTAACTTCCATTCGTCACTCCAAGTCTGATTGCTCTCCCACAGGATAGCCCTTCAGATACTTGAAGGCAGGTGGCATCACCCCAACGTTCTCCTTTCCCTAGGCTCAACATTCCCAGTTTTTCCCACTGATCTTCACATGGAAGCATCTCCAGCTCTTCTGTCATCTGGATGTATTCCAGTTTGTCAATGTCCTTACTGAAATACCGAAACCATTATTTCACACAGTATGGTATGATGAGTTCAGGCTGACAGCGGAACTATCACCTCCTTTCTTTTTCTTTTTTCTTTTCTTAAAAAAATTATTTTTTATAATTTTACTATTTTTTTTTATCATCTCCTTTCTTCTGGGTTCTACAATTCCCTTAATTCAATCTAAGATACCAGTAGTGTTTTGGGCTATTAAGTCACACTGTGGACTAGGACTGACCTTGTAGTCCTCTAAAATCCCTGATCTTTTTTCACATGAACCACTGTCTAGCTCTGTCTCCATCATTCAGTATTTACAGAAGTACACTAGAGGATACAGGGCGTTCCCTTGGGATTTATGTAATCTCATTGGGGAGATAAAACACCTGGTAGGTCACTGAAGCCAAACTCCAATAAAAAGGGGCCACTGATATGTACATAAGGATCCCTGCTGGCAAATACTGACTTAGTTTTTTTTTTTTTTGCAGGGCAATGAGGGTTAAGTGACTTGCCCAGGGTCACACAGCCAGCAAGTGTCAAGTGTCTGAGGTCGGACTTGAACTCAGGTCCTCCTGAATTCAGGGCCGGTGCTTTACCACTGCACCATCCAGCTGCCCCCCTGACTTAGTTTTAAAATGTAATGTTAGCTACGTCCTATTGTATTTCTATTTGTTCTGTTACACATTTCCCAATTATGTTTTAATCTGGTTTGGAGACACAAGGGCCAGTTGTGGCTACCTGTACTGGGGCTACATGATTGATACCTCTCTGCTGGGTGTTAAACTGTGATTTCTCTCCCTGTGTTTTGCATTCAGAATCTTCTCTTTATAGAATCATAGAATTTAGATCTGGAAGGGACCTTCAGTATCATTTAGCTCAATCCCTTTATTCTACAGATGAGAAAAAGGACTGAAAAATAACTAGGAAGTGACTTGGCCAAGGTCACGCATGTAAATAGCAGATTCAGGATTGGAACTCTGGTCTTTTAACCTCAAATTCATTCTAATTTTATTACACCATGATGCCTTTTTCCTTGCTATATGTATCATAGATTGACAACCCATATTCTAGACACCTTTTTCTTTTGTACCTGAAATCCCTAAATTCATCTCTGACTCTCCATAGATGACCTACCCTCCTATTTGACTAAGAAGACTGAAGCCATCCAGTGTGAGCTCCCTTCACCCCTCAACAATTTTATGGTTTTCTTTTTTCTTTCTTTCTTTCTTTCTTTCTTTCTTTCTTTCTTTCTTTCTTTCTTTCTTTCTTTCTTTCTTTCTTTCTTTCTTTCTTTCTTTCTTTCTTTCTTTCTTTTTTTTGGTGAGGCAATTGGGGTTAAGTGACTTGCCTAGGGTCACACAGCTAGTAAGTGTCAAGTGTCTGAGGTCAGATTTGAACTCAGGTCCTCTTGAATCCAGGGCTGGTGCTTTATCCACTGTACCACCTAGCTGCCCCTAATTTTATATGTTTTTAGTCCTATTATCCATCTTCCCTCTGGTATCAGAGGGTGGGGTTGTTTTGACTCTAGTCAAGGTTAAACTCTTCCACTTTTATCTTTGATTATGGATACAGCTCTCATCTCCTCAGTGACCTTAATCCATTAATTATTTACATTACCCCTAGTATTTTCAATATAACCCAACAAACATGCTTAGATTTTGTTTGTCATTAAAAAAAAATAGCTTCCCTTGATCCTACTACTTTCCCAAGCTGTCTTTTTTCCCTTCCTCACCAGCAAGGTTCTCTATTCTCTACTGCTTCTTCTATTTCTTCCTCCATGCTCCCTTACTTTATAACCCTCTGAAGTCTGGTTTCTACCCATACCCTTCTACTGATACTAAGCTAAGGTCAATAATGACCTCCTTATTGACAGTACATTGATGCTTTATTTCAGTCCTCCATCCTTTAACTCTCTGTGACATCTGACACTGGTGAATACCTCTTCCTTTTGGATCCAGTATCCTTTCTTTGCTTCTGTGATTTTGCTTTCATCTGATGCTCATCCTTCTTCTCTGATCAGTTGTCAGTTTTCTTTGCCTGTCCCTCTACCTCCTTCTACCCACTAAAGGTATCCCATCAACCTTGGCTCTCTTTTCTTCCCTCCTTATCACCTCTGTACAGATATTTATCAATTCTCTATCTCTAGAGTCAAACTCATTAATTACAAAACCAGGAAAACCCATAAAAGTCTTAGAGAATATGCAATACCTCTTCCTCTGTGACTACTTTTTTTTTTTTTTGGGGTGAGGCAATTGGGGTTAAGTGACTTGCCCAGGGTCACACAGCTAGTAATTGTTAAATGTCTGAGGCCAGAGTTGAACTCAGGTCCTCCTGTATCCAGGGCTGGTGCTCTATCCACTGCACCACCTAGCTGCCCTGTGGCTACTTTTAAAGCTTTCAGTCAACAATAAATTAATGGTGCCAGTCTGGGGCTATCTTCCCAGTCTCCCAAGCTTGAAGTCTTAGAACTATCTTTTACTTTTCCTTCTCTCAGACCCTCCACCCGATCAGTTACCAATTCCTGTTTATTAGGCCATCTAGCCTCACCTTTCATTTGATACCCACAGAGGAAGTAAGTGGGGAAGTCTAGATTTGAATCCATGTCCTCTGACTTTAGACTCAACATTCTTTAAACTCAAATATGCTTCTACCTCCTCCATCAAATTTCCCAATCTGCCCAGGTAGAAGTTAAACTGCTCCTATGCTCTTTTATAGTTATTTCTAGACATGTCTTCTCCGTTCATTTGTAAGCTTCAGGGGTGGGGGGACACAAAGATTATGGCATTTTTAATCTTTGTTTTTAAGGATTATGAGATCACATGTCTAGAACCAGAAGGGATCTCAGAGGACGCGTATTCCATTTGACAGATGAGGAAACTGAAATTCAGGGCGATTAAGGGCCTTGTCCAAGGTGATACAGGTAATAAGTCTCAGGGGTGGGATTCGAACCCTGGCCCCCTGATTCCAGTACCAGCATTCTTTCCATTGGTCCATACACCATCTCCATTTAAACCACCTGGAACAGTGCCCTGCACATGGTCATGGTCAATACTTAAAGGAACTGTCATTTTACTGGTGTGGGTACTCCTTACATAAATCAGACCCTCTTTGTAATTTTGTGGACAGTCTTCCAAAGTTAGTCTGGCCAAATGATTCATGGCTCTAAATGTTCTCTGAACTTAACTGGTCTGGTCTGTGGACCACAGACACGTAGTCTGTCCTTAGTCCCTTATTGCCCATCATTTTTGTTCAGTCATTTTCCAGTCGTATCCAACTCTCTGGGACCCCATTTGGGCTTTTCTTGGCAAAGATACTAGAGAGATTTGCCATTTCCTTCTCTAGCTCATTTGAAAGATGAGGAAAACGAGGCAAACCGGGTAAAGTGACTTGCCCAGGGTCACACAATTATTAAGTGTCTGAGGTCACATTTGAATTCAGATCCTCTCCACTCTAGGGCTGACATTCTATCCACTCACTGCTCCACCTAGCTGCCCATATTGCCCGTAGTAAGCACTTAATAAATGTTTACTAAATTAATGACCAAGAGACTCATTCCAATAATATATAATATGCTATTATGTGGTTAAAAATGACAAGGTCAGATTAATCTGAAATAATAAATAAGAATACTTATGATGTTCATTGTCATATTTCCTTGAATTTATTTACTGCTTCTTTTCTAGCCAAGATAAAACATTACATCTGTACCATCGAATTTATCATTAGCTGTAAAAATAACTAACTTCTTGCCTGGAGGAACAAGTTCTAGTATACCATTTGTTAACCGCCACTGTGAAATGTGTTCATTAGGAAATTTTTTCCACAACTCTGCTATACTCAAATATGTCTGACAGATGAAACACATGAGGGAAAAATTAAGAGAGTCCCCGACCAGCACTCTGCATTACCCTGAACGTATACAATTCCATACACATATGCAGTAACCATAGAGAACAGTCCTGTCAAAACTAGTTTTCTCCTGGTTGGCTTTCACAGGCAGCACAAAAGAAAGAAAAGGAACCTGAGGGGGTTGCTCTGATTGTGATCTAGTCTCTCCTGTTTCAGAGTCACTAAAACTTTCCCGTACTTAGCTTTGCAAGGAGATAAAATGCTTTTGAAGCTTTAAATAAAAAATAAACTAATGGTACAAATCGAGGGTTCTTTTTTCCTTCTTAAGCCAGACTGACCTTTGTCAAGGCAAAAGCACAGCATTTGACATTTCACTGAAAATAAAGAAACACAATTTAACAATTTTCAACCAATTGTGGTTAGCTCCAACTTCAAACTTGCTCAACTCTTTCCAGACACAAATGACTTACAGGCATCATATTCTTTAAAAACAAATACACATACATGCATACACACAGAGAAAACAAAAGCAAAAAAAGTTTCCTGAGGTAGGGTTTTTTTCTTTTTTTACTAGATGGGTCTGCAGCTCATATTTGGCTGATGTCATCTTCTCCTCCCTGGGAAAAAAAGAATCCATAAACTTTTTAAAAAAGACCTTTTTTTTTTTTTCATCAGGAATACAAGATGCAGATGGCATGGGGCACGCAGGGCTCTCCTCTGTCCCAAATGACTTGCAGATTTCTGAGCTATAGTTGGGAAGAAACCAGCAAGTCACATCTTGGCTCAGCTACATCAGACTTTTGTACTAAACTCTTGTGCCTTAAAGAATAAATACATCCATAATCCCTTGTTCTGACATTTCTCCTTACATGCCTCTCACTTCATTCAGGTTGCTCATTAGGTTTATGCCATCATTTGGAATAAAAATAGTCATCCCAATCACAGCAACCAGATTATTCATTAGTCCTGAATTTGGTTCCGGTAAGGGTTTTCTTTGGTCAGGACCAAACATTAATCTCATATAGGACCAGTTATCAGTAAGATTATAGCTTCATTAAGATGATAGCTTTAAACTGGAAGAGTTTTCTTAGAATTCTGCATTGCATATATTTTGTTTTTGATAACCTTGGTTTACTTAAGAGTATGCTCTCCCTCTTACACCTTGTGGTTGTTTCCTGTGTCCTTTCTTTCTCCCTCCAGTATCTCATTCTTGCACCATCTGACAATAGCACAGAGTGCCAGATACCATAGGGCAGATAGAGAGTGGGGATAATTATTTCCTGCATGCCCCCTCTATCCCATCTATTAAGTTTACTTGGATTTATGCCAACCCTAAAATAAATCTAGGGAATTCTATTCTAGAAGGCTCTGAGAAATTCAATCTTGTCATGTCCCATGTCATTGATTGAGGTCTTTTTTAGAGAATGAGCTAGCTCTAAGGTCACCCTGGGGGTTTTAGTCATTTTCAGAGTAGGCCCCAAAGAGAGGTTCAAGGGTTCTTGATCATGCAGGATTGCTCCATGGCCAATCTAAAACACCGAGGTAAACTTGAAATAGACACTGGCCTTCCATGAGCTAACTGAAACGTACCTGGTAGGCCTACTTTGGGCCATTTCTGTATGGCAGAAGATCCAGTCTCTGAGAGTGGGGATTAATCCTCAAATAAGCACACACCAAGGGCTGAAAACTTGAAGAGGATATTATGAGGGGGACAGCTAATGTTTTTACAAATAATTAATAGGATCACCTTTTAGCAATGGAAGGTCCCTTAGAGAGCTGGCAGATGAGAGAACTGAGGCCCAGACAGGTACATTGATTGGCCCAAATTCCCATAGGGTAGTAAAACTTCAGAGCCATAATATGAGTCCAACTTCTCTGACTCCAAATCCAGGGCTCTTTCCCTTACACTGTCCCTGGCAGCATTTGGCTGAACCCTGACCAACATTATTCACTCCTATTTTCTCACCTTTCCACCTTTCCACAGGTCTCTGAATCCCATCTTTTTCGAGGATGATGCCTGAGGCTGCTGAGGCTGTGGTGAGAGCCCTCACTGCCCATGCCAAAAGGGGCATAGAGGGGTAAAAATAACTGCTACTGCTCCCTGCTGTACACGTGTCTGTGAATCCATTCACTGCTTTGGCTAGAGAGCCCGCTTATGAGGGAGGAAGATATATTTTTCAGTTAAGTCTTTGCCAACATAAAGATGCAGAGTTATGCCATCCAAGGGTGAGAGGGCCAGGGCCAAAGTAGAAGTGTGATGAAAGGGAAAAAGAAAAAGCCCAAGAAACACGCACCCGGGAGGAGAATGGCTTGAAGAGTCTATAATAACAACTATGAACATTTTCTTTGCTTTAACCAGAGACTATGGAAATCTCTTCTCAGCTCCAACTCTAGGAGAACTGCCAACTCCCTCCTGTGGAAGGGTGGACCCAGCAGGACAGTCGCTCAGTGCTTCAGATCAGAGCTAATAGATATGCTGGTAACATGGAAACAAAAGATAATCATGGTAGATCGTCAAAGGGCCCCTCTGACTTGTAGCTATAAAGCTCCTGTTGACTTTCATAGCAGGGATGCGGCTAAATTCCACCCTCCCCCACTCCCCCATATAGATCTTAAAACCTAAGCAGTCGACTCTTGGCAGGCTGCAAGGGTCTAAATGAATATCTGATAGCATACAGCTCCTCGAACTGGCTACTTCTAAGAGTTCTGTCTGATATTCTGAAGGAGTATAAAACTGGAAAGTCCTCATTATTCCTGCTCAATCTTTTCGGATTAGATAATTCACTTGTTATTCCTCAAACTGAAGATCCCTTTGCTCTCAGAAAGCAGTTTATAGTGCAATGTCATTCACTTTGACATTTACAAAGCACTTTAAATATATTATCTCATTTGAGCCTCACAACAATCCTGTGAGACAGTTGCTATTATCATCCCCATTTTCCAGATGAGGAAACTGAGGGCCATACAGCCAGTGTCCAAGGCTGGATTTGAATTCAGGTTTTCTTGACTCCAAATCCCTTGCCCCCTAGATGCTGAGAAGAGCTCTGTGCCAACACTCTATGAAAAACAACAATCAGAGAAGAAACCAGTTCTAACCACATTATATTTTGCCAAAGGAAAAGGCATCAGTGAAATAACAAATTACCATAAAAAATCGCTAGGGTTATTAATAAATAAGGGTGGAGGAGGAAGTGAGAAGAAAGATAAAGTAGATGGATTAAGAAAAAGAATAATGGGCCGAGATGGAAACCAGATGGTTGAGGAAAAATACAAAAAAGAAATTTTACAGGATGATATAGGAACCAAGGTAAAAAAAAGGAAATTAGAGCCCCTCTTTGATGTAAGATTGATATAAGTAAGCATCAGTTGGCTAATGCAATATGCAGAGACTCCTTGTGCAGGCCAGGTGCTGAGTATTTCTCCTATATGTATGTAGATCAGCAAGTAATATGTATTGCATATGATCTATGTTTTTGGTTACTGTATACCACCCTGCTAAGTGATGCTGTGTTTTAACCATTATGTGAGACCTATGTGTTTGTTCTAGCATATGAAATGTTGTTTTATATATATATATATATATATATATATATGCTATTATTTTATGTATTATGTTTTCTATTTATATATGGTCATGTTTGCCAATGTCATTCTAAAGTTCATGATATGTTACTTGCATCCCTCTTGGGTTTTGAGGATCATCATTTGTGTCTGTAGTATATGTAATTTATGACCTTTTATGATATGTACCTAAAAATTCTACCTGTGCACCAGTTGTGATTCTTGATTCTTTACTGAGGAGAAAGATATGGGAGTAATTTTGTTGCTGGCAAGAATGCATGACAAAGGTCATAATGGAGAAGGAAGGTCACCAACCTCATCTAGTCCCTTTCAATCTTGCAGTCAATCGATTTATGGGGTAATCTGATACATGATTAAGTTGAAAGGAGTCCCTTTGCTACATCTCCAGTCAGGAGCTCTTTTAGTTTTACTATGATGAGTTCACAAGATATTTTAATGGGGATGCCAAATAGTGACCTAGGAATATTATGAGTTAAAATTAATTCATGGCTATAATTCATAAAAGATTTTAGGTGAAAGTATGCCAAAGAAGCAGCAGAATATAGGGATTTCCAAAGACAGACTTGAAATGCCTAAGGACTTCTCTAGGTAGCTGGCTAGCTGGCTGTGGCTGGCTGGGGAGTTTGTTTCACAAGAAAGCTAAAAGTAGCTGTTCTGTCAAGAACTGAAGAGTCACACACTAGCCAAAGACCACCAGATGGTAGTAGAGAGAGAACAGCACCATTGATAGAAAATAGCAACAAAGGATGTCAACTCAATAGGGGAAACAGATTACCCAATGACATACTCACAGGATAGCAATGGTTCTATAACTTCAAAGGTATGAGCTGCCCTGGGCACATGTGGTCCCTGGCAAGATGTGTTCCTTATTTTTGTGTAAAATGATGTATATTTGCTGATCATGTATACTCCCTGTGTGTCCCCTTCCCTACCAGGGTGATAACTTGTGAGATACTATATCCCCCTGTATATGGGAGAAATCTATCTTGCCATTTATCTTGCTATGCTAATTAACTCTTTAAAAAATTTCTTTTGCTTGTATTCTGGTTGGCGAAAAATACATTAGAGGTAGTTCATGAACTAAGATTTTGAGAGGATGCTAACCCACATTCCAAACCTGTTAGGAACCTAGAATAGCATTTGGGAACTCCGTGTGTGTGTGTGTGTGTGTGTGTGTGTGTGTGTGTGTGTGTGTGTGTGTGTGTGTGTTGGGGGTGGGGGAAGTCAAGATGCTACGTTTATATGACTGTATATGAATAGGGTAGTGGTCTAGTAGAAGGATAATGAACTAGAAACCCTTCTATGTTTAGTCTTAGCTCTGCCCTTAACTTGTCTGCATCAGTATGGTGCAGTGGAAAGAACGCTGAACATGGAATCAGGGGACTGAGGTTCAGATACTGACTCTACCATTGTGGAGTAGTGACCTTGGTCAAGTCATTTAAGTTCTTAAGTCACTTAGGTTTCCTCCTTTATAAAATTAGGGGTTTAGCCTTTTTTATGGGGGCAAGATGCTGCAAACAAAATGGGTGTTCATTGGTTGGGAAATAGACATATGCATGGAATGGAACATTATTTTATCATAAGAAAAGACAAATATAAGGAATTCAAAGGCACATGGAAAGAATAATGCTTACTTGTAATGATCTTTTTAATTCATAGGCAACTAGGTTGCACAGTAGTGGAGTGCCTAGTCTGGAGTCAGGAAGAATCATTTCCCCTAGTTCAAATCTGCCCTCAGACAGTTACTAGTTGTGTGACCTTGGGCAAGCCACTTCACCCTGTTTGCCTCAGTTTCCTCATCTATAAAATGAGCTGGAGAAAGAAATGGCAAATCACTCCAGTCTCTCTGCCAAGAAACCCCAAATGGGGTCACAAAGAGTCAGACATGACGGAAAGACCTAAAAACACATTCTAATCCATCCTCCAGAGGGTTGCCAGTCATTTTCCTAAAACAAATGTCTGACCATGCCATTCTCCTCATCAATAAGTCCGAGGAGTTCCCTGTCCAGAATCAAATTCAGACTCCTCTGTTTATCCTTTTACAACCTGGCTCCAACCTACTTTTCCAGCCTCATTATATATTATTCCCCTTTCACACCCAGTATAATCAAGTCAAAGTCTTCTCATTCTACTTCGCACATGACATGGCATCTCTCATCTCCATGTTTTTGCTTGGGTTGTACTCCATGCTTGGAATGCACCCCTTTTCATCTCTGTCGCTTATAATCCCTAGTTTCCTGAAAGGATAGCATAAGCACCACCTTCCACAGGAAGCCTTTTTTGATGCACCCGGTTGTCAGGGTCTCTTCCCAATTATACTGTATCCATGTTATATATATATATATATATATATATATATATATATATACACACACACACACACACGCAAGACACACAGAGACGTACATGTATATACACATATATTTGTATACATAAACATGTTTCTTCTGATAGAATGTAAACTTATTGAGGGAAAAGACTGCTTCATTGCTGTGCCTAGCACAGTGCTAGGATTGATAAATGTTTAGTAAATGTTTGTTGATTGGCCAATTTTGGGTGCAGAGAAGAGATGAAGAAATGGAACGCCCTCCTTTCAGAGGAGAAATGTAAGACTAGATATATCACATATTGCTCATGCTCTCAATCTGTCAATTGTTTTTATTTACTTTCTTGTTTGTCATAAGGGAAGAGTGTCTGGGAGTGGGAGAGGTGTGTCTGGGAATGACTGTGATATAAAAATAAAAAGCATTAATGATTTTTTTAAAGTAAAAGGAATAAGACATCATGTAATTTACAAAATGGGACTAGATGATCCTTCAGTAGAATATAATAACAATAATTATAATTAAATTTATGTAGTTTAAAGTTTGTAAAGCAAATTACAAATATTATCTTATTGATCTTCATGACCACCCTGGAAAGCAGACACTATTCTAATCTCTATTTTGCAGATGAGGAACTGAGGCAAATAGAGGTTAAGTGACTTTTCCAAGGTCACAAATTTCTGCCTAATGTGGCATTGGAACTCAGGTCTTCATTTCTCTGTATCTAGCCCTTTATTCTTTCTCTCTCTCTCTCTCTCTCTCTCACACACACACACACACACACACACATACACACACACACACACAACAGAGAGCACAGTTTTCCAATGTCCTCATTGTGGCAGGAGCTGCAGCTCCCTATCAGACTGCACAGCCACACTGTGGCCTGTGGCTCTTCAAGGCACTGATCCATGGTTGTCTTCAACTGGTGGAAGCCTACTACCCTACTACTACTACTATTCACTGTGTCACTTAGCTGCTATATAAATTCCTTGAGGACAGGGATAATTTTTCACTCCCCAAGTCTAGCATTATGACTTACCTATACTAGGTCCTTAATAAACACTTATTGAATTGCATCTTTTCTAACTTTGACATCCTGCTTTACAGTCCATCAGTTTACATGTGGAGAAACTTGGTGAGGCACAGAGAAGTTAAGCCTAAAGTCACAGAGCTAATTAGCGGCAAAGGACTAGACCTTAGGGCTCAACTTCCAGTGTAATGTTCCGTGTAGGATATCTTACCACCTCCTTAAGAACTCATAAGAGCAAATAATTTTAATAATAGTTCAACCAAATTATGTAATTTAGTCATGTGGTATTAATATTTTGGGTTTTTTTGGGTGTCAAAGTAGGATTCAAATACTTTAGGGGCTTGTTACCTCTGTTGTACAAGAACTTTTCTTGCACATAGTAGGCACTTAATAAGTATTGAATTGGATTGAACTGGAAAAATGATAGCAGAATAAGGCTACTGAAGAAGAGATGAGATCTTGGACAAATTACTACTGCTCCAGGCCTTAGTTTTTCCATCTGTAAAATGAGAAGGTCATACGCAATGACCTCTCATATCCTTTCTAGTGCTAGCAATTTATCAATCTCTAAAAATATGGAGGAATGATTAACAGAAACCTTCTGGCAGATCCAGAATAGGAAACAATAATTGACATTGTAAGAAATATTCTAGGAAATCTACAGTGTTTAAAGGAGAAAAGAATATAGAGAGAAGAGATGAGATGTCAGTGGCTTATAGGTCGACTGTACTTTAGGAGAGGTGAGGAACGAAAAGTCGATGAAAAACATGAGTGAAAGGATAGGGACATTGGAAACCTCAGTTTTAAGCTTGGTTCTGCTACTAATTTGTAGTAGGACTTTGGGTGAGTTATTTCCATTCTTCGGGTCTCAGTTTCCTAACTCTGTAAAATGAGGGGCTTTGCGTAGTGTTTAAGGGATCTTGAGTTCTGACAGCCTAGGACTAAACAAAGTGGTTACGGTAGCAATGGTAGACTGGGAAAATTATCTACAATGAATAGATAAGAGAAGGGCTAGAGAATGACTTGCAACAAGGGCTGTAAGAGGGGATTAATGGCTTTTTTGGGAGGTTCTTAGTACCACATATCTGCATTATTCTCTGACTTTAGGGGCTGGCTAGATTGAATGGTGTAGGGACAGACGAGGTAGCTATAACTTCAGATGCTGTCATGACAGTAATCACTACTATCAGGTGTATGTGACTTTACTCAACCACTGACTAAAGAACTTACTAAATTGGTAGATCCAGTTCAGACCTTTCCCTAAATTTAGTTTTACTACTCTAGGCTTTGAAAAACTTATTTTTATTTTACATTAATTTTCACCATTTTACAATGATCATTTGGTGCTACATAGGAGAGATGGTATTAAAATGCTCAAATGACCATGAAGCATTTTGTAAATATTAAAGGCTCTTGAAATGTTTTTGTTTTGGTAGAGATGATCTCTATTTTGGTGACTCCATTTTTTCCTAATAAAATATTTGATTTATGCTATCGAATGGCCTTTACGAAAGCAAATTTAGCAGTTTGTCTAAAAAAATAAAGCAGTCAATCTTACTGTACCCATAGAAACCTACAAATTGCTAAACGCTGTGGCTTCCATCATCTATATTTAAATCACAACACACTGAAGTTGGCAGCTTTGCAAGTTTAACTTATTAAAAGTAAAGCAACTTTGGGTGATAAACATGAGGAGCAAAGAAGACTTAAAACAACAAATTCTTGAACTTGTTTCTATTTTTCTTTTTTCTTTTCTTTTTTTTTTTGCAAGGCAATGAGGCTTAAGTGACTTGCCCAGGGTCACACAGCTAGTAAGTGCCAAGTGTCTGAGGCTGGATTTGAACTCAGATCCTCTTGAATCTAGGGCCGGTGCTTTATCTACTGTGCCATCTAGCTGCCCCTCAGGAACTTGTTAAACACAAGAAAAATCTCCAACATCATGTATATTCTATTTGTTTATATGCCTCCTCTTTTTCTTCCTGATACTTAACACAATGCCTAGCACAATGTAGCAGTCGGTGCTTAATATATGCTTGTTGAAATTAATTGACATAATGGTAAAAGCATTGACTGATTTTGGAATGTGATGTTCTGGGTTAAAGGCCCAGCTTAGTAGTTGGGTTATCTTGTAAAAGTCACTTACCTTTACTGACTCTCTAAGCCAGTTTCTTCATTTATAAAGTGGGCACAATATTATTTGCTTGAAGTATATGATAGGGTTAATTGTAAGGAAGAGCACTTTGTAATAAGCCTTAACACACAAGTCCTTATTATTATTATTATTGGTGGTGTTGCTCCCCTCCCAGCTATGCTTCTCACTTTCTGGACTTTGCACCATGATTCAATTACTTTCTCCTTCTGGAACTTCCTTCAAAAACACCTGGATTAACTCACTCTAGAACATTTCACTGACATTCTGGCCCCCTTCTCCCACTGGGTAGTTCCCTCCAGTGCTTCCATTTTGTGGAACTGTCCAGAGTAACCATGCTTAATTTCCCTCCTGGCTGTGTTTCTGACTCTCTAGACTTTGCCATCATGACCTTGCCCCAGCCAGGGATCTTCTCCCCTTTCCCTATACCTCTTGCTCTACGTTCTGTATTTTCCCACTAGAACATAAGCTTCTAGAAGGTAGGAACTGTTTTTCTTTTCTTTTTTGCTTGTATTTGTGTCCGTAGCACTTATCACAGCACTTGGTACACGTAAACTTAATTGGTGCTTGTTGTCCCCTCTGCCTTGAAACCTAACCTTCTTTTAGCAAGAGAAGAAAAAGAGACATGAGTTAGGCTTATTTTAACAGTCATGCATCCATTGTTTCCAATAGATTCTTGGCCTCTTTAATATTATCATTCCCATTTCCCACCTAGGGGGACACTGAAAGCGATGATGCTTAGGAAAAGGAGAAGTGATACTTCTGGTGTGTATGTATGTGAGGGGGGGTGGACAGTGAAGAGATGCCAATAACTGATGACAGAGAAGGCAGAGCTGTTTATGTCTTATTTTGATTTTAGTTTTCTCTTTCAAGAAGAATGATCTTTGGAATGGAAAGGACAGAGCAACTGTGGCTGATAGAAAATTGCTATCCAAGATTAATATAATAATAGCAGAAGAACACCCAGCTGCCTTTGATAAGTTCAATTCACCAGGCAGTGATGAACCACATCCTCGAATACTGGAAAACATGGGACTGCTAAGTCATTGTCAGTAATTTTTGAAAGATTATGGAGATTGGGAAAGGAACCAATGATTTAGAAAAAGACAATGTTCAACAACAGAAAGAGACTGGAGGGAGAAAAACTATAAGTCAGTTATCCTGACTTTGATTACTTGCCATATTCTAGATTATATTGTAGTGGGAGTCTAGCACAGACCCAGACAAGACACTAGAGAGCTGCTTCTCGGAGACTGGAGGACTAGGCACACATGGACATTCTAAGTTGGCCTGCCACTTAGTTGAAAACACCTTTTTCCACTGGTTATGTAACTGGAACTATCTATGTCTACAGAGAACCCATGTCAGCACTAGGTATGGCTTTTGTTACATTTGTGTCTGTGGGAATGAGATGACCCCCTCATGGATGGTGCAAACTTGGGGCTTTTGAAGACACCAGCTCAGGTACATAGCCATTGGAGAAAGGCTCTTCTCAACAATACAGTAGGACAGTGAAGAATGGCTATGCATGTTCCAGTTCTCCAGTCTCCTAGAAGTAGCTATTGAGCATCTTTCTTGTAGATGTCACTCTCTTAGATGTTCTAGAAATGTGGCAGGTCCATAATACAATATTATTAAAGGGCTGGTCAGTAAACATTTAGAAAAGGAAATGGTGATCACTGAGTCAACATCACTTCATTTAGAATAGGTCATGCCAGACTAACCTTATTTTCTTTATTGTCATAGTTATTAATTTGACTGTTGTAGGGGATTCTATATAGTTTATTTGGGCTTCAGTAAATCATTGACAAAGTCTTTCATTCTGTCCTTGTGGAATAGATGAAGGGAAGGGGGATAGATAATAGGATGATTACATGATTAGAAACTGGTTAAATGACTAAACCCAAAGAGCAGTCACTAAAGTTCAAGGTCAACTTCAAAGAAGGTCTCCAGTGGAATCCTTGAATGACTTGGTTAAAGGCATAAATGGCATGCTTATTAAATATGATCTTGATAGGCTAGAACATTAGAACAAATCAAATCAAATGAAGCTTAATTGGGATCAATGTACATTTCTGCACTATAATTATACAACATGATTCACAAGTACAAGAAGGGCAAAGCATAGCTAGGCAGCAATTTGTCTGAAAACTATATGGGAGCCTAAGTGGACTTCAGGCTCAATATTAGTTAGTTAATAGTGTGATATAGTAGCTAAGAAAACTAATGAGATCCTAGGCTACAGTTAAAAAATTAATTAAAAAATTAAAAACACATTAAAAATAGTGAGAAATGTATATTGTCCAGAAATAAAGTAGTGATGGTACCCATCTAAGTTCATTTTTCTGCCTCTGACACATACTGGTTATATAGCTAAGGGCAAATCATTTAACTTTGTAGTGTCCCCAGGCAACTAAGATGCTATGTTTCAGAGCAATTGCCAAGCTCTGCATAGGCAGAAAGTGTTTCCATGCCAGGAGTTCCCTACAACCATGAAATAACAGGTCCAGATCTATTCCCACCACTTCCTACCAATTCCCACCCCCCTGGCCAAAAATGTAAAATAAAGGTCCATTGTACTCTGCCCTTTAACCTCAGATGGCATAATGTTTTCAATTCTGGGCATCAAATTTTAGCAAAGATATTAAGCTGGATAGGATCCAGGAGGGCAACCAGGATGGTTAAAAGACCTGAATTCATATCCTGTTGGGATCAGCTGAAGGAACTAGAAATGTTTAGTCTAGAGAAGAGAAGATTTGGGGAGGGGCAGAGGGAGGGGAAGACTGAAGACAAATTGTGATAAACTTTTTAAAGGAAGATTGTTGGGAATTCTAAAAAGTTGGGAGAAACATATTTCTTGATCATTTCCTTAAAATGGTGAGAAAAGAAGAGAAGGTAAGAGGAGAAAATGAAAGCAAATATGCTATTATCCTGAAGGGAGTTTTGTCTATTTGTATAATTTGTTAATGTCTCTAAACATTCTATTAAAACAGGAAAAAGGAAGCAAAGCTTAATTATATGAAGTGTGGGACTTACTGAATAAAACAGCAGCCAAGGGCAGATTATAGAAATTGTCTCAAATGTATCTTCCAAAAACTCTCCTAGGTATTATTAATTTAAAAATGTTTATTTAGAGTGTGTTTGTTCCCTAAAGACCTCTGGGAAATGTATAAAAAGACAATATGTTACTAGAGGAGACATCACAGAGAACTACTAATAGAAGCAGGAAGAGGAAGAAAGGTCTGAAATGGGGGAAAAAAACCCTATAAGTTAAAGTTCTGAGGAAGGTAATTTGAAGTATTAGGCATGCTTACATATATTATCCAGGGCACAGGGCACCAAATTCTGGGTCTACATGGATAGGTTTAATTGGCGGGTACCCCCAAAGTCATACCTCTCTTTGTTTCATTTCACACCCACGCGGATTTGCCTCTAGGAAATTTCAGAATATAGCTTGAACATAGCTCATGTTTTCTCTCCGTATATGAAAGATCCTATACAAGCCCTGAAAGGAACATGCACAAAGGACTTCCCTTGGAAGAGAATTAAACTTGGAGCAATCCCCTAAAAATTCTGGTGAATCTCATTTTCATTTTTAAGTACTTGTGCAGGTCCCTAGCCTTATGGAAATACGCTGAGGACTTTACTACCCTGGAAAGAAAAAGTACTTGTGGCTGCTAGACAAAAAACAAAACCAAAACTCCCAAACAACAGCAACAACAAAACAAACAAACAAACAAAACCTTCCCAGCAAACCCATACTGTGTTGCTTGTTGTTCTTTGCTCTCAAAGAGGACAAAAATGGCATCACTAAACATAGTGATAGAGTCAGGTTACAGTGTGTCTGACTGTGGTTGATAAGACCAGTAGGAGCCTGCAGTGCTTTAACACAAGTCGGGCACAAAGAGTCCATGTGAATATTTGGGGTAGATTCTCTAAATGTGCACATCTTGTGTTTCTTTTGAGTTTTTTCAATTCTGCCTTGCTCATAGAGCACAGCACTTTCTTTGATGCAGGTAGCCATACTGAGTGCTCCTGTGCCAGGGTCTCTCATGTCATGTAATTGATTCCAAAGTTCTTCAGAGACCTTGAGTCTCCCTGAATCACTTCTTCTGACCTCCATGTGAGTGCTTGCCTTGTGTTGAGTTGTCTATAAAATAGTCTTGTAGGCAAGTATACGTTTGGCATTCAAACAACATGGCCAGCCCACAGAAGCTGCACTCTCCTCACTGTGTGAACAACTCATGGTAATACCAAATGGAAAGTTCAGGTTCTTTGATCTCCAATACTACTACTTAGACTCTCACAGTTATCCTCTAGCTTAAGGTGCTCTTCTTTCTCCCAGAGGCTAATGTAGCCTGGGGATTCCTTTTCTCTCTGGAAGGCTGAATCTCAGAACTCTCAATGATGGCATTTCTAGCAAAAAACCTCAAAGGCTTGTGCTACCCAATGAATGCCTCTTCTACTAGAAGGTTGCATCCCAGAATTGTACTTTCTAGGAACTCTATTATTATACAGAAAACGAGGGCTCAGAAACTCTTGACATTATTTCAGAAAGCTTGGGTTCAAAACTCTGATCATTCAAACCATGTGGTTCTTCTCTCCCTAACTCTTGGTTCCCTGCTCTTGATCGTCTCTCCAAGGCTGAGGCCAGGAATTCTCCCTTGGATCCATGTGAGCAAGAAAGAACATGTGCAACTCCCATATGCTCTGCTCTAAGGCAGAAATTAACAGCATCTAGGAAGGGGGTGAGGGGATGGAGAATTCTGCATCTCTCCCCTGTCATCTCCCAACCTTGGGCCTGGCCTCAAATCCACTCTTAAGTATGCTGTACTCCATTCTGTCTTCTGAAGAGGGAAACAAAGGCTGGAGCTGGAACACGAGACTCCCTTTTACAGGTCAGTAATAAAAAGCAGTTTAAAATGTTGTATTATCTACGTCTTATTGTATTTTTATTTATTTTGTCAACTATTTCCCAATTACATTATAATATGGTTCAGGCCACACTCAAGAGTATTGTGAGCAGCATGTGACTTGTGTGTCATGTATTTGACACCTCTGATGTATACCAGTACCACCCATTTTTCATTTTACCCTGTATCTCTGGGACAAGTGAACCCATCCAAAAGCATAGCATTTGTGATTGAAGATCTATCTACGACTAGTATAAACTCCAATTAGAAGCACCACAATGACTCAAGCTCACTGAAATGCCAATACCAGGTTTCAAAGGTAAAAGAAATATTGGATATATCCTTCATGAACACAGATTTTATTTTTATACATACACACTAATTTAATCAGCTTTTTACTATGCCTAGGCTATGAGAGCACAGATGAAAGAAATTTCCTCTGCTTCTGAGAAAGGTGGTCAGATGAGGGGGTGTACTGTAAGGCCCTAGTTAGTCTTCCTTTGCACCATTTTCTGTCTGAGGATCCTCAATTCTTTAAAAATATTTTTTCAATTGAAAAGCATTTATTTCTTCTCCCTCCCACATCCTCTCTCCCTTCAATGAAAAAGAAAAGAAAAATCCTTGTAAGAAATATGCAAACAAGACCAATTTCTTTTTTCTTTTTTTTTTTTTTTTTAGTGAGGCAATTGGGGTTAAGTGACTTGCCCAGGGTCACACAGCTAGTGAGTGTTAAGTGTCTGAGGCCGGATTTGAACTCAGGTACTCCTGACTCCAGGGCCGGTGCTCTATCCACTTCGCCATCTAGCTGCCCCAAACAAGACCAATTTCAACACTGGTCATGTCTAAAATGTGTATCCCATTTTCCATATTTAGTCCATTGCCTCTCTCTCAGGAGGTAGGTAGCATTTTTCATCATTAGTACTCTGGAATCATGGTTGGTCACTTTGTTGATAAGAGTTATTGAGTCTTTCAAAGTTGTTTGGTTTTTTAGTGTTGTTGTTCATATAAAAATTGCTCTCCTAGTTCTACTCATTTAGGTCTGTATCAATTCATACAATCCTTCCCAGGTTTCTTTTAAACCTTTCCCTCTATTCTTTATTGTAGCACGATAGTATTCCATTACGTTGATATACCATGATTTACCCAGCCATTCCCCAATTGATAGGCATCTTTTTACTTTCCAATTCTTTGCCATCACAAAAACAGATGCTATAAATAGTTTTGTACATGTGGTTCCTTTTTCTCTTTGTTTTATCTCTTTGGGAGTATATGCCTGGTAGTAGTATTTTGTAGTCAAAAGGTATTCACAGTTTAATAACATTTGGATATAGTTACAAATTGATCTCCAAAATTTCTGGACCAATTCACAGCTTTACCAATTAATTTACTCCTGAATTCTTAGCTTCAGTTAATACTGAGAGGTATAAAAATTGTAAGAGGTAAAACCTATAAACTTAGTTACTTAAAGGTAAAACAGTAACACATCAAGTAGAAACTTAAAGAAGAAGACATGACTGAAGCTGGAAATGGTCGAAGAACTACTGCGGCAGGTCCATCAACAAATAAGAGGTGGTACAGATACTAAATGAAAGGAGAAGGAAAAGGAACTTCATAGCCATTCCTTTTTCTCATTATAGTTTCTCATTTACTGAGGTCGGGGAATATTATAAATAACTGTTCTCAGGCTTAAACATCACTAACTAATCCAAGACCTCTTTTTTCTTCTTTGCGATCTCATCATGAAAGTTGGCAAGTCTAGTCCCAGCTAGTGCTGAGTTTATGATGTGGCTTTGTGTTCACCAATAAACATCAATCACAGGGGAAAAATCAACCAGTGAATTCTAGTATTTTGTTTCTTAGAAATTTCATCTGCCATGTGAATCTGGCTAACACTTTAAAAATATGGTTCATTTCCTCATCAACTAACTCACATAAAAATAGTCACATATGATAAATGTACCACCAAATACCAGAGCACAAATGAATGATGGTATATAAAATCCTATTTTTTTGTTTCCTTGTTCTGTCGCCCTGTTTCCTGTTTTTAGACTTAATGTTAGGGTTGTGCTCTGGGCACTTCTGAAGGAAAGATCTGGGCTGGTCCTGTTGCTGTTTCTTGGGATATTGAGTGTTGTGCTATTCCAGATTCTCAGGGACAGTTCAGGCTGGGGACATTCAAGCTTTCAGTGTTGCTAGTGAGCAAAAGAAGACTGCTTCTAGACTCAGCCACTACCACCCTGCTGGGAAGCTCTGCTGGTTCAGAGAGACAGAGCTGTCCACTTCCCTTTGGTATGGATTCCTGCCCTGGTTATTGTTTTTGTAGAACTCTGGGCTAGAAGGTGGAATTGAGACTCCTCATTGCTCCTGGGGTCCAGCCCACACTACTGTACTTGCTTCAGAACTTGCTTCTCTCTTAGCCCTTGGATTAGGGCCTATGACCATTTCTTACCCCAGGATAGCAGCCCTGGACATAGGCATCCTCCTCAGTTGGCCTTGGATCTATGGCCTAGAACCTGGTAGTTGATGACAAAGCTGCCATGTGGCACTGGTCCATGTCACAGTGGCCCAGTATGAATCAGGGACCTCCTCATGGTCTGGTGCACAGCCTCTTCCAGGATGCTTGAGTACTCTACAAGCATGCTCCTGGACAGACCCCATCTGCAGTTTCCAAAGACTTTGCTATTTGTCTTCTTCTACCAACCTGATCTAGAAAAATGACTCACTGTGATTTTTTCCATCAGGTTTCAGTCTGATACATATTTTAGATCTGTTTGAAAGAGTTCTTTTTGGTGTTGGTGCGGAGCTCTCTATACTTCCTGTTCCTCTTCCATCTTGGCTCTGCTTGGTATATATAATTCTAAATAGTCTGGATCCTAGAGAGCTCTCTCCTTGTACCTGGCCAACTCTTGCCTCTGTCATAAAGCCTTTTTTGATTATTTCATCTCACATTCATCTTTGCTCTTGTGAGGTTTAAAATCTAAATTGTGTGGTTACCTTAAATTAGAAGCTTTAGCACCAGTCTTTGGGCATTAAGTATTTATTAAAGCATACCAGGTATTCACGTGGAGTTCAGAAAGTTAAGAAAAGGCCTATCTAGCCTAGAGTTCCAGTCTGGTTTGGTTCTTTCTCAAGTCCTCCACCACGAGCCTGCTTTAATCATGAACGAACCCCCCAGACTGAGTGTAGAAGCTTTTTTATAGGTCCAGAGCATAGGAAGTCCTTATACACTGCTTCAAGCTGATTGGCTAGCGTCATCCAAATCCATTGGTTCACTGGACTTGAAGGTGGTCTCGAGTTAAGTTCAAAGTTTTTAGCTTCCGAGAACAATACCTTCTTAAGGGCTAGCCAAATGTGCTTACAATCTAGTTAACTTGAAGTAGGCTGATCGGCAGTCAATCACTCTCACTTAATTCAATCAGTTTAGATTAATCTCCAGGTGGGCCTTTGAGTATCTGCTAAATCCCATTATTTTAATCACGCTCTTTTCTCAATTCCTATAATATACCAGTTATTACCATCATGTGGACTATTAATACAATACAAGTGATACTGGATAAGCAAATTCTTCACTGAAGAATGCACTATTACCAAATAAGACAACTTGAGGTCATTGTTTTATTTTATCACTTTGTCTCAAATTCACTTATTAGATTAACTATAGTTTCCTTAAGAAACAGTACATAAATGTTTTGTTGAGAGTTTTAGGAAAAGGAAAGGTTCAGAGCATAGGATATTAATAAAGAAGGCATCTCACGGATCTTTAAAAGCATAGCAAGCTGAGTCACTAAGCAACAATAAGAAAACTGAGCAATTAGGAGTGAGCAAAAGCAATCTGGAGATCTTTGACAGTGAAGAAGGGGCCAAGGAGCAAAGAATGTGAGACGTGGTAGACAGACACATTTATTGTTTCAGTTTTGTCTAGGATTGACCCTGCCTCCCAATTAAAATGTTAATTTGATCATAATTGGGGCCATATATGCCACTTCTTTGTGTAGATTAAGGTGTTAAGGATATACACACTTAAAAAAAAACTTAGAGAAGAAAAATATTTGCCACATAAACTGGCACCTAAGACTAGTTGGAATATCTTTTAGCTGTCACCAAGTTGTTACAAGATTGTAAAGATTATCTGTTACAGTACTTTAAAAAAACAGCCAATCTTTCTTTGATGAATCCACTTGTTTGCCTTAATTCAGCAGATAACCAGTGCATCAGCTAACCTCTAAATATTCAATATATAGACTGACCTTCAGTGCAAATAAACACAACAACGAAACAAACCTTCATAGCCTGATATGCTTTGTAGAGTTGGTACAACAATGTGGGGAGAAGGAAGGAAGGTAGGAAAACTTCAGTGTTTTCTGTGATGATGCTTCCCAGCCAGCCAGGCCAATTCCACCCCTGAAAATTACTTAAAAGTCTTATGAAAAAAAACTAAAATGATTAAATGATGCCAATTTATTATAAAATAGACCTTCAAAAGCTAGCTGTCCACCATGTCATTATGAAACATTTCTGAAGATAATATCAGTGCTGAAATTAATTTCAAAGTACAAACTAAATTTCTCCCCCAACACACACACACACACACACACACACACACACACACACACACACACCCCAAATTCTCACCAGCCTATGTTTTTTGCCCCTGTCTTCTTCCCTGGAGATTTGATTCTAAGAACACAATTCTCTCCCACATATACAAAAGCTTAAATATCCCTTTCCTGAAGCCTACAAGTACAGTCTGAATAGCCCAAGTTAGCCAATCAACAGGAGAGTGAGGAGGCAAGAGTTAGTCATTGTTTTTCATAGTCAAACATAGTTGGAAGCCAAGGCTTTTCACATGGGAACATAAGAGATGTTTCAGGGTCCTAAATTCTATAGAAACGAAATTACAGATGTTGAATAGAGAAGTCTTAGCCAATAAAAAAACATCCAAGTAAGATATCCAGATTTTCCCTGTTGTAGTTTAGATAGGTTTATTTTGTAAAAATTAATCAATCAATAGAATCTGCATCCATAAAGGGTGAAATGGGATGTGAGGCAATTCAAACCACTCTTACTTCATTGGTCTCACTGAATCTCACTCTGCAAGAAACTTGAATCATTTTTTCCCCTGAACTTGGCTTAATTCTGGGGTAATTCTATGCTACAGCCCCAACACCCCCTGGCTTTTCTATGCTTATCCCAGGACTTACTGGGAAAATCTCCTTCCTTTCCACTCCTCATGAATAGTTCATATGCTAGTCTCCAATGGAAACCACTGATATTTCTTATTACTGTTAGCTGTTGGAAAGTAATCGCAAAGGAAGTGCATAGAAACAATTTGTCCTCTGTAACTGATTATTTGTACAATGTGTATTTCCCAAGAGCTGTTTATCCTCAAAAGGAAGCAGCCAAGACTTAAAGCAAACAGTATCTAAACCAAACACCTGCACTGATCCCCTTCTGGATGCTTACTGTGAATTCTTACAGAATAATTTATTTGAAGACAGAATTTGTTAATTTGCTTCTGTGCTACATTTGAATCCAACTCTGTATATCTTCATTAGCAGCAAAATGTGTCCCATTTCTCATGAGCCTCGTGGAACTTTTCACTGGGGAAAAACACTTAATAAATAGTGGCTTCAGTCTGAAAGCTGAAACTAGACATACACCAACTACACAACAGAACTAAATGGGGGTAGAGGGGGAAAGCCTCTTCCCTTAAAAGGCTTCACTGTGTACAGAACACTGTACTAGGCACTGTAGAAGGGCACAAAAGGAAGAGAGGACACAGACCAGTGCCTTTGAGAAGCCAATTTCCCAGGGAAATAGTTGCTGAAGATGTGAGGCTGGCAATGATCGTGATTTTAACCAGTGCATGCTAATGCTGGCCTCTCAGTTTGAAAACAAGCAATATATTTTTAGCTCCAATTTCCATGTTGTGATTCCCTTCCTGAAATAGAGAATGAGTTTAAAACTGACATGGAACATCCTGAGACCAGATGTTTGTCTAAATTGTCAATTGTGTGTCAGCCTGTTGGAGGAGAATGTACAACTAGTATTCTGCAAACTGAAGTCCTGTTAACTGTCTGAGGGAGGGGCATTAAGTTCTAAGACTGTGGAAAGTTGAACATTTCACAAGTTTATCTATATGGGACACTTACTACTTTCTTTCCAAGAGAAATGGATTCCACTTTTTGAAAAAAACAATTCCTGCAATGTATTTGAGTCCTCCCTAAAAATATCTCTAATGTCACAGTCACTGAATAAATTTGTACTTGTTACCTACTAGCTTTGTTTTATTAGCTGAGCAGAAAGTTATACTATATGACAGATCTCTCTCTCTCTCTCTCTCTCTCTCTCTCTCTCTCTCTCTCTCTCTCTCTCTCTCTCTCTTTCTCTCTCTCTCATGGTCAATATTGGCAGCAAAGTCAAGTGGAAAAAACACTGAACTTCATTTTTTTTTTTTTTAGTGAGGCAATTGGGGTTAAGTGACTTGCTCAGGGTCACACAGCTAGTAAGTGTTAAGTGTCTGAGGCCAGATTTGAACTCAGGTACTCCTGACTCCAGGGCCAGTGCTCTATCCACTGTGCTACCCAGCTGCCCCTACACTGGACTTCTAATGGGTGAGGGGTAGGGGAAAGGATTAAACATTGATATACTGCTTACTATGCTAGCATTTTAGAAATATTTTCCCATTTGATGCTTAAAACAACCCTGAGAGTTAGGTGCTGTTATTATACTCATTTTATAGTTGAGGAAACTGAGGCAGACAGAGGTTAAGTGACTTGCCTGGGATATACAGTTACTAAAGTGTCTGAGGTTGGATTTGAATTTGGGTCTTCCTGAGAAAAAAGGAAAGAAACAAGAGAGAGAAGAGGGCTGAGCTCAGATCCTGTGTGATCATGGGAAGGAAATGTAACCTCTCTGAGTTTTAATAGCCTCTTCTGTAAAATGGAGAAAATAACACCTATGCTATCTACATTAGAGGGTTGTTGGAAAAAAAACAATGAATAAATCTTAAAGCACTTCAGAAATGTAAGGTATTTTTTACTGATCACCAGGAAGGTTAGAGTGTCCTTACTTAGCCTTCCTTTTACTCTAAAGACTTCAAGAACTGGTCTTTCAGCCTCTCTTTTCCCTGCTGGAAGTTTAATGACATACTCATATATCTCCCCACTAAGGCCTCAGCCTTCTCTTTTTTCATTTAGACTACGTGGAGAAAGTTGCCCCAGGGTTCTCAGGGGATTTTTGCTTGTGCATGGGATTGATATCTAGTTCACCTATATTTTGGAATAATAGTTTTCAAACTTTTGGTTTTAGTACCCCTTTATACCCTTAAAAATGATTGAGGACACCAAAGAGCTTTTGTTTATGTGGGTTATATCTATCAATATTTACTACATTAGAAATAAAAACTGGTAAAATTTAAAAATATTTATTAGTTTATTAAAATAGCAATAAGAAACCTATTACAAGCTAACATAAAATACCATATTTTAATGACAATAACTATTTTCCAAAACAATTTGGTGAAAAGAGTGGCCCTGTTTTACATATTTCTGCAAATCTTTTAATGACCGTCTTACTAAAAGACAGTTGGATTATCACATCACTTCTGCATTCAATCTAATGCAGTGTTGTTTTGGTTGGAGTATTTAAAGAAAATCTGGCGTTGCATATATGTATTGGAAAAGGGAGTATTTTAATAAGCAAGTAACATCTTAATGTTCTTATGAAAATAATTTTAACTTTGTGAATCTCCTGAAAGTGTTTCAGGAACCCTGACTGATCCTCAGACTACACTTTGAGGACTTGTTTGAGAGAAAAATCTGCTCAGCGTGTTTTATAACAGAATCTGGGTAGAATGTCTGGTTGACATGAAGATGAGAAGTTGGGTCTAGGTGCTGGGGACAATGTCAGAGGAGAGTACAACTATTTTTGGAGGGACAGTAATTTGAGGAGAGGCAGCTTTCAGACGGTCACTGTCCCCTTCTCCTTTAGGGTTATTAGTTTTACTACCTCAGACCTTGTGGGAGATTGAGAAGCAAGGATGGGAGAATGCTGTCCCAGGCAACAATAGATCAAGAAAGGAAGGGGGAAATGGGAAAGAAATCCTGAAGGTGAGCAGTGCTGAAAGGAACAAGTGTTTCTGATAATTGGGTTATGGTGCTGGTCATGTAGTAGCTCGCAAGCCATTCTCCCCTTTTCTCAAGTACTTGGCACTCCTCTCCAACTCCTGCCCTTAAACTAGGGGGACCTTCAGCATAAATACGGATGCTCTCTCAAACATCCCTACGTTTTCTTAAATCCCATTACCTACTCCACTCAACCTCAGCCACACATAGGGATGGTCACATACTGGGTTTCACTATTACCCACATGTGTTCTACTTTCCTACTTAGAAATGCTAAAAATCCCCTATCTGAGCATAACCTCATATGATTGCATCTCTACCTAAGCCCCACCTCTCCTGAACCTAGTCTTTGTCCTTATCTGGAACATGAAAACTTCCACTTCTCAGTACTTTCTCAGGCCATTCCCCCTGCAGTGACTTTACTTTCTTCCCTTTCTATTTTCTACCTCATAGCTAGCCAATTCACGTCTACACTGTTTTCTACTCTCGAATCCCTTGCTCCCTTGTTCTTCTAATCCTTCCAAACCTAAGTCTGAGGTGACTTCCACAGTGTGCCTCCTCAATTCCATGATACTGAATGGAGTTGGAGAAAGTTACCCAACTGTGCTGCCTGGGACGTGATGAATTCATATTCTCCAAGGTTCTGTCCTGGGACTTCTCTTCTCTCTGTATATCCCCTCTTTCATTAGCTCCCACAGGTTTAATGATCATTTTTAAGCCTATGATTCCCAGATCTACACATCTAGTGGCAGTCTGTCCCTTGAGCGACATTGCCATATTATCATGGGCCCATTGGACATTTCCACCTTGATGTCTGGGAGACATATTTCACTCCACATGCCCAAATTGTTGTTGTTGTTTGTCCTTCATTCTCGAAGAGGACCATGACATCAGGGTGATGCCATGACTGGCAGTGAGTTGGATTTAAATGAGGGAGGGCTGTGCAAGGTCACCGACCTCACTCTCTTCTCCAGAGTCATTTGGGTCTGGTGGCGATATCTCTATCTCTATGTATCTCTATCTCTATCTCTATCTGTAGCTGTATCTTGATCTATCAATCTATCTATCTATCAGGATGAATGCAAATAGCCCTGGAACATGCCCAAATATCCCTCCTCTCAAATCCATCCTCTTCAAAACTTCTTTCTGTTGAAGGCACCGCTATTCTTTCAGTTTTCCTAGTTCATAACCTAAGCATGATCTTCAATTCATTACTCTCCCTTACCCCAGATGGCCAATCACTTGTCAGATCCTGAAATTTTAGCCTCTTGTATCTGATCCTTTCTTTTCTACTTACACAGCCATCACTTTAGTTCAGGTCTTCACCACCTAGATCATCACAATGGCCTTCTTATTCATTCCCCTGCTTCCAATTTGTCTGTGCTCTAGTCTATCCTTCATACTACTGCCAAAGTGGTTTTTCTTATGTGCAGATCTGACAAAGTCATCCCTCTATTCAATATACACCAGTGGATCCCTATTGCCTCTAAAATAAAATATAGATTGCTCTGTCTAGGTTTTAAAGCCCCTCACATTCTAGCCCCAACCTATCTTTTCAGCCTCATTATTACTTTCCTTTCTGTACTTTGCAATCCAGCCAAACTGGCTCAATTATATTTCAAACAAACGACTTCACCTCCCATTTACATGTCTTTGTCATCCCTGATACATGGAATGTGACCTCTGCCTCATAGAATTCCTTTCTTCATTTAACATGCAAAGCAAGCACCACTTTTTATATGCAGCCTTTCCTGTTCTTATCAGCTGCTGGTGTCCTTCCTCCCAAACTGCCTTATTAACTACCTTGTATTTGTTCTCTTTATATTTGTTCTGAATATATAATTTTTTATATATTATATAGCAAATAATATATACTGTCCTTGTCTTCTCCATTAGCATGTAACCTCCTTGGGCATAGGGACCGTGTCCTTATTTGTATTTGTATGCCAGTGCCTAGCACAGAGCCTGAGCCATAGCAGGTACTTAAAATACATAATAATTTATTATTAGTAAATGATTGATAAGATCGATTGATTGACTGATAGATCGAATGGCTCACTCATTGGGGTAGCTGTCCTACAGCAGCTGTTTGCATGTAAGGGACTTTTATACATCAGATTCCCTTCTACATCCTCAATACTTCGGCCACACTCAATAGCTTTTCATTTGCTCTGCAGGCCCCAGGGACTTCCCTCGCTCTAGTTTTTGTTTTGTCCGTTCCCTACCCTGGAATGCCATCCTTCACATTCCTACCATCTTACCTAACACCCAACTTCGGGTCTACCTCTTCCATGGAGCCTTCCCTCATCCCTCGCTTAGAAATGATCTTTCTTTCCTGGGACCTCATTTTGTTCTTTGTTCTCATCTTTTTTGTTTGTTTATTTCTTATTTCTATTGTACCCATTTCTGTATTATATACTCTTCTACCAGAATTTAAGCTCCATAATGACAGGAAGAAATATCTTCTGAAGACCTTCACACACACACATATTTGTATATATGTATATATATACATATATATGGATGTGTGTATGTGTGTGTGTATATATATATATATATATATAGTGTGTACATGTTTATACACATACATACATAAAAATAAAGTTTATTTCACTAAATATTTCCTAATTACATTTTAAAAGAATTTTTAAGAATCATGTTTTAAAAATTTGAGTTCCAAATTTTCTTCCTCCCTCCCCACCCCTCCCCAATCCTTGGGAAGGCAAGCAGTTTGATATCAATTATATATGTGAAGTCATGTAAAACATACTTTCAAATGAGCTATGTTGCTAAAGAAAACAGAGGGGAAAAACCATGAAAAAAAAGTTTAAGAAAAGTATGCTTCAGAGTTCGTCAGTTTTCTCTGGAGGTCGATGACATTTTTTATCATGGGTTCTTTGGAACTTTTTGGATCATTGTACTGATCAGAGTAGCTAAATCTTTCACTGTTGATTTCTGTTACAATATTGCTCATACTGTATATAATGTTCTCCTGTTGCTCACTTCAATCTGTGTGAGTCCATATAAATCTTCTCAGGTTTTTCTGAAACACTCTTGCTCATCATTCTTATAGCATAATAGTATTCTATTAAATCTTATACTACAACTATTTCAGCCATTTCCCAGTTGATGGGCATCCCCTCAATTTCCAATTCTTTGCCACCACAAAAAGAAGTTATAAATATTTTTGTACAAATAGACCCCTTTCCCTTTTCTTTGATGTCTTTGTTATACAAACTTAGTAGTGGTATTGTGGGGTATGCACAGTTTTAAAGTTCTTTGGGCACAATTCTAAATTGTTATCCAGAATGGTTGGATTAGTTCACAACTTTACCAATAATATATTAGTGTCCTAATTTTTCCATATCCTCTCCATTTTCCTTTTCTGTCACGTCAGCCAATCTGATGGGTGTGAGGTTGTACCTCAGAGTTGTTTTAATTTGCATTTCTCTAATCTATTGTAACTTAGAGCAATTTTTTTATATGATTATAGATAGCTTTGATTTCTTCTTTTGAAAATTTCCTGTTCATATCCTTTGACCATTTATGAACTGGGGAATGGCTCTTATTTTTATAAGTTTGACTCAATTTCCTAGATAGTTGAGAAATGAAATCTTGATCAAAGAAATCTGCTGTAAATCCATACCCTCCCCCCATCGCCCGTTTTCCATCTAATTTTGGCTGCATTAGTTTTGTTTGTACAAAAGCTTTTTAATTTCACGTAACAAAAATTATCTATTTTACTTCCTGTGATCCTCTCTATCTCTTGTTTGGTCATAAATTCTTCCTTTATCCATAGATCTGACAGATACATTTTTCTATGCTCCCCTAATTTACTTATGATATCACCTTTTATGCCTAAATAATTTATCCATTTTGACCTTATCTTGGGGTTGTAACGATTGGAATAACGCCACCTGCTGGATACTTACTGTAGAAGAGTTCTGCCCATGAAGGGAAGGTCTTTGAGGGCAAGACCAGGAGTCAGGAAGTGACGCGGGCTAGTGGGAGGAGGAAGGAAGAGACTGGCGCTCAGTCTCGCGCGCTCTTTCCTTTGGATTCTGGTGGAGAGCGGAGCTAGAAATGTGCTCTCCCTTTAATAGATAGGAATCTAGGCCTTTCTTTCTCTTTACCAAATTCTTATTCTCCTTAATAAATGCTTAAAAGCCTAACTCTTGCTAAAGCTTATAATTTATTGGCGACCACTCATTAAATAGTTTAGACAGTTTAGCTAGAATTTTAGCCCTTAACAGATGGCTGACCACGAAGAGGAAAGCTGAACCTCACTTCTGATCTTTCGGTTGGGTAAGAAATTTCCCCTACCCTAACCCTTTAAATCTTGAGTACTGCTGAATTGCCTGGTGTTTTCCCTTTAAATTTTTTCAAATGGACCTTTCAAACTCCCTAATTACCCTATTTTTGAGTTTAGTCTGTTTAACCAGACAAATGGGAGATAAGATCATGTTAATGCTTTATTTTTGTGGATTTTCTATTTTTCTTTTTATTTTTGTTAAAAGAGCCAGCAACTTACTCATACAAGGAAATATCTCTCCCTCTCCCAACCATGCTTTTTCAGAGAAACCTGAAGAGATTCCTGCAGCTTTTCCCAGTTCTAACACTAATTGTTGCTCTAATTTTGCATGCCTGAAGGCAAAGACCCACCCTCTAGAAGCTTTTAATCCCCTAGCACCTGGAGGCAAAGTGGGGGAAGAGGAATCCAGGCCTGAGTTCAAAATCAAGTCTGATTCAAATTGCGCTGGTCCCTCCCCCCCTCTCCAGACTCCACCCTCTACTCCTCCCATGGCCAAGCCCATTGCTTCCCCGGCCTGGGAAGTCCAGAGATCTAATGCTCATGCGCAACTTTCTCTAACTACATTTGCAGCTTCAGGCTCAGCCCTTCCCCAGCCTGGCTGTGCTTCTGAGACAACTTTAGAAAACCCTTTAAATTCCAGATATGCTCGATTTGTTCTTAATTTTGCTAACTTGCTTTTGTCTTTAATTAGTAATCTTATAAAGCGTTTGTATGGTGAAAAGCCCGACAGACAATATAGAGGGGTTAAAGAAGAAAAACTTAAGCTGAATAAGAATGACAATCATCACCATAGTTCAAGACTCCGCTTCTTTTGCCATGGAAGGGTACATATTTTACAGAAATGTAGAAGTAAGCAGCAAGGTATTGATATGAGTATTGGGGATTTTAGATATCGGAATCAAAAGTGTTCTAACTTTACTCAGAGTATTAATGTCAGTTCAGAGGTTACATAGGATTTCTATGCCATTACATATACATTTTGAAATTAATGGTATGGGTTTATTTTCATAGAGATTTTCATGCTTTTGAGATTGTGTCTTATACTTAGTTTCTAAAACAAGGAGAATATTTGTAAAAGCTTTTTATAGTCATGTGATCAAGTTTATATTTTATAATACTCTTATTAATATTAAATTCATGCTCATTTAGATTTCCTTAGTTTGAATTTCACTGTTTTTTTATTGTTCCATGTATATTTTCTTCTATTCATTTATCTAATTAAAAAAAATTGAGAGATGGTTTTGATTTCATAATACAATGTTAATTCTAGGAGTATTGTGCTCCCATATTCTGAGTTGTTTGTTTTTGTTATTTTTTCTCAACTGATTATTTGATCAAACTCTTTAAAGCATTTCCCTGGCAAATTGGTTGCCATGGCAAGTGTAAATTGATTCTAGAAGTATTATTTTTGATAAGCATATTCCAAAAAAAAAAAAAGAGGGGAACATTTGTAAAAGTTTTCTTTTTTCAAAAAAAAAAAAGTTCTTTGAGATTCTGTTGTGCTTTAACTTGTATTTAAGTATGTTCTGATTTTTCACAAAAGTAATTGTATACTAAGTAAAAAAAGGGTATTATTTGAAATTGTTGCATAATTATATATTATATTTTGAGTCAAGATGTATTCACATTTTTTGCAATCATTTATTATCCTCAATTTTAAATCCATATGAGACTTGGATTTCTCATAATGGCATGAGGATAATTAGGCAGATGATGCAAAAAGTGATGAAACAAAGATAAAAAATTATTTTTAATAATTAATATCGCAGCAATTGTCTTCTCAATTACCCTCCATAAGGGGGGGACTATAGTAATATTATAATTTTAAAGAATGTTTCAATTTTTGTTTTATTATATGTTTCATGTGTAACAACTAAGATTCTGAATTCCCTTAGACATGTTTTTGAGAACTTTCATTGTTTGATTTGATTATTGACAAAGCTATTTTAAAGTTGTGTTAAGCTCAATTTTGTAGGAAATTTTCCTGGCTGATTACCAGCATCCACACATCAACCCCTGAAAAGACTTCCATTCCACGACTACACCTAGAGGACATCTGAGAAAAGACTTTCAGAGACTTTAAATGAACAGTTTTGATTTTTTTTTTTTTTTTCTCTTTCTGTTATAATATACACCATCTGTAACATGTATTCTCTGCAGAGGCCCTCCCTTTGCAAGACTAATGTCAAAGCGTTGGTTCATGAGGACAAAAAAAAAAAAAATCGCCCCTCTGGACAAAACTTTCCTCTCTTCCTTTTCTATATTATTGTTCACATATTATTAGTTAGCAATAGTTATATTGTTTTTACTGTTCCGTCAAGGAAACATTTTGTTTCTTGAGGAACAACAGGGGGGACTATAACGATTGGAATAACGCCACCTGCTGGATACTTACTGTAGAAGAGTTCTGCCCATGAAGGGAAGGTCTTTGAGGGCAAGACCAGGAGTCAGGAAGTGACGCGGGCTAGTGGGAGGAGGAAGGAAGAGACTGGCGCTCAGTCTCGCGCGCTCTTTCCTTTGGACTCTGGTGGAGAGCGGAGCTAGAAATGTGCTCTCCCTTTAATAGATAGGAATCTAGGCCTTTCTTTCTCTTTACCAAATTCTTATTCTCCTTAATAAATGCTTAAAAGCCTAACTCTTGCTAAAGCTTATAATTTATTGGCGACCACTCATTAAATAGTTTAGACAGTTTAGCTAGAATTTTAGCCCTTAACAGGGTACAATGTGAGATATTGGTTTATGCCTAGTTTCTGCCAAACTGCTTCCCAGTTTTCCCAGAAATTTCTTGTCAAGTGTTGAGTTTTTGCCTCTAAAGCTTGGCTCTTTGAGGTTATCAAATACTAGATTACTATAATAATTTACCGCTGTGTATTGTGTACTTCATCTATTCCACTGATCTACCACTCTGTTTCTTAGCCAGTACCACATTGTTTTGATGATTACTGCTTTGTAACATAGTTATAAACCTGGAACTCCTAGGCTGCCTTCCTTCACATTTAAAAAAAAAAATTCCTTCATATTTTTTAAAATAGTATTTTTTCCAATTACATGTAAAGATAATTTTCAACATTCATTTTTGTAATATTTTGAGTTCCAAATTTTTCTCCCTCATTCCATTCCCTCCCCTCTCCTGAAGCCAGCAAGCAATCTGATATAGGTTATACATTACAATCATGCTAAACATATTTCCACATTAGTCATGTTGTGAGAGAAGAATCAGAACAAAAGGAAAAACCCACAAGAAAGAAGAAACAAACAAAAACAAAAAAGTGAAAATAATATGATTCAATCTGCATTCAGACTCCATAGTTATTTTTCTAGATGTGGAGAGTATTTTCCATCATGAGTCTTTTGGCATTTTCTTGGATTATTGTATCGCTGAGAAGAGTTAAGTCTATCACAGTTGATCATCACACCATGCTGTTGTTATTGTGTACAATGTTCTCTTGGTTCTGTTCATTTCACTCAGCATAAGTTCATGGAAGTCTTTCCAGGTTTTTTCTGAAATCTGACTACTCATCATTTCTTACAGCACAATAATATTCTATTACATTCATATTGTACAACTTGTTTAGCTATTCCCCAATTGATTTCCCTAGATATTCTTAACAGTTTGTTCTTCCATGCTACTTTTCATTTTCTTTCTTTCATTTTTTTCCTTTCATTTGAGTCTTTTTATATGAAATGACTAATATGGAAATGTTTTACATAATTGCATATGCATTACCTATATCTGATTACTTACTGCCTCATGTGGGTGGGGAGGGAGAGAAGAATGGAATTTGGAACTCAAAACTTTAAATAAAAATGTTTTTTTAAAAAGTGAAAAAAATAAAATAATTCTTTGGTAATTTGGTATGATACCAAATAAGTAAATTGACTTGGGTAGAATTGTCATTTTTATTACATTGGTTCAGCCTACCCATGAGCAATTAATATTTTTTCACTTGTTTAGATCTGTCTTTATTTGTTTGAAAAATGTTTTATAATCATGTTCATATAATCCCTGGGTTTGTTTTAGCAGGTAGACTCCCAAGTATTTTATACTGTCTGCAGTTATTTTAAATGGAATTTCTTTTTCTATCTCTTGCTGCTAGGCTTTGTTGGTAGTACATAGAAATGCTGATGATGTGTGTGGTTTCATTTTATATCTTGCAACTTTGCTGAAGTTGTTCATTTTCTCAACTGGTTTTTTAGTTGATTCTTTAGGATTCTCCAACTCTACCCTCATATCATCTGCAAAGAGTGATAGTTTTGTTTCCTCATTTCCTACTTTCATTCCTCCAATTTCTTTTTCTTGTCTTACCACTATAGGAAGCATTTCCATAATAATACTGAATAATAGAGGTAGTAATGGATATCCTTGTTTTACCCCCTGATCCCATTGTGAAGGTTTCAAGTTTATCCCTGTTACCCTATTATTTATCATTTTAGAAAAGGTTTCATTGATTCCTATGCTTTCTAGTTTTTGTTTTTTAAAAATAGGAATGGGTGTTGGATTTTGTCAGACTCTTTCCGCATCTATTGCTATATCATATGATTTTTGTTTGTTTTGTTATTAATATTGTCAATTATTCTGATAGTTGAACTAGCCCTGCATTCCTGATATAACTCCTACCTGTTCGTAGTGGATGATCTTTGTGATATATTGCTGTAATATCTTTGCAAATATTTTTTTTAATTTTTCTTTTGCATCAATATTCATTAAGGAGATTAGTCTATAGTTTTCTGTTTCTACTCTCCCTGGCTTAGGTATTAAAACCATATATGTGCCATGAAAAGGAACTTGGCAGGACTTCTTTACCTATTTTTTCAAATAGGTTATATAGTTTTGGGATTAATTGTTCCTTATGTTTAGTGGAATTCACTTGTAAATTCATCTGGTCCTGGGGATTTTTTTATAGGGAGCTCATTTGTGGCTTGTTCAATTTTTTTCCAAGATAGGTTTAATATGGGCAGTTTATATTTTTGTAAAATTCTTTTCGTAAATATGCATCCATTTATTTTAAATTGTCTGTTTAATTGGCATAGAATTGAGCAAAATAACTCTTCACAACTGCTTAAATTTCATATTCTTTGGTGGTACATTTGCCCTTTTCATTTTTGGAATTAGTAATTTGGGGTTTTTTCTTTCTTTTTTAAAATCAAATTAACTAATGGCTTATTTATTTAATTGCTTTTTTCATAAAACCAGATCCTAGTTTTATTTGTTAGTTTAAAGATTTTAAACTTTCAATTATATTAGTCTTTACTTTGATTTTCAGGATTTCCATTTTGGTGTTTAATTGGGGATTTTAAATTTGTTCTTTTAAATTTTTGTTTTTTAGTTTTTGTAGTTGTGTGCCCAATTCATTGATCTGTTCTTTCTCTCTTTTATTAATGTAGGCATTTAGAGATATAAATTTCCTCCATGTACTGCTTTGGTTGCCTCCCACAAATTTTGGAATTTTGTTTAATTGCTATCATTTCCTTCAATGGAATTATTATTGCTGTGATTTGTTCTTTGACTCACTCATTCTTTAGGATTCTTAGTTTCCAATTAATGTTTAATCTATGCTTCCACAGTCCTTTATTAAATGTAATTTTTATTGTATTATGGTCTCAAAGGGGAGCATTTAATATTTCTTCTTTTCTGCATTTGGTTGTGAGGTTTTTATGCCCTAATACATGGTCAATTTTTTGTGTAGGTGTCATGTATAACTGAGAAGATGGTATGCTCCTTTCTATTTCCATTAAGTTTTCTCTAGAGGCCTATCACATTTAACTTTTCTAAGATTCTATTCATCTATTTGACTTTGTTCTTATTTATTTTATGGTTAGATTTATCTGAGAGAGGGAAGTTGAGGTCTCCCACCAGTATAGGTTTAGTATTTCCTTCTATATAATTCATTTAACTTTACCTTTAAAATTTGGATACTATGCCATTTGTTGCATATATGTATAATATTGATATTACTTCATTGTTTATCGTTACTGTAACGATTGGAATGATGCCACCTGCTGGAGACTTACTGTAGAAAAGCTCTGCCATGAGGTGAAGGTCTCCGAGGGCAAGACCATGCATCTTTTCTTTGGCATCAGGAAGTGACATTTGCTTGTGGGAGGAAGAAGGGGGAGGCTGGTGCTCTGACTCTCTCTATTTCCTGAGGACTCCAGTGGAGAAGGGAGCTAGAAATGCGCTCTCCCTTTAATACATAGAAGAATGTAGGCCTTTCTCTCTCTCTTTACCAAATTCTTATTCTCCTTAATAAATGCTTAAAAGTCTAACTCTTGCTAAAGCTTCTAATTTATTGGTGACCACTCATTAGATTTTAGATAGTTTAGCTAGAATTTTAGCCCTTTTACAGATGGCTGACCACGAAGAGGAAAGCTGAACCTCAGTCTTCTGATCTTCTGGTTGGGTAAGAAATTTCCCCTACCCTGTCCCTTTAAACTGCTAAGTACCGGCTGTTTTTCCCTTTACATTTTCAAATGGTTTTTTCCAACTCCCTAAATACCCTATTTCTGATTTTACTCTGTTTAACCAGACAAGTGGGGGATAAGATCATGTTAATGCTTTGTTTTTGTGAATTTTTTATTTTTATTTTTGTTAGAAGAGCCAGCAAGGTGCTCACACAAGGGAATATAAATATCCCCCTCTCTCCCAACCATGCTTTTTCAGAAAAACCTCTGATTCCTGCAGCTTTTCCAAGTTCTAACACTAATTGTTGCTCTAACTTTGCATGCCTGGAGGCGACCCAACCTCTAGAAGCTTTTAATCCCCTAGCAGTGGGGGAAGGGGAAACCAGGCCTGAGTTCAAAATTGAGTCTGATTCAAATTGCCCTGGTCCCTCCCCTCCTCTCCAGACCCCACCTTCTACCCCTCCCTTGGCCAAGCCCCTTGATTCCCCTGCCAGGGAAATCCAGAGATTTAATGCACATGTGCAGCTTTCTCTACCTGCATTTTCAGCCCTACCCCTGCTGAACTATGATTCTGAGACAACCTTAGAAAATCCTTTAAATTCCAGATATGCTAATTTTGTTCATAATTTTGCTAATCTGTTTTTGTCTTTAATTAGTAACCTTATGAAGCATTTCTATGATAAAAGGACTGACAGACAATATAGAGGGGTTAAAGAAGACAAACTTAAGCTGAATAAAATTGACAATCATCATCTTAGTTCAAGACTCTGCTTCTTTTGCCATGGAAGGGGTATTATTTGAAATTGTTGCATAATTATATATTATATTCTGAGTCAAACCTGGCTTCTCTGCCCCCTCCTATATGCATGATACCATGGACATCTCAATCCCATGCATCTGATTAAGTCTGACTCAGTTTCCTCCAATATGTTTGGTGGCATAGACATATATCCCTTCCACCTATTTTAAGCCTGGCATACTGCATGGGCAGTATATATTGCTCAAGTGTGGGAATGCTCATATCCCATCATTTCTCTGTTCTTTTATGGTAACCTCCATAATTATCTCAGGTGTCATGATAAATACAGTGTTGAATTTGGCCTTGACATCTGTTACCAATTGTATTAGATTTTTAAATTTCTCATAATGGCATGATGATAATTAGGCAGGTGATGCAAAAAGTGATGAAACAAAGATAAAAATTATTTTAAAAAATATCACAGCAATTGTCTTCTCAATTAACCCTCCACAAGGGGGGACTATAGTAATATTAAGTTTTAGAGGATGTTTCAATTTTTGTTTTATTATATGTTTCATGTGTAACAACTAAGATTCTGAATTCCCTTAGACATGTTTTTGAGAACTTTCATTGTTTGATTTGATTATTGACAAAGCTATTTTAAAGTTGTATTAAACTCAGTTTTATAGGAAAGATTCCTGGCTTATTACTAGCATCCACACATCAACCCTTGAAAAGACTTCCGTTCCATGACTACACCTAGAGGACATCGAGAAAAAGACTTTCAGAGACTTTAAATGAACAGTTTTGTTTTGTTGTTGTTGTTGTTGTTTTCTTTTCTCTTTCTGTTATAATATACACCATCTGTTACATGTACTCTCTGCAGAGGCCCTCCCTTTGCAAGACCAAAGTCAAAGCGCCAGTTCATGAGGACAAAAAACCATCCCTCTGGACAAAACTTTCCTCTCTCCCTTTTCTATATTGTTATTAACATATTGTTAGTTAGCATAGAATATTATATTCTGTTATTTTTGACTGTTTCATCAAGGAAACACCCTGTTTCTTGAAGAAACAAAGGGCGGACTATAATGATTGGAATGACGCCACCTGCTGGAGACTTACTGTAGAAAAGCTCCGCCATGAGGTGAACATCTCTGAGGGCAAGATCATGTGTTTTTTCTTTGGCGTCAGGAAGTGATGTTTGCTTGTGGGAGGAAGAAGGGGAAGGCTGGTGCTCTGACTCACTCTCTTTCCTGTGGACTCTGGTGGAGAGCAGAGCTAGAAATGCTCTCTCCCTTTAATAGATAGATGAATGTAGGCCTTTCTCTCTTTACCAAATTCTTATTTTCCTTAATAAATGCTTAAAAGTCTAACTCTTGCTAAAGCTTCTAATTTATTGGTGACCACTCATTAGATTTTAGATAGTTTAGCTAGAATTTTAGCCCTTACATTACTTTTAGAAAAGCGTAGTTTCTTTGCATATCCCTTTTAATTAGGTCTATTTTTGCTTTATCTGAGATCATGATAGCTACCCTCACCATTTTTATTTCAGCTGAAGCATAATAGATTTTGCTTCTGCCCCTTATTTTAACTATGTGTGTCTCTCTGTTTCAAGTGTGTTTCTTTTTTTTTTTTTAGTGAGGCAATTGGGGTTAAGCGACTTGCCCAGGGTCACACAGCTAGTAAGTGTTAAGTGTCTGGCTGGATTTGAACTCAGGTCCTCCTGAATCCAGGGCCAGTGCACCATCTAGCTGCCCCTCAAGTGTGTTTCTTTTAAACAACATATTATTGGATTCTAGTTTCTAATCAATTCTGCTATTTACTTGTTTTAAGGTGAGTACATTACATTTACATTCACAGTTATGATTACTATCTGTTCATTTCTCTGAAAGCTATTTCTCTCTCTCTCTCTCAAGTCTGTTTACTTCTGCCTTCTGTCTTCTTTTATCTGCCCTCCCTTTGATCATCCTACCCCTTTTTTCTTGTCCCCTTTTCCTTCTATTTCCCTATTGGGTAAGATAGATTTCTATTACCAATTGAATATGTATATATAGTTTCCCTCTTTGAACCAATCTAGATTTGAGTGAGGTTCAAGCATTGCCTGCCCATGCCCCATTTTCTCCTCCACTGTAAAAGCTCCATCTCTCTAATGGTAGATAATTTTCCCCACTCTTCCTCTCCCTTACCTCTTCTCCCAGGTAATCCCTCTCTCTCCCATATTCATTTTTTTTACATCATCCCAACATAATCAACTCACTCCCATGCCCTTTGTCTACATATATTCCTTCTAACTATCCTAACAATGATAAAGTTCTTAGAAGTTACACATATCATCTTCCCATATCAAAAGGTAAACAGTTTGACTTTATTGAGCCACTTATGATTTTTCTTTCGTGTGTTACTTTTTTTTTTTTGGTGAGGCAATTACGGTTAAGTGACTTGCCCAGGGTCACACAGCTAGTAAGTGTTAAGTATTTGAGGTCAGATTTGAACTCAGGTCCTCCTAGGTGGTGCAGTGGATAGAGCATGGGCCCTGGAGTCAGGAAGACACATGTGTTACTTTTTTTTTTAAAAGTGAGGCAATTTGGGTTAAGTGACTTGCCCAAGGTCACACAGCTAGTAAGTGTCAAGTGACTGAGGCCGAATTTGACCTCATGTCCTCCTGACTCCAGGGACAGTGCTCTATCCACTGTGCCACCTAGCTGCCCCTATGTGTTACTTTTTATACTTCTCTTGAGACTTGCATTTGAAAGTCAGATTTTCTGTTCAGCTTTGGTCTTTTCATCAGGAATGTTTTGAAGTCCTCTATTTTATTCAATGTTCATTTCCACCACCCTCCCCCCCCCCCCCAAAGGATGATACTCAGTTTTGCTGGGTAGGTAGGTTATTCTTGGTCCCAGCTTTTTTGCCTTCCAGAATATCATATTCCAAGCCCTCCCCTCCTTTAATGTGGTAGCTGCTAAATCTTGTGTGATCTTGACCGTGGCTCCATGGTATTATTGCTTTTTGGTTGCTTAAAGTATTTTCTCTTTAACCTGGGAGTTCTGGAATTTAGCTATTATATTCCGGGAATTTTCATTCTGGCATTTCTTTCAGGTAGAGATTGGTGGATTTAAAAAAAAAATCCTATTTTATCCTCTAGTTCAAGTGTACTGGGGCAGTTTTCCTTGAAAAACTCAAAAAAAATTTTTTTCTTGAAAAACTTGAAATGTATCTAGGTTCTTTCTTTGATCATGGCTTGCATGTAGCCTAATAAGTCTTAAATTATCCCTCCTTCATCTATTTTTTAGGTCAGTTGTTTTTACAATGAGATATTTCATATTTTCTTCTATTTTTTCATCCTTTTGACTTTCTTTCTTGATGTCTCATGGAGTTATTAGCTTCCACTTGCCCAATTCTAATTTTAAAGGAATTATTTCCTTTAGTGTGTTTTTGTATTTCTTTTTCCATTTGGCCAATGCTGTTTTCTTTTTAGGCATTATTTTCATTGTTGAATATTTGTACCTCTTTCTCCATTTGGCCAATTTTCTTTTTCCCCCAGTATTTTTTGTGCCTCTTTTACCACGCTATTGTCTTTTCATAATCTTCTTCCTTTATCTTCATTTCTTTACCACATTTTTCCTCTACCACTCTTATTTGATTTTGAAAATTAATTTTTAGCCCTTCCAAGAATTTTGTTGGGCTTGTGTCAAATTCACATTTTTTAGTTTAAGGTTTTGCTTGCTAGCTGCTTTGACTTCATTGTCTCCTTCTGAGTTTGTGTCTTGATCTTCCCTGTCACCGTACTACTATGCTTAGGTTCTTTTTGTTGTTGTTCACTCATCTTCTACCCTATTTCTTAATTTTGAACTTTATATTAAAGATGGGCTCTGTTTCTTGCATGGGGGGAGGGACATTGTCTCAAGTTTAATGCTTTTTTACACTGCTATTTTCAGAGGTAGTTCTAAGGGTTTGGAACTTTTCAGTGCTTCCAAGGTGGTATAGTCTGGGGAAAGGTGTGTTTACTACTTTCTTGGTCTTTTCTCTGGTCCTTACTCAGGAAAGGATCCTGATCTCTTGGTACCAGAAGATATACTGTTCTTCAGGGTCCCTGATTCTCTTGTAACCAAAATTGATACTGTCCCTCAGGGTGTCCCCTCCTTGACCAAAAGTGCTCCTCCCCACCCTCAAACTATGACCTAGTCATGGGTGTAGGCAATGGAGTTACCAAATAGTGTCTAGTCTTATGTCCAGTGCTAGCACAGGGAGCCCCTATAATTTCTTTCTGACCAGTTGCCAAGGCCCCTTACCATCTCTGGTAAGCCCCTGAAGAGAGTTCTCGAGAGTCCCTGAAATTATTGTTGTTTCTATCACCACCGCCTAGTCCCACCAGTAATGCTTCATACACATAGGTTCTGAGCCAGTCTCCACCTCTGTGTCACAGATATTTCTTTCCAACCTTCTGAGTTGTCTTGGGCTGGAAGAATGTCTCATTCTGACCTTTTGTTGACTCTGCTACTCCAGAATTTGATTTGAGGTGTTATTGTTAAGTTGTTTGAAGGGCTATGTTGGGAAAGCTCAGTTGAGTAGTTTCTCTACTCTGACATCTTGGCTCCACACATGGAAGTAAGAAAATGGGCTTTAAGCTGAGTTTTGAAGGAATGCAGGGAAGCCAATAGGATGAAAAAAAGGAGTGAGCATTCTAGGTATATAGCACAGCCAGTAGAAAAGCACAGAATTGGGAGATGGAGTGCCCTGTGTGAGCCTCAGCAAGAAGGCTGGAGGCGGTGAAGTGTAATAAGACTGGAAAAATAGGAGGGGCCCAGGTTATGAAGGGCTTTACCTTTAATGGAAGGGAAGGGACTGGGGGTGTAGGGAGCTTCCTGCAGAAGGTCAAGAAGCATTTGTTTTCTTTGTGCCATTTGAGTGAATCTTGAAAGAAGCCAGAAAAGGCCAAGAAGCTGAGGTGAGGAGGGAGAGCATTCTATGGATGGGACAGCAAATAGGCCAATATAGCTGAATCCTAGAGGGTGTGGAGGGGTGAAAAATGCAAGACAACCAGAAAGGTAGGAAGGGGTCAGGCTGTGAAGTCCTTATAACTATTTGATCCTCGAAGTCAAGCGAGCTGCTGGTATTTACCAAATATAAGAATGACATGGTCAGGTCCTGCATGTGAGTAATATTGGTTGGGTAGATGAGTGGAGAATGGACTGAGGGAGTGGGAGACTTGAAGCAGTGAAACCAACAAGATGTAATGTAATAATATAGGTAAGAGGTGATGAGGGGATGGTACAATGCTGGGGCAATGGCAGAGAAGAGAAAAAGAAAGATTATGTAAAGGTAGTGTGGTAAAATAATGGAATTTGGCAGCTGCCCAGGGGTCTGACTTGATTGATTTAGTAGTATTTGAATTGGGTGTGAATAAGAAACCACTAAGTACCCACTTAAGATGATTAGATTTTGAGCCACACCTGTCCTTCCCTCTATAAACCTAGTTTAACTTGGCCAACCCTGAGAAGGGGTGTCCTCAGAGGCTGTTGACTGTGTCATCAATAGAGGACCAGTCTCAGGCACACAACTTAAAGGACCTCCCCTTTGGGGGAGGGAAAAAAAAGTAGAAAAAGGGGACCCCAACAGGAAATAGCTTGCTCTCTGGCCTTGAAGGAGCTTTCAGAGTGGACTCTCATTGGCTTAGTTAATTTCACCTTTGCTGTGTATTTTATTCCCATTAATAAAACGTGATTCGTTTGTGTTAAAGAGGCTGTTGATCCCCTTTCTTATTGGCCTGGGAGAAATAACTTAAAAATACAGTTTGGAGGGGAGGAAACTTTGGACCTAGATGTCTCATTATTTTCTGAACCCCAATATTATGGCGAGCCACCCAATTAACTCTCCCCATATTAAATTTGGCCCCTACAGTTGAAAAGATAAGATTTAACAATTGAATAGCTATGTGGAATGAATGAGAGAGAGGAGTTGAGGATAACACTGAGGTTGGCAGCACATAGTAGGCACTTAATAAATACTTGTAGAAAATCTAATTTTATACCTATAACAACCCAGTGAGGCATTTAGGACAAGTATTTGTTACACCCAATTAGAAGATGGATAAGCTAAGACATTGAGAGGTTGCCTGTCACATATTAAGTTAAAGACAAAACCAGGACTAAAATCCAAATTTTCTTAATGCCAATCCTGCCTTTCAGTGACATAATGTGTCATGTAGCAGTTTCAAAAGGCTACTTACTTAATTCAAAAATACAAGTGTTGAACATCAAGTTAACATTGACAACAAACATAAGTAACTATTATGAAGACTGGAAGGAGACAGGAAATGATTAACAAGGAGGTATAGTGAGCCTCCCTCTGCCTCTAGCCCTTTCCAATAATCCTTCTGGAAATTTTCTGCCTGGTTGTTCTTTTTGACCAAATGGAAGTCATTATTAAAATAAGGAACTCTCCAGTTATTTTCTCATTTGGTTCCTTGAAGATTATATTTAAAGTGTCTGAGTTTTTTATAGTTTATCATGTACCATTTGGGCAGGTGTGCTATTTGTTGAATAAAGCTTAAATATTCTTTTGTACCCTAGCTCAGCTTGGTGAGATAAATACATAGGCAATTTTCCTGTAGAGAATTATATCATTGTCAGGATCGGAATGGGATGTCCTTAGTTTGCTTATATTGCCAAATGATCAGAGCATCTGGGAATAAAGGTCTAGGTACAAACTATATGCAACTTCTCTTTTCCCCATGCACAAACGGCTAACCTGAGTTTGTTCTATTTATTTTGTTCTGAATATATACACAACAGAGTATTCAGACAGCTTGAGTATAATGGGGACAATAATCTATACTCTTCTTGAATTATCATAGTAGAATGTTCCTTCTGTAAACTGGGAATGGTGGTAAATACTCCATAAAGAAACCTCATTTTCTTTTTCATCCTCTTGGACTAATTTAAATTTTTCTAGCTACTATGCAACTGGTAGTTTTTGGCTAGCACATTCCCCTTTTCCTTATTTAAAAATAGGCTGACCTGGGTCTCAGTCCTTCAGATTTTTGGACATTTCCAAATCTACATTAGCAATATCCTCAATTTCACATTCTCCCTTAATGTATCTACCACTTCCAATCTGTTGTACGCTTCTCAATGCTACCTCTATATAAATTTTTTGTATCTATTCCTTCTCTCTTTTTAGCTGAACTATGTCAATATCCTTTTAATTGAAGGGGGCTTACAGTCTCCCTTTTCCAATATCTCCTAGATCCAAGTGCCAAAATAAGAATAGATTTCTCCATGTCACTCCCTTCTGCTCCAGAATCTTCCCTATCACCAATAGAATAAAATAGAATCTCCTCAACTTGGCATTTAAACCCTTCACAATCTGGCTCATACTTTTGCAAATTTTGTTCACATAACTTCCCTTCTTGTTCTCTGTTCCAGTCAAACCATTTTACTCGATGTTCCAGCTTTTTTTTTTTTTTTTTAGTGAGGCAATTGGGGTTAAGTGACTTGCCTAGGGTCACACAGCTAGTAAGTGTTGAGTGTCTGAGGTCAGATTTGAACTCAGGTCCTCCTGACTCCAGGGCCGGTGCTCTATCCACTGCACCACCTAGCTGCCAGATGTTACTGCTTTTTTGCCTTATAGTGTGCTACCTCCTCATCCCTGCCTCTCTGCATCCTTAGCTTCTTTCAAGGTTCAATTTAGCTATCACCTCTTATGGGAAGACATTCTTTATGCCCTCTAGTGATTAGTGCACTTTCCCTACTTAAATTCTTGTACTTAAATGTAAAAAGGATATATTCTCCCATTAAAATGTAAATTCCTATTAAGGAAGGGGACTTTTTTTTTCCATTGTGTTTCTCATGTACTCATCACAGTATTTTACTTGCCATTTGAAATAAAACCTTGAAGATGTTAATGGCTTAATTCCAGAAAATGACTCTAAGATGTTTTTGACTTGTCAGCTTTTCAACTGTCCTCCAATCATAGATTCCTCATATTGCCCTTACCAGGTAATCAGTTGGAAAACTGTCCAGAAGAGCTGAGCTCTCAAATGTGTAGCTAGGAATGTGTTTACATCAGGGGTGAAACAGTTAAAAGAGTGTGGTAGAGAAAAGGAAGGGAAAACAGAAAAACAAGCATAGAGGACAATCAGAAGGTGGTCACCTTCACAGTGGAAAGTGATGGTATGAACTTAATTCCTAACCTTGTCTCACAGTCTACCTTCTATCTTCCTCCCCAATCTCAACTTTTTAGGATGACCAGCAGAAAGCCATGAGCTGAGGCTATGGGGATAGTCATCTCTGATCCATTGTGTAAAAGTACCCACTTCCATGGATATCTATACCTTAGAACAAAATCCTACTATGGCTCTGCTCAGCTTTACCAATTTTCATTTCTTATTTGCAGAAATGAAATCATATAAGCTGAAATTGAATGACTTCTTTCAAAATTTCTTGGGTTGGAAAATGATAGGGGTTTTTTCCATTTCTTATTGGATTCTAGGTAAAACAACAGAACATTTGAATAGGGAGGTTAACTCTGTGATTACACTGTTCTCCTTCAAGCTTCATTTGGAATTTTTTCCAAATGAAAAAAAAAGTCATATAATCTTAGGACTAGAGAGGTCATCATTTGCCTCAATTTTCACACCTATAAAATATCTGGGGAAGGAAATGGCAAACCACCCCAGTGGCCAAGAAAACCCATTTAATTTTGGATGTGGACAATATATGAATTTGTTTTGCTTGACTATGAATATTTGTGTCAATATCCAGGCATTATATATATTATATGCATATCCAAGTGTTACACACATATTCAGGCATTAGGCACTATGGCCACAATGCGCATATCTAGATGTTATGTGGATATCCTGGTGTTATATAACTAATATAGTATATTATGATATATAATATAACATAACAAAATATAATATAACAGCTATTATAATAGCAACTATCTCCCAGGGTTGTTGTGAGGATCAAGCACTAAGCACATTAGGGCAGCTGGGTGGCACAGTGGAGAAAGCTCCAGGCCTGAAGTCACAAAGATTCATCTTCCTAAGGTCATATCTGACCTCTGACACTTACTAGCTGTGTGACACAGGGACAAGTCATTCTCTAAGAGGACTATTACTTGCAGTGAATTAGATTTAAGTCAGGGTCCACATCAGGATGACTGGAAATGGCCCTTGGATGTTTAAGGCAATTGGAGTTAAGTGACTTGCCTAGGGTTACACAGGTGGGTGACATTTGAATACAGGTCTACCCAACTTCATGGCCAGTGCTCCACACACCATACCACCTAGCTGCCCTGTAGTGAGAGGTAGACTGGAGTAGTCTATCCTCCTGATTCTGACAAATCACCATGGGAAATCACTTTCAATGCTCTTGCCAGAAATGTCAAAGGGCAAAATTCCCAAACTGACTGAACCAGATTAAAATATAATTGGGGGGGGGGTAGCTAGGTAGCACAGTGGATAAAGCATCGACCCTGGATTCAGGAGTACCTGGGTTCAAATCCAGCCTTAGAAACTTGACACTTACTAGCTGTGTGACCCTGGGTAAGTCACTTAACCCTCATTGCCCAGCCCCCCCAAAAATGTAATTGGGGGCAGCTAGGTGGCTCAGTGGATAAAGCACTGCCCTGGATTTGGGAAGACCTGCATTCAAATCCAGCCTCAGACACTTGACACTTACTAGCTGTGTGACCCAGGGCTGTGTGATCCCCCAATTACCTCACCAAAACCAAACCAAACCAAACCAAACCAAAACACACACACAAATGTAATTGGGAAATGTTTTCCAAAATAAATAAAAATATAGATATTGTTACTTGGTAGTTTTCTAAGTCAATATGCTGCCAAGTTTCTATTTGTATTTGACACTACTGCCCTAAGCAACTCTCTAAGTTACAGATAAATTGTTGATTTCTGTTTGTATCTGAAAATCTTGTAATAATAATAATGGGAAAATAATAATACATGTTTATGAATTACTTGATCTGCAACCGTAGAGGGCAATTCTCGACTGAGAATTCCTCACAATGATGAACTATTAGGATAATAGATTAAGATATGGGAGGGACCTGAGAGATTATATATTCTAACCATCTCATTTTACAAATGAGGAAACTGAAGAGCTTAAGTGACTTGCCCAGACTTACATGGTCAAACCCAGGTATTCCTGACTCCAAATCCAGCACTCTACCCATTATACCACGCTGCCTTTCCATCCTAGCTATAGATGAAAGCAGTTCTATTCATATTAATGCTAGTAAATCCTAAGAACCATAGGGATAAATACTCACTGAAGTTCTATATTTTCTGCTATGGTCTGAAAATTACTGCAATAGAATTGTCCTTTTGCAACTGCTATCTTACAAAGATCTCAAAATACTCTATTAGCTTTAGCAACTATTAAGTTTATAGGGATAATAATCTGACCTAACAGTTGCAGTAATAGTCAAAGTAACATTGTGGAGTGGTTTCCAGGCTCTAAACAAGTCACTAGTGCCAAAGTGGGTACTTAACTACCTGGTATACTCAAATGGCCAAAATAGAACAAAGAAGTGAGGTTTTGTAACTCACCAACCAACCAATCAATAAGCATTTGTTAGTCACTTACTGTGTGCCAGGCTCAGAAGATATAAATACAAAAATTAGATCATCATTGCCCTCAAAAGCCCAAGTAATCTACTAACAGCATACCATATGCTCACAGATAAATATTGTTACTCATAGCCCTGCTCCTCACCTACAATTTTCTGCTCTCAAATGTGGCTCAAGTTAATCTCTCTCTTTACAACATATACCATGGTCTTAATGAATCTTTAATGAATGAATGAATGAGTAATAATAATAGTAGCTAGCATTTATATAGCCCTTCAAGGTTTGCAGAACACTTTAGCAATCATCTCATTTTATCCTTACAAAAACCTGGGAATCAGTCAGGTAACAAGCATTTGTTAAGAGCTGACTATATGCCAAGCACTGGCTAAGAGCAGGGGACACAAAGAATGGCAAAACCCTGCCCTGACAGAACTGATAAGACACGTTCTCAAAAACAACATGAAAACAAGTTATGTACAAACAAGATACCTACAAGAGAACATGGAGATAATATCAGAGGGAGGACACTATCATCAAGTGAGATCCCAAAAGGCTTCTTGTAGAAGGTTGGATTTTAGCTGGGACTTGAATAAGACAGGGAAGCCAGTATACAGACATGAGGAAAGAGAATTCCCAACATGTGTGACAGCCACTGAAAATGCATCAAGTCAAAATATAGAGTGTCTTATGTGAGGAATGATAGCAAGTAGTCCAGTGTCATTGGAGAGCTATTATTAACCCTATTTTATAGAAGAAGAAACTGAGACTAACAGAGGTTAAGTCACTTGCTAAAAAATGATGATGGCTAAATATAATGGTTACTATGTGCCAGGCACTGTGGTAAACACTTTATAATGATCTCATTTAATCTTCACCACAACCCTGAGAGGTGGGTTATCTTACTATCCCCATTTTACAGATGAGAAAACTGAGGCAAACAGAGGTTAAGTGACTTACCCAGAGTTGTCACAGCTAGTAAGGGTCTGGGGAAAGATCTAAATTCAGGTATTCCTGACTTTCAGCCTGCCACATAGTAAGTGCTTAGTAAATGTTTGTTGAATTGATTTGACTCCAAGGCCAGAACTCTATCCACTATGCCACCTAGCTATCATGAATGAAGTTTAAAAACTGAACACACATGTATATGTATATGTATATGTATATGTATATGTATATGTATATGTATATGTATATGTATATGTATATGTATGTGTATGTGTATGTGCATGTGTATATGTATAAGTATATATATGTGTGTACATATGTATATATGTGTGTATACTGTTTTTCAACAGTGCCTCAGGGGCAAAAGTGGTCCTTAATGCTTTGCATATGTATATATGAAAATATGACTCAGAGGTCACTAGATCCATACAGAAGCCGGCAAAGTCAGGAGGTGAGATGTGCTTATTCTGAGTTGGGTCCATATCTCCTCTTCTGGACTATCATGGTTCATTTAGGAAACAGAGGAGGGTAATAAGGACTAGAACCTTCCTAAAGACTCGGACTGTGGTAGGCAGGCATTCCCCCTGCACAATGACATCATTGGTTTAGGGCTGAGCCTTTCAGGAGCCCTACATAAAAACAGCCCTAAGATAGTTGAGAGCCTGAAGATGATTCCTGCTTGCCACAGTGCTCCAGAGACAGAGAACTTTCCTGAACATGCCAGCCCAGAGCTTTAGTGTAGCTAGTGCCACTGTGCTTATCCTTTTCTTAAAGGTGCAAACCTCTGTGCCAGCACCACTTAATGGTAAGGTTTCTGCCTTTTTTCTTTATTAACCTTCCTGAGCTCTTAGATTTTGTGCATAGAAGCACTGATCACACAAATTACTTGATGTCATATTAAAAAATACAGTGAGCTTTTAGCCTCACCTAATGAGGGGTGGAAAATAGTAATGGATAACCTAGAACAGCAAATACTCAAGTTATTTTTAGATTTACTTAGAATACATTGTTTGTGGTGGTGGGAAGAGGAGGTTAAGGCAGAAAGCAAATTTACTAATTATGTTTTTATCATCCGTAATGTTAGAGTTAATATTCATTCTTTGGATGTACAATGAATAAAAAAGTAGCTTGGGAATGTGCTGACCAGTGGGGCAAAATTGCTGTGAGACTTAAAATAGGCTATATATAATCCACCTGCAGACAAAGAATTGACTAGTGTTTTATGATGCTCTCATTACTAGAAACAGGAAAATTGAGTATTGGTTTGGGAGATCTCAGGAACAAGATTCATTCCCTTAGGGGATAGATTTTTCATGCCACAAACTTTGTTTAAAGATAGAGGGATGATGACTATTAAAGGAACCTCCCCCCTCCCCATCTTGTTCTCATTTTTTCTGGGTTTAATCAGTGCTATAACATTTAAAAGAAAGATTGGGGACCTACCTGAAGCTTAAGTTGTGAGCTCCAGGTATGGGTCGGTGCATTTTGCTGATCATTGTATGTATGTGTGTGTGTGGGGGGGCGCACAGGTTTAAAGTAATTTTTGGAAGAAGAGAAAAAATGCCAAACTTTGACAGCTGGAGAGTGTGCATGTGTGCATGTTTGCATGTGTGCGTGTGTATATATATGTATGTATGTTGGAGGTAGAGGGAAGAATCTCTCCTATGCCTAGGGTTAGTGCTTTTCGAGGGAGAAGACTGACACTTACAGATAGCTCATGGATAATTCATGGATATTTCATGGATAATTCATGATGGTTCATGCCCTGTGTGGGGTATACTCTGAGACTGTAAGCCGGGTCATTTGTGGGGGCTACAAATCCAGAGGATTTACGTCTGCCCCCAGCTAAGACATGTGGGATGTTTTGCTGGCTTGGCAAGGGAGCTAAAAATCACTTCAGTCCCTGACCAGAAAACTAATGTGCCTCCTTTTTCTTCTGGAATTTAGCTAGGAGACCTGCGTGGCAGAACCCATCATTCATATCTTTGATATTGCCCCTAATGAAATTAAGGCATTACATGCTTCATATTATCTTCTGGGAAGGAAGAAATGGCAAGGAAATGGGAGAAAGAAGTGATACAGAAGTTTAAATGAAAAGTGGCAAAAGTTTAAATATATTTTGAGTGTTGAAATTTTGTCAACCCTTTTGCCTCTGCCTCAAGAAGACAGTATTAAACTAGATCTACCTTCATCTTAGAAATCCCCTCCTCCTTTCTTCGGCTCTCTTACCAGCCCAGGACAGTAGAAACAACTAGCTATTCATTAGTTCTTTTCATTCTCCCAACACCCTTAAATGAAGGACCTTTACCCGTTGTGGGGCAGCTACCTCCTGCTGCCCTACTAGGCAACAAAGCAACTTTCCGGAGACTTGGAATGAGTGGGGGCGGCCCTGGAGAGGGGCAGAAGTAGGCAAGGGAATGCAACTTTTCATCTCACATTGTAGTTAGCTGACCTTGCACTCATACCTGTTCACAAAACATTTTCATATAGTTTAGTTTTCTTCCCTTCCCACTGGGGTTCTCGGTTCTTTTAAAGCCTCTGGGCATACGGTCCAACGACTTGTACCTCCTCTTCCCCTCCAAATATCAACCCCACCTGTGGTGCAGGACTAGCCCACAGGAGTGGAGGTGGGGAATAGAGACTAGTAATAACAGTGGTTTGTTCTCTACCTAGACTTCACAGTTTTTAACTCCTCCAGCTACTAGAATTGGTGAATGTCAAAGAAAAATGCATGGAGGATGGTACGAGTGAGAGAGATGTGAATAAAAGGTGAAATGTGCAGTCCTGGGCAGAGAAAGCCTTGTATTATGGTTTTATGAGGCTGTTTAGGGCAGGGTTTTTGTTTTTGGCAGGGCAATGAGGGTTAAGTGCCTTGCCCAGGGTCACACAGCTAGTGTCTGAGGCTGGATTTGAACCAAGGGCCGATACTTTATCCACTGTGACACCTACCTGCCCCTCAGGGCAGGTTTTTAATAAATCCTGCGGAGCCAAATCTTGTCTAGGTTAAACCAGTTTGTACTGTGTTTCAATGTGAGAAATTGAGTTTGCCTCAGCATAGGGTTTCATTGAGAAGGTTCCAACAGTGGGTACAAGGAGCTCCAAATGCTCTGAACCCTGTGACCTGGATCTTTACAAATCAGTTGTTTTTTTTTTTTTTCAAAACACACCCAGTACATTTTCCCTGCCCAATCTGTAGTGAGTTAGCAGGTTCAAACAGGCATTCAAGCCTGAGTTATTCAAGCCTTCCTAAATCATTCAGATGACCTTCTTTAGGATGGAAAAAAAAATCTCTTTCCCTCACAGAAGGCTGGACTAGTCTCAAGAAGCTAAGCCTGGTGCTGGGATGAGAAATTTGCCTCACCTGCTTTGTGGAGATTTTGCCTTGTCCTTAGTTAGGCATGAGTTTCCCCTATAGTGCAGATTTATTATTCTTTAACATCTTATATCCAGGGAGGAGTAGCAGCCACCCCAGGAAAAGGTTAAGGTTCTTTTAGTTAAGAACCTTAACAGTCTGTTTCAACAATATAGGTTTGTGTTAGATCTGGGGCTGGTATATCACCTCAGAAAGCTAACTAGCTGGGTTTGGCATTGATAAATATCTGTAAAAGCAGGCAAACCCAAACCCTTCTGACTCAGTCCTTATTAACTTGACTTTTTCTTTAGGCTGTCTGTGCCTCCTTTTCTGAACCCCACCCACTTCCAAATCCAACCAGGCACAGACATTTATTTCTCCCCCACTGCACCCTACCCCACCCCCTAAGAAAGAAGACAGCTCAAGAGGTTGGCTTATTATGTCACTTACTTACAGTAGCCAACAGATTGACTTCTCACTGTCCCTGACATTAGATGAGGTAAGAGCTGTCATTGAAGTGTTTTGGGGCATTTTGCAGTTGCTTCTTCCTTGAATGAGAGCCACAATAAGAGGAAAGGCTTCACCTGGGAAATTTCTGGAGTCAGCAGCAAAGATGTTAAGTAACAATCCTCTTGTTGGCAGTTATTTAGTTTGTGGCAGGTGCAATTTAAACATTCAGGCTAAGGATTGACTAGTCAGGGGAAAACTGGCTGTTTACTCGGTGGTCTAGGGCCAGATAAGTGCTTCTTCAGGGGAAAAGTGGGGCAGAAATACCTTGCCATTCATGGAAACAGGTTAAAAGCATCACCTGATAGGAATTTTGCTTAGTTTCTTTTGTGAGAGTAACTGCCGTGTATTTCTACAAACTACCATCATACTTAGTAAAACAAGGAAACAAATCTTCAGGGAATACAACAAGACAGTAAAAGGGAATCTTCTGTTGTTTATCCCTCAGGTAGTCCTCTTTTTTTTTTTGTTCTTTGGCTCTATTTCTGCAAAGAATAAGCCTGTAGTCAGTAAACCATAGGAACTCACTTGAAAAGTTTTGCTTCCCCAGAATGCCAACCACTTCTTTCATGACAATGGGAAGGGAAAAAGTTAATCTGGCCTAAATAAAGACAGTAGAATAAGGGAGCCTGGTGTAGTGGATACAGCAGATTCAGAAAGTCCTAGGTTCAAGGTCTGCCTCTGACATATTGCCTGTGTGATCCTAGGCAAGTCTTTTTAACCTCCCAGTGCACCCAGAAGACGCTACAATAAGTTGTAGAGAAGGTGCAGATCTCCTTTAGTATAGGAAGTTCCTTACTGGGGATTTCTATCTGCTGATAAAAATCACAGGGCCAGTCTCATTCCATCCCCAAAGTCTGCAGAACTGCTTTTAGGAAAACTCAGTTTGATTCCTAATCCACAAAGAAGAGCACATAGTAAATGCTTAAGAAGTGTTGAACCATACTGTGTGCTGAATTTATGTAAATGAGGAGCTGTTGATAGCTAGCAAGCTAGACTGATAAATGGCAGATTCCCAAGTTGTTTACTGCTACAAAACTTTATGTTTTTAAAGTTTTCTTTTTTTACTATGAATTTAACACTTATCAAGAAATACAAACTGTTGAAGGAAGAGATTTGTACAAGAAACTATGAGCTTCTTTTATAGAGTTAAAAAAGAAATATATATGTTGAACAAAGTAATAAAAATTGCTCTATTCATTTTCCTTTTTACATTTCTTTCTTTCTTTTTTGTATGCTCGCCCTTTGCCCTCTTTTATCACTACACACTAACTCCTTTTCCTCCTTCCTCCAAGTGGAAACCCTCCTTGAAGTGTAAATGCAGTCAAACAAAACAAATCTACGCACTGAGGCTATGTCTGAGAATGCATGTCTTATTCTTCATCTCTAGTCCATCACCTCTGTCAAGAGGTGGGAGGCATGTTTCATCATCAGTCTTCTGAAGCCATGATTGGTCTTTGCTTTGGTCCAAGTGGTAAGGTCTTTCAAACTTGTTTATTCTCACATTATTAATGTGATTATTTCATAAGTTGGACTCTTTGTTCTATTCATTTCACTCTGCATTCTTTTATATAACTTTTCCATATTTCATTGAATCCATATTTACCATTCTTTTCTTTTAAAATTATCTTTTTATTACAATAAACTTGAAAAACATTTGCAAACACGATTATCTCCATATTCAAAGAAAAATGGAAAATTATTTTGTGCATGAAACCACAAATTTCCATCATGTGCAGCTCAACTTAAGAAAAGAAACTTGTAACAAGTTCTACATGCTAGTTCCAAAACTGTACAGCTTGACTTTGTCTCTCTCTCTCAACTTCCTTTTGTTCTATTTTATGTATTTTTAAAATGTTTCATTGACTTTTTTGTTCCTTTTCTTGGGAATCATTGTTACTATCCCTTCTCTGTCCCCTCCCATAAAACTTCTCCCCATTACATACATACACACAATTCTTCCAACAAAGAAATACATTCAAGAAAAAAAAATCCATACATATGTTGACTGTCTAAAAATTTATGTCTCATTCTGCACCTCATTTGTTCTTGGCCAAAATATGAGGTGGATAGGTGGGTGGGAGATGCTTCATCTTTGTTCTTCTGGGATTGTGGCTGGTTACCACATTGATCAGAGTTCTTAAGTCTTTCAGAGTTACATGTTGTAATTGTCTAAATTGTTCTCTTGTTCCTGCACATTCTACTCTGATTAAATCGATATGTCTTCCCAGGTTTCTCTGAAAATATCTCCTACAGAGCAGTAATATGCCATTATATTCATGTACTAGAATTTATTCTGACATTCCCCAAGTGACATCCACTTTTCTCCCAATTTTTTGTTATGACAAAAAAGTTGCTATAACTATTCTTGAATATTGGGTTCCTCTTTCCCTTTCTTTGATGTCTTTGGGGATATAAGCCTAATCGTGGTATCATTGGGTCAAAATGAAATAATAAAAGAACCAGAGAAAGGTCTCTGGTACAATGGGTCTAAGTGGAATATTTTGAAAAATATATCATGTATTGTGAAGGTATTGGCTAGGTTATAATCTGTACTGGTTTTGGTTGAGGTTGAAATGTCCAAGTATCCACACCAAAGAGATAACACTCCCTGAAATCTCTATGCTTAAGGCTTTAGCTTCCACTAAAGTCCCACTCTGATGACACATCACTGGTGTGGCAGCTTAGCCATAACTCAAAGTTAAGGGGTGACCCAGGCTTTTCCCCAATTAGGCAGAAAATCTAGATGGGCTTGTCCTAGGGCATCCTTCTTCTTCTACCCCATCATACATTCTAGTTACTTCTTGGGTTGGAACTGTCCCTGGGTTCTAGAAAGCTGTGTTAGCAGAGCACAGTCTGACAAATCCTAGCAAAGTAGAAAATCTTTGAAAATAGGCACAAGGACAGATTGTATGACTGTCATTTGAAGACTGGCCTGGCTAAATTCAGAAAGGCTCCTCAACTGGAGCCAGTGAATTATTTGGGGGCACATCATTTAAAGAAGTCTAACTTTGGTATGAAGAAGCTGCAGTGTGTATGGGTGAAAGGAGTGATGAGAAAGATAATCACTGAGTTTGTAAAATACAGCACTGTTACATTACTCTATTGAGCTTTAAGATCCATGATGGCAGTCCCCATATACTTAATAAACATTTCCATAAACCTAAAATTTTTACTTCTCCCAGCATACACCTAGCATAGTATCAACTTAATAATGTTTGTTTCGTTGAATTGTGGATGGGAGAGTATCCTCAGGAATGAAATTATAGTTCCTTAAGGAAATAGCATGTTTATGCTATAGCTTAAGACGAAGTCAGATTTTAAACTCCTTGAAAATAGTTTGTATTATATTTATCTTTGCATTCCCAACACTTAGCACAGTGTTTTTGCACATAGTAAATGCTAAATAAATGTTTGTTAAATTAGAATTGTTGAATTCTCCTGGACAAATATAAGTAAAACACTTAGTCCTTTTTTCCAATAATCTGTGCCAGAAAATGAAGGGTTAATTAACATTGCACAAAGTTCTACAGAGTTAACAGCATTGCTTTAAGTTCAAATAATTTCTTCCGTAGTTAGAGGAACACTCTTTTCATTTTACATTTCATAGCTGGAAATACTCCAGCCCTACACGTTTTCATTAGACATGTAAAGCTGGGGAAACAATGTTTATTTAACATCTGAAGTGAGGAATTACATTCAATCTAGAATCAAACTAAAAAAAAATCCTTTTGAGGTTCCAGGGGTGCACATTAGGCCTGAAATAAAGCAGAAAATAAAGTCCTTTGAGGCACCATTTCTTCAAGATTTCTTTCACCTTGTGCCAGATTGCTATTTACCCAAAGGGGAAGCTACTAACTTTGAGGCCTGTTTTGGATATCACTCTAAAAATTCCAAGTTGTCTGTCATTTGGACAGCTTTCCTTGTGTATAAATTAGGGTAAAGAGTTCAAGAAAAAAGAAACTACAGCATAGGAAGCATATCACTTGGGGGAGAAAATGGTCCCTATGACAACCTGATTGTAAACATTGTAGCTGGACGTTGGAAAAATAAGATATCATTCAAAAGTAATTAGGATCACAGGTCCTTCTCCAGATCATTTTGCATATGAGGAAATTGAGGCAAGCAGAGTTAAGCAACTTGCCCAGGGTCACACAGCAACTCAAGTCTTCCTGATTCCAGGTCCAGCACTCTATTCACTGAGCCACCTAGCTGCCCCATGAAAGAGAATATGTTGTAACAAATTCTAATTTTGATCGTTAGTTTGCATCTCCAGTCCAGTGGATGTCTCATTTGTAGTTGTGAATATGTTCCAGTTTTCTAATGTAGCAGTCAATGGTATCTTATTTTTAAAGTTTCTTAATAAATGAAATCTGGCCACTGTTTTGTGGATGTGTTCTTGCTTCAGTTTTTGTGGAATCATCTTGCTGCTTCTCAGTCTTGGCACTTCACATATAAATGTTGTTACACAACTTGCCTATCATTTCTACTTGAGGAATGTTATGTCCTTATCATTCTTATATTACTTTTATATAGAACCTTAGCAGCTGGGTCATTCAGTGGTTAGACACTGGCCCTGAAGTTGGGAGGACCTGAGTTCAAATCTCACCTCAGATACTTACTAGCTGTGTGACTCTGGGCAAGTTACTTAACCCCATCTGCCTTAAAAACATCCAGGACAATCTCTAGTCATCTTGATATATATCTTGCCACTGGACCCAGATAGATCTGGAGGGGAGAGTAAGACTGGTAACCTTGCATAGTCCCCTCACTTAAATCCAATTCACTGCAAGTCATGACATCACTCCAGTGTCATGATCCTCTTTGAGAACAAAGGACAAACAACAACAACAAGGTATAGAACCAACTATTTAAAGTGGTGAAACGGAAATAATAAATTGGAGAAAGAACTACTTTCCTGGCTTAGGAAGTAAAAGAGCAATATATTTGATTGTCCTGTAGACTAAAGAGAGGAGGCCTCCCTTTAATTCTCCTTCCTGACTTTTCATGCTATTTTGACACTGAGTATAAATTTTTGTCCAGTTAAAATGCACTTGTTTTTGATACATGTTACATTACATCTTGAGCAGGAAAGGACATTTAGCATTCAATTAGTGTCTGTTTATGCTTGAATTGTCAGGTTACAGTCATTTGTTAGTTTATCATCGACATAAGCTACCAAAGCAATCAACTAATAAGAGTTTATTGAGTATACTGCTTTAAAACACTGTGGAAAGAGATGCGGATTTAAGGAAAGACAAAAACAACCCCTTCTTTCAGAGATCTTAGTGGTAAGTGAATAGCTTGGGACAAACACTCCTTTTTCAATGCTATACTCTGTGACTGACAACCATTGTAATATGTATGTGCTTCTATTCATACTAGGTTGACTCAGGTTGTCTGACCTTGACCAGATGAAATGAGATTGAGTTGTTTTTTTTTTAACTTCAGTTAATTCTCAGTTAGATAAATGCTCGATTTTATGCCATATGTATGTTTCACTTCTTTTGTTATGGTTTTAATTTTGTGTTTTGTAAGAATGTCATGATACTTCAAGAAAATGTGAAAAAGCTTTGGCTCCTAAGAAACACCATTCACTGACCATTAGATACAGTGCTTTGGCTGCCGGGATGGGGAAGTCAAGCTTTTTAAGGATTATTGAAGCCTGAAATTAAACAGATCTGTTGAAGTGCAAAGGAAAGTATGGTAAAAAATGATAGCCTAATTAATGTTCTTTTTTATCCCCAGGCAATGAGGGTTAAGTGACTTGCTCAGGGTCACACAGCTAGTAAGTGTCAAGTGTCTGAGGTCGCATTTGAACTCAAGTCTTCCTGAATCCAGGGCCGGTGCTTTAATCCACTGAGCCACCAAGCTGCCCCTAGCCTAATTAATGTTCAAAAGACAAGCAAAGATTATTAGACAGATCTGGCAGCCTGAGGAATGGTCATTAATTCAGTGGGTAGATTCAATGGGCAGGCTTCTCTAAGTTGGAAGATTAGTGAAAACAAACAAAAAAAGCCATGTACTAATTCTCTATATGAAGAAAGAAATGTCTGTCATGGGCAAGATAATACAAAAACCAGAGAACTTCAGATTGTAAAAAGGTAATTTTTACTGCTAAAACTCAACTTTTTTTTTTTCATTCAAGGCTATATGAAATTTCAGATGAAGTCCAAATAAGCCTGTAAGATCTGGGAATTTTCATCACTTTGTACAAACCCACCTCCCCCAAAATGTTTTGAAGATATTTTTCTTCTATTAGGTCTGGAATTCTTGTTTCCACTGAATGATGAACTCTCTCTCTCTCTCTCTCTCTCTCTCTCTCTCTCTCTCTCTCTCTCTCTCTCTCTCTCTCTCTCTCTTTCTCTCTCTCTATCCATCTATCTATTGAGAGAGATCTATATCCAGAAAGACATATAGATGAGGCATACTATGAAAGGAAATTGTTCTGGAACTGGAAAGCACATTGACTTTAATGTCAAAGGATCTTGGTTCAATCCTGCCACTGATTATCACTTACCAGGTATCACTTGGTGATGCCACTGTACATGTTAGTGGGGGAGACAATGTGTATATAAATATTTACCTACAAGATATATATCCAAGGTTGCCGACAGATAACCTTAGAGGGGAAGACTCACATATGAGAGATCAGGAATGGTCTGTGCAGAAGGTGTCATTGGAGCTAAAGTCAAAGGAAGCTAAGGATAAAAACAGTTGGAAGCAAACATTTCAGCCACATAGGACAGCCAGTGCAAAGATACAGAGACAGATGATGGAGTGTTATTTGTAAGAAATAGCAAGGAGGTCAGTATAGTTGGATCACAGAGTATTTGGAAGGGAATAAAATGTGAGAAGGCTGGAAAGGTAGGAATGGACCTCGTTGTGAAGAGCCTTAAATGCCAAAGCAATTTATTTATATTGGATGCTGGAGGTAATAGGGAGTTACTAGAAGTTACTGAGTAGTGGAGTGGGTAGATGACATGTTCAAACCAATGCTTTAGGAAAAAACAAAAACAAAAAAACTCTTTTTGTTGTTTGGTTGGGTCTGATTCCTTGTGATCCCATATAGGGTTTTCTTGGCAAAGATACTGAAGTAGTTTGCCATTTCCTTTTTCAGCTCATTTTATAAACCAGGCAAACAGAGTTAAGTGACTTGCCCTGGGTCACACAGCTAGTAAATGTCTGAAGCCATATTTAAACTCAGGAAGATGAATCTCCCTGACTCCAGGCCCAGCACCCTATCTACTGTGAAACCTAACTCCTGTCAAAATAACCTGGACAGTTGTTTATTGGATAGATTAGAGAGCGGAGAGACTTGAAGCAAAGAGATCAAATAGGAAGCTATTGTAATAGCCTAGATGAAAGATAATGAGGGTCAAACTAGGTTGATGACTATGTGAACGAAGAGAAAGGATCCATACAATAGAAACTGTGAAGGTAAAAAATGACAAGATTTGACTATTGACTAGATATGTGAAGAATCCACAAAGAAAGTTATGAAAATATCTTTGGTGGTACTAAGGAGGTTTGGAAGAGGGAGTTGGTTTAATGATGGGGAAGATAATGAGTTCTGGTTTTGATGAGTTGAATTTGAGATGCCTATTGGATATCCAGTTGGAAATGTCTAATAGGTAGCTGATGATATGGGACTGGAGTTTGGGAGAAAAACTAGGCCTGACTATATAAATATGGGAATCATTAGCAAAGAGATGATAATTGAACCTGTGGGATCTGATGAGATTAGCATATGATAGGGAGCAGAAAGAAAAGAGAAAAGAGCCTAAGATAGAGGTTTGGGGGATACCTATAGTTAGCGAGCATGACATGAAGATACAGCAAAAGAAACTGCAAGAAAATTGCTACTCACATTAAGAGGTGGTCCAAGGTAAACCCTTATCATGAAAACCTAGAAAAGAGTACCCAGAAGGAGAAGGTGATCAACAGTGACAAAGACTGTAGAGAGGTCAAGAAGGATGAGGACTGAGAAAAGATAATTTGATTTGGCAATTAAGAGATTATTGGTAACTTTGGAGAAAGCAATTTCAGTCCAAGATGCAGATTAGAGAAAACCCAGCTGACCTCTCTCAACATTCCTCTACAAACAACTTTAAACTAACACCACAAAAAAAAAAATTTGAAGTGGTAGAACCAAAACAGATCAGTGTGAGACATTTTTCTGGCCTAAGAAAATGTAGGAGGTCAACATGAGAATTATGTAACACTGGAACGGAGGCCTGTCTGGAGCCCCCACATGTGATGGCATCAATAGTGGCTGCAGCAATAGCAGCAGTTTCAGGAGCTCTCAGCTTAGGGACAGTAAGGGAATCAGACAATTGATCAGAAAGAGATTCCAAGAGACCCTTTGTTGACACTGGATACAGCTGGCACTGATTAGCAACTCTATTGCTCATACTCAGTTCTGGGTCACAGTTCCAGGGCAGAGAGGAGTACTAGGGGTCTGTCACAAGGGAGTAGGGGCCCTGGTTGCAATTCCAAGGCAAAGAGGAGTGCTAGCGCTTGTGACTGTAGAGGGCCAGGGACCCTTCCTGTGTAAACACAAGAGTACAGACCAGGAGGGCAGTGATCACACCTCTCCCATGATCATACTACCATGGAAGCACTAAAAACTTTCAGACCTCTAAAATAGCAGCATGAAAAAGCCTGAAGCTTGGGACCTGCCCTACCCCCCAGCAGAGTTCAAAGTCAAGAAATAGGCTGGAAAAGTAAAACAACCACAACAACAACAAAGAATTTGACAAAAAGCTATTATAGTGGCAAAGTAGACTGGGCCATAAACTCAGAAGAAGACAACAATGTGAAAACAGCAATAAGCAAAGCATCAAAGAAAAATGCTAATTGGATCCAAGCATAACAAGAATTCCTGGAATAGATTAAATGAGAGAGAGAGAGATGAGAGTGGTAAAGGAAAAATTGGGGAAAGAAATGAGAGTGATGCAAGAAAATTGTGAATAGAATAAATAGGTTAGTAAAAAAGGCACAAAAATACTAAAAAAAATACCTTAAAAACAAATTTGGCCAAATGAAAAGAGGTACAAAATCTGAGTGAAGAAAATAATTCCTTAAAAATTAGAATTGGGCAAGTAGAAGCTAATGACTCCATGATATATCAAGAAACAATAAAACAAAGTCAAAAGAATGAAAAAATAGAAGTAAATGTGAAATATCTTATTGGAAATACAACTGACCTGGAAGATTATGAAGAGATACTTTAAGAATTACGGGACTACCAATAATTGCCACGATCAAAGAAAGAGACCCAAATCATATTTCAAGAAATTATTAAGGAAAACTGTCCTGATATCTTAGATCCAAGGAGTAAAACAGAAATTGAAAGAATCCACCAATAATTTCCTGAAAAAGATCCCAAAATGAAAACTCCCAGGAAAATTATAGTCAAATTACACAGCTCTAAGGTCAAAGAGAAAATAATACTTCAGGCAGCCAGAAAGAAACAATTCATATATTGTGGAGCCACAGTTAAGATCACATAAGATTTAGTGGCTGCCACATTAAAGGAACAGAGGGTTTGGAATATGATATTCCAGAAGACAAGGGAGCTAGGATTACAACCAAGAATAACCTGGCCAGTAAAACTGAGTATGATCCTTCAGGGGAAAAATTAGATATTAAAAGAAATAGAGGACTTATAAGCATTTTCAATGAAAATACCAGACCTGAATAGAACATTTTATTTTCAAACAGAAGATTCAAGAGAAGCATAAAAAGAGTAATCATAAGGGTCTCAATAAAGTTAAACATACACATACACATACACACACTCAGTTGTATATAGAAATGTAACTTGCCCAATAGGGAAAAAGAGGAAAAGGGGATAAGAGAAAGGAGGGAATGATAAAAAGGCAGGATAAACTAAGGGAGGCAGTGGTTAGAAGCAAAATGGACTTTTGAGGTAGGACAGGATAAAAAGAGATAGAGAAAGAAAAAAAAAAAGAAGAAAATGGGATGGAGGAAAATACACAATAATCATAATAACTGTGAAAGTGAAAGGTATGTGCTCACCTGTAAAATGGAAGCAGATAGCAGAATGGATTAGAATCATAATCAAACAATATGTTGTTTATAAGAGACACACTGAAACAGCAAGACACACAGAGTTAAAATAAAGAGCTGGAACAGAATCTAATATGCTTCAGCTAAACTAAAATAAGGCAGAGGTAGCCATCATGATCTCAGACAAAGCAAAAGCAAAAATAGACCTAATAAAAAGGGATAATTAGGGAAACTACATTTTGTTAAAAGGTACCATGGTAATATAAAAAAAATGTAATAAGTTTCTCTGATAAAGCCTTCATTTCTCAAACATATACTGAGATAGAACTGAGGCATATTGATAAAATAAAAGTCATTCCCCACTTGATAAATGGTCAAAGGATATAAGCAGGCAATTTTCAGAAAAAGAAATTAAAGCTATCCATAGTCATATAAAAACAATTCACTAAGTCACTATTGATTAGAAAAATGCAAATTAAAACAACTCTGAAGTACCATCTCACACCTATCAGAAATGACAAATGGTAGAGGGATGTGAGAAAAATAGATCCATTAATGTACTCTTGGTGGAGGTATAACCTGGTATTTATATCAGTTCTTTTTGTGGTGAAGAAGAATTGGAAGTTGAGGGACTGTTCATTAATTGGGGAATGACTGGACAAGTGGCAGATGATTGTGATAGAGTACTGTTGTACTGTGGGAAATTACAAGGGAATGGATTCAGAAAAACATGGCAAGACAGATATGAACTGATGCAAAGTGAAGAGAACTGGGAGAACATTGTACACAGTAACAGCAATGTTGTAATGATGAGCAACTGTAACAAAAAAAATGCTATCTACCTCCAGAGAGAGAACTGATAAACTGAGTGCAAATTGAAATATAATTTTCTTAATGTCTTTATTTTTCTTGCTTTTTTTGAAATGTGGCTTATATAGAAATATATTTTGCATGATTTCACATGTATAATTGCTATCAGTATTGCTTGCCTTCTTTCTCAGTGGGTAGAGGAAGGTGTGGGTGGGAGACAATTTGAAACTCAAAATTTAAAAAGAAAATAATGCTTTAAAATAAATAATAAAATTTATAAAATGTTTAAAAAGTTTAAAAAAACAATTTAAGTAAATTAGTTGATTGATTACAGCCTTATGTTGTGATTAGAGGCTACTAAAATACCAGAAAGTTACTAAAAATCTTAATTAAAAAGTATTAAATACTTTATTATTTACAATGACAGAAGGATAATTAGAAGTTTAATTCATTCATTGGAGAGGTAGGATGATATACTTCCTTCAGTGCCAGTGGTCTTTTCACCCTGAAACATCCCTTTGCCATGAGGGCCCTCTTTGCCCACTGGTGAGTCTTTCTGGAGTTCTCAATTTTATGGATAAGCCCAGATTAACCATGCTTCATTTCCCTCCTAGTTATTCTTCTTACTCTCTGGACTTCACCAGCATAACTAAGCTGCCTTCTCACCCATAACTTTCCTCAGTGAGGTCTTCTAACCTTGGAACCTATTTCTGTCAAATTTACTTCCTTCTCCCATTGGTGAGTTCCTTCTAGGGCCTCTATTTATAAAAATGGGTCCCGTTTTGCTATGCTTCATTCACCATTAGGCTGTGCTTCCAACTCTCTGGACTTCACCACCATGTGTCTGCTCAGGTGCCTTCTCCCCATCCTTCCACTTCCCCATTTTTAGCTCCCTTTTATGTGTTGTTTTCCCTATTAGAATGTAAGCTCCTTGAGGGCAGGTACTATCTTTTTTCCCCCTCTGATTGTATTTATGTCTCTGATGCTTATCATAGTGCCTGGAAAAAAAAATGTAGAAAATACTTGTTGCCTGCTTGCCTGCTGTAAAGAGTGCTGGAATCAAAGTCCAAATATTTCTAATAGGATCTTGTTTCTACTATTAGAATCCTGGGCAATCTGGAGAAAGTTAAATATTTTTTCTTGTCCTCAGTTTCCTCTTTGTAAAATGAGAATGTTGAATTGATGATTCCTAAGGTCTATTCTAGCTTTAAATCTATGATCCTAATAAGATCATGATTTAGGATTATGGTGATGTCTTCTAAGCTAACAAGGAAGTTTTTAAGAGAGGGCTTGGGTTGGATATGGATTGAGGGGAAGATAACGAGTTAGGCTTTGGACATGTGTTTGTGATACCCACTGGAAATCCAGTTTGAAATGTCCAATACTCAGCTGGTGATGTGGGACTGGAGATAAGGAGAGAAACTAGGACTGGATATATAAATCTAGGAATCATTTGCAAAGAGCCAGCTGAACCTATGGGAGCTGATGAACTCACCAAGAAAGAGCAGAAAGAAATGAGAAGTGACCCCCCAAGAGAGAACTATGGGCCCCATCAAAAAAGATGGTTGTTCTTTAGCCTACCATATACTTTTTGTTATTCTGAAAAATTATTTGTAGGACTTGCTTAAGAAATTCCAAGAACTTTACTCAACAATTAGGTAACATTTTATGCTAAGCAATCTGAAAACTAGAGTAGCATAATTCTAAGATTTGGAAAGGACCTTAGAATTCATGCAGTCTAATTCTCCACCCAACGTAGGAATCTCTTTTATAGCCACCCAGAAAAATAGTTCTTCAAGCTCTATAGCAATTCAGACACAAAACACATTCGGGCCATCACGCAAAAAACAGATGTTCATTCCATAAATGTACTTTTTCAGAATTATTTACAGTTACAAAACCTATCACCTTAAATATTCATAGACAATGATGGAGGGAACTCAAAACTCAATTATGTCTATATGAGCACTTCAACACAAGCCTAGCAAGTTTTGCAGAGTTCTATAGTATTTTCCTTTTTGTTGGAGAATGTATATATATGCAAGCATGTACACATGCATATAAACACAGTGAATGCTGGGTTGTTTGAAAAGACTGGTAGGACTGGAGAAAGTCCTTTTTATGCTAATGAGTTCATATAAGCTACTTGTAGTCTATCTAAAAGGCTCTGAAAAGTACAGTTTGTAGCTCTTCTCCTCATGTGCACAATTGGCCCATCAATTAAGCTGCTTGTAGCTGTATTTGGCAAAGGTATTGTCAGCAAACCTAAGTCATCACCAGCTTATAGTTTATATCACCTTTGCCCCAAAGGATCAGGATTTTCATACTGTTGAAAATATCAGAAAGTCAAGTTTTAATTCACCTGATTTTCTCCTACAAGGTATTCTACATGTCACAATGAATACCATGGAAACATCTCTACTTCTCTCCTCCCAACTGCCTGCTTCAATCATTACATAGATGCAGTTCAAACAACCAGAAGAGATTACTGAGGCACAGACAGCAGACAGCATGCATACAGATAGCTACCAGCCATGGGATCTGTGTCTGTAGCCACACTGCAGCAAGCTGTGAGCTGCTGTTCATTATCTGGGAAAATGATTGGGGCATCAGAAGAACAGCTGCTCTAGTCTCCTATGGAGAGGCAGGGCATGAAGAAGGAAGGTCAAGGTTGCCATGGGACCTTTCCCCTCCTGCTTGCTTCTACCTCAGAAATCCATAGAAAACTTCCTTCTTCCCACAGGTTGCACAAATACAGTCTGCTGACTGCAGGATTAGGAAACTGGGTTCATTATGTTATGGATATAGTGTGTTATCAACACATCATCTTGATTTTATTTTAGTCCAGTTATTTGATGTTACTCTGCATTGTCATTTCCCTTAAGTCAAAACTCATTTATTCTCACTTGCTATAATATAGATTTATGTAAATGATTGAATATAAAACATGAAAAGTCAATCCATCAATGAACAAATTATTTATTAATTGCCTTCTGTGTCAGACAAGGGGCAAATCACTAGGGGTATAAATACAATAAATGAAATAATCTCTATTTGCAAGGATATGTTCTCCCAGAGAGCAACAGGTCTTCCATATATAATGCAATACCATCAACCCAGATTGCGTTTGTAATGATTTCATGTATATAGTGAATGCTTAATAAGTATTGACAGTTGTTGCTAATTTTCTCAAACAACCTAGTCGATCTGTGTTCTCACTGATTTAGGAGTTCCCCTGCCCTCGTGATACAGATCACAACATGTACATGCCTGCCCATCTTGCATGAATCACATTTGAATCCTTCTACAAATTAACCACAGGGGTTCCCCCCGACTTGCTGGAGACCTTCCTCACTTTCCCCCAATATTTTGAGGCTGAGTGGACTACTTCGGTTTGTCAACCCTAGCTCATCTTCTCTTCTTATTATATCATCCCTTAATATATCTTTTACTCATTCAGTTCTGGACTTCTTCAGTTTTATGTTGCATCCTGCTATCACCCATCATCTGCTTTTCAACTGTATTGTATGTATTGTCATCTTTAAATTTTCAGAAGCAGTGGTCTTCCTGGTATTGCTACTAAACAGCAACACCAGTAAAATGTTTGTATTGAGAAAACCTGCCTTTCTAGTAACTTTAAGAGAAACTTAGGATCAGTAAATCTGAAATGTTCCAAAAACAACCCAAGCTGCTCTTTTCTTATTCAACTCTCTGTCTAGGTCACTGTCCATCCATGTTTCAGCTCAGCATACTGTTGGACAAGCTCTACAGGAATCAATTCAGATGCATGCTGAAATTTGGAAAATAGATGCTTTTCATTGGCTTGGTCTTTGATGTATGGACAATTGGGCTCAGCGGCAATGCTGGAGCCAGTTTGAACTGGTTCATGGAAATTGTTACATTTTCAGCATAAGCATTTATACCTTAGAAATGGGCAAATGTTACAAATAACAGCTTGCTTTATTTTTTATTATTATTTAGACTTAAGAAAGTGATGGAGAAAATGTTAATAACAGATTAAATTTAAAATGTGTCATGTGAACATGTTTTTCCCCCCCAGAGAGCCAATTGTTAAACATTTACTAGCGTTGCCCTAGATAGGCCAAACTACTTTGATTACAGGTCTCTAATAGGAGGCTCTACAGTGTTGGGCTTGATGAAATCTACACAATGTCCTTCACAAATGGGAGGTCCTCACTGTCCACAGAGTATCCTCTCTTAGACTTTGAGATGAATCTCCTCCATTCAGTGGCAATGATTTTGACAGGCACACAATCCCTGTTTCATACTTCTATGTTTATTATTAGAGTGCCATTGAACGGGTTTATTTCTATTGCTACATCTTCCAAGAAATCCTGAATGATCTTGATGTTTGGATGGGATCCACCTTGTCATAAAAGAGCACTGTGTTGTTCTAACAAGTCAGATGCTTTTTAGTGTTCAACAAAAATAAGCACCTCATAAGCAAATCTTATATATTTTTTTTACATCTTTCAGTCAATTGTGAGATGGTTAAGATGTGGTTTATTGGTGCTTATTATTTGCATTGTTACTGTAAAATGTGCATTGTTCCCTACCAGTGCCCTCTGTGAAGATGCCCTCAATTCATACATAGTTGACCCTTAAAGATTTTGTATAGTTGGGAGAATAGAAATATAGTTCTAGTGATATACTTATGATCACTTTTTCTGGAATCAATAAGTTATTAAATGTTTTCCTGTGACTTTAGTTATCTTTCTCTCCCTTTAGAGCCTTTGTAGCTCAGTCCAGTAATGCCTGCAAAACTGTCATCTCCAGTAAAGGTCTACTTTATATATACTTGATCTAATGCATCTACTTTTCCCAGTTTTATTCCCTTTGGTATTATTTCTATTTCCTTTGTAAGGACCCCTGGTCATATGATGTTAGGGTCCAAGGATGGCGACTCAATTATTCTTGAGAGAAAAAGTTTGTTGTAGTAGTTTTTGCAAATCTTCCTCATTTTTCCTCTTTTTGTAGTTCTCTTCTGCTTTCATCCTTGAACATCCTTGGGATGACTCTGTTTAGTTGGCTATCATGTCATGATCTCTTTAGACTGGTCTTATTCTCCATTGTTTTTCTCAGCTTTATGAGATGATATTGCTCATAATTGTCTATTATCCTCTTCAAAAGATTTTATGGAATAGTTTATATTCTGAATTAGTGTTGCCTTTGGCAGCCATCTCTCATCATTTGGCAAGTATGTCAAATGTTTACTAAGGTGCTTTCTAGGCTCTTTTAGTCTTCTTGCAACAGGAATTAATTTAACCAAAGGATATTAAGGTAATTTCTGTTGTCTGTCTCCCATTTTTTAATTTTTAATAGCTTGCTTAAGTAATTCAAGGTTAAATATTTTAAATTGTACACCATATCTTTTTCTCATAACAATTCTTTTTTGTTTATTATAAATTATGATCTTAGCTCTGATGAGTTGATAGTCTGATTATGCACATAAAGCAATCCAATGATTGCTCCCATGTCTATGATGATCCTTTTCCTGTCTGTTAACTATTAGTTATTTAAGTCTTTGTGATGCTATTTGGTACTTAATATGTTTGAGATATACTAAGTCTTTTTTAGAGGAAAATATTTATGATGTAGAAATGTGAGGGCTTTTATATAATCTAGCTTTATCCTCTCATTCTTTTGTCTGGATCTATACTTGCTCATACATTCCTCCTCATATAGTGAAGGCATAAAATATCCAATATATGTTGATTTGACTGGAAGATCTTATCATGTTCTTCATAGAATTTCTCTGCCATTTCAGATTCAGTAAATAATACGAGTGCATAAGTTGACATTTTTGGTGATCTTTTTGCAAATGCTTATCCTTAACACTAAAGCATGTGATGACCAACAATTCCACGAGATAATATTTCTTATAGGTTTGGAGTATATGATTAAAACCCCCTCTGACAACTCCTTCCTTATCTCTCACAAGGAGTACCTGTGAACCATTCTTCCATTTAGCTAAATCTTCCTTCTTGTTTTATTTATAATAAGAACAGCAAGACAATTTAGCTCTTCCAGTGATATGCCTTCTTGTTAGTTAAGCAACAAGTACCTCACATTTAGACTACAAATCGTCAAATTAATGTTCGTGGACAGTCTAAAAACTCTGTGATTTGTAGTACCCTCTGACTCCTTTCTTTCTTCTCTACCATTGTCACTGCAGAAGCAGAAAGGGGCTACTTGGTTGTCATTGCCAGAGAAGTTCTATCACCAGATGGGCAGCCTATTCATGAGATCCTTTTCTATGATTAACTAGGCTGGTCCTGGAAAAACAGACTTAGTCTTTCCAAGAGCCACACTGGAAACTTTACTAACATAGTAGGAGTTGTCAAGTTTGAACTCTACAACCCATGTGAAAGGAATCTGAGGAAAGATATAGAGGCAAGAATGAAGATGAGATGTTCCCAATTTATATTCATAAAATAGGTGCATCCATGAACATGTACTCTACAGGAAGAGAAATATACTCTGCCTTAGTGTTAAAAAACTTATGCTTTGGGATGATGCAGAAATTCCATATTGGTCCCTTAGTAACTGTGAAGATGGAGTGGGGGGGGGGCATTGTGCCAAAGGATTGATGACTAAAAGCCTACTCAGTATACTTTAAAGGGAGTGGGTGATTGCTACCACACCCCTCTTCTCCTTCTCATTAGTGAAAGTTTCTTGGGCCTCAGGCAGCATCTCACTTAGACTGTAAATGAGGGGAAAGGGGAATCCCCACCACAAGGAGCAATGATGACTGCATGCATGTGGTAAAATTGCTTCTACTTATATAGAAATTATCATCAAGTAAGTACTACCTTTAAAATGTCACTACAATTTTTCCTTCCCCAGCAATTTCACACATTCTAGTCTAAGAATTCCAGGGTACTGAAACAGCCTTTTAACTGGTCTTTTAACTTTGCAGAAGTTTCTTCTCACTTCAAGCCAACTTGTATACCATTGTTACACTAATCTTTATAAAATACCATATTTCTCATGGTATGCCCTTCTTCAAAAACAAAGCCAAAAAAACCCTACAAATTGTTCTGATTACTTATTGGATCAAGTCTATTGAAACCCTGGACCTTTTATTGCTTCAGCTTCTTGGGCTTTAAAATGGATAAAGACCAGCGGAAATAGAAACAGAAATATAAAAGCAGTGGGAATAATAGATCACTGGGGGAAAAAAAAAAGCTTTCTAAGGTTCCCTTCCAATGTAAATTCTATTATAATCTAATAAACTCAATTCTACATTTAAAGCTAGATTTCACCCTTCCCTTCCTCTAATCAATCAACTATTATTTCTGACTGCTCCTCTCTATAAATCTTCTGCCCAATCCAGGCTGACTTTTCAGTTTGGTCCTTGTTGTTATTCTCTTCCTTAATGTTTTTCTTCTTCTAGGAGTCAGCAGAAGCTAAAGTCCAAGCTACTTTTCCTGCAAAAAGCCTTTATCGGATTCTCTCATGCAAGCATCTGTCCCTTTTTCTGATTGTGTAGTGACTTGGGGTGCAGTGGATAGAGAGTTGGGCCTAAAATCAAGAAGACTCATCTTCCGAGTTCAAATTTGGCGTCAGACACTTACTAGCTGTGTCATCCTGGGAAAGCTCATGTTTGCCTAGATTCAGTTTCCTCATCTGTAAAATGAGCTAGAGAAGTATCTTTGCCAAGAAAACCCTAAATGGGATCACAAAGAGTCAGACTTGACTGAAACAACTGAACAATACCCAAATACTATATCAACATGAACTATTAACCCCAATTACTCTAGGACAATGGAAAATCATTGTCAAGATCTTTCACAGAGACTATATTCCGAATAATAGATTTCTTCGTCATCGCATATTTATTGTCTATTATTCATAACATAGGGAATATAGGAGTTATCGTTTATAGAGAGATATGTGGTGGGTGAGCCAAAAGTCAGAAGTTCTTCAGAACAAGCTACATCTACCAATGCAAAGAGTTTTAACTAGGCTAGTCCATCAGACAAATGAATAACTATATTTTTTAGGTAGTCTAAACTTCCTACAGGAAAGTGATCAAGAAAAATGTGAGGGCAGCTAGGTGATGCAGTACATAAAATGTTGGACTTGGAGATGGAAAGATCTGAATTCAAATTGTATCCCAGACATTTACTAGCTGTGTGACCCTGCTCAACTCACTTCCTCTCAGTCTGCCTCATTTTATTTACTTGTAAAATGAGGATAATAATAGCACCTACCTCTCAGGGTTGTTGTGGAGATAAATTGAGGTAATATTTGGAAAGTGCTTTGCAAACCTTAAAGCACTACATAAACGCTAATATTATGATTATCAATAATTTTAAATTAAATTTAATAAATAATTGTTAATAATAATGTTATTGAGTACTTTTCAAGGAAATGATCCTTCCTTATGAATCATCCTTACAAAAACAAATGCCCAAGTACCTTAAGACACTTCTGATAGCAAAGTTCTTCACAAGGACCCTGTGTTGTGAAAAATATACTTGTGTCTTAGAGAAGACTGAGGCAAGGGTAGATTACATGGCATATACAATGATGACATAAGAATTGGTGAAAAAAGGAAATAATTTATACTCTTTGAGAAGCACTACTGTCATTAAGTTCCTTCCCACTGATTAATTTTTAAAATCCCACACTATAATAGCATATTTAGGAATTGAATGAGTTTCTTTTCTCATTGTAAATCAAACAATTTCTATTATTTCTTTTTTTAAATCAAAATGAGAGTTTTTTTAAAAAAAGTATTCCTTTTTAGGTTGCATTCTTAATCACTGAGCACTCTGAAAGGGCCTAATGTTGAGATTATATTGAGGTCAAATATATAAACATTTATTGATTATATTAAGTGCAAAGTTTACTATGCTTGAAGATGCGTAATGAATCTCACCCAACTTTGATTACATTATTAGTTTTTATATATACAACATTTACGCATATGGTTTGTAACAAACTTTAATTTGTATACATGTGCGTATGTGTTCACTGGTACTCTGGATTTTGGATAGAGTAGTTGTATTTTTACACATTTTAATTATAAGGTCCTCAAAGGAGAGAGTTTGCTTTCCATTTTAATATCACAAATTTTTAGAGTTGAAGGAGAACTTAGAGGTCATCTAGTCTAACCCCATATTGAGAGGTGGAGTGATTTACTCAATGTCACACAGTTAAATTAGAGTACAGTAAGGATTGGAACCAAGGTTCCTGACCCAGAGGTGAGGTCCTGCTTTTCCCTAAATCATGCTTCTGCTCCTTACACAGTTTAGCACAGAGCTCTACACATAGATACCAATAAATATTGCTATAGAATGATCTATCTAACTATAATATTGGTATAGCTGACTACCTAACAAACAAATATTGGCACATCTGATCTATGTATAATCTCAACGACCCTTCAAGGATGTTTGATCAGAAACAAATTTTACTTTTCTAAACTTGTTAATCTATTTGCAAATACTCCCCTTTCCAAATTAATATTATACTATGTTTGGCTACTTTATATAAGCCAGGAGAAGAAGCACACAATTAGGACGGTGGTATGAAACAGTGGAAAGAGCAAGGAGTTTGCAATCTTAGGCTGGGGTTCAATCTTGGCTCTGAGACAGTTACCTACCTGTGTGACACTGGTTAAGTCACCTCTCTGGGCCTCAGAATCTTCATTAATAAATATGAATGTTGGACAAGATCATTTCTAATTATCCTTTCAGTTCTGCATCTGTGATCTCAACTCTTCACTCAACAATCAGTCTCAAGCCTGGGTTCACATAATACTGGGAACCTAAATAGAGGGACTATGGTGCTTTTATGTACAAGTATGATAACCACATTTTGCAACATCATGGTCAACACAGACTCTTCCAAAGATGCTATGGTAATTCAAAGAATTACAACGTAGGACAGATTTGTCCACTTCAGGAAATGTAAATGTCTTCATTCGCTCCATTTTGTTCATTACAGTGCATAATTTATTTTCCATTAGCAAGAGTAACAAAAAAGGGTAGCTTTACTTCCTGCTATGGTTATATGATTTCTGGTTATACTCTCTAAGCCATAGTCATAAGACTAATTAAAGTCCTGAGCTTTGGTGTCACAGAAAGTAGAGGATATCAATCATATATCAGCCCCCAAAATTTTTCATGGTACTCACACTGTCAGATTTTGAAAGGACCGACCATCCTTAAAACATGGGAATTTTTTATTCTTTAACATATTTATGTTCTTGGGTATTAGGGCAGAATCTCAATCCTGCCATGAGAGTACAGGCACAAGATCTACAATGTTACCCTTCGCTAAGTTCTTCAAACATAAACTCAGGTCCCTATTGTCAGCTGGATTAAATTGAAGAAGATCTATAAAACTGGTATAGATTTCTGTTGCAGTTTTGGAGGAGGGTACCAGAATGCTGTATATTTCCACGTAAAGAATAGTTTGAGTTTCAAGGCTACACTTCAAATATGAAGATTTTGCTCCCCAGCGAGTCTCTTGATGGACATTCATGGTTAGTACAACTCACTTGCATCTGCTCTTGACGAGTTTAAATGAAACTACCAAGTCTCAAGTTCATTATCTAGTCATGGAAGATTATTTGTTGTCTGGAACAGGACCAAGGATTGAGTCTTACCTGCAGGCTGTTAAAAATGACGAGAGGACCAACATCCAGAGGTATCTATAAGCCATGTGCAGTCCTCCCAAAGACATGTGATGGAAATCAGAGCAACAGGTATAAAACCAGTGGGATTTCTGGAAATAAGAAAAACAGTTCAAAATATTAACTATCTACAGAGATTCTTTGTTGGTCCTTTTCTTGTGACATTATGGGGATGTATATGAGAATAGTAATGGAAGAGAAATATTGGAATTCCATTCCTCTACCCCATGGTGATGGGTTGCTACGTTGACACTCTTTCTTCTTTGCACATGGGTGTTTGAGTAGGTGAGTAGGATATGGAAAGATGGGAGCTGTTCCTCTCCTAGACTACCACCTGCTGGACTATTCACAAAATACCATTGACATTTGACTATAATGAAAATATATTTCAATCCAACTGTAAGAGTGATACTCCCACAAGTTCAGAAACCAGACAGGTAAGAGAGAACCAGATGCATAGCCCTCTCCTATTTGGCAGAGCTATGTGCAGAGAACAGAAATAAAAATGAGATAAAAGATTTGTTTCTATGAGGAAAAAATAATACCAAATATATCATCTACTTTTCTATTTAAGGAGAACTAAAGCTGGGAATAAAGCTAAGCATTAGAAGTGGAAATTATCAGTGGATAGAGCACTGGCCCTGGATTCAGGAGGACCTGAGTTCAAATCCGACCTCAGACATTTAACACTTACTAGCTGTGTGACCCTGGGCAAGTCACTTAACCCCAATTGCCTCACCGAAAGAAAAAAAAAAGAAAAGAAAGAAGTGGAAATTATTTTAACATATTGCCCTAGACATTTACCAATATGTTTTCAAGTATCCTTCATTCCAACATATTTTTAGTGTAAATTTCCCCCTTTTTTCTTTTCTTTTCCTTTCTCTTCTTTATAGGGGGTTTTAGTATTCATATGGCAGACCACATAAGACTCAGAAAAAGCTGCAGATTTCTGTAAAATGAAGGGCTTGAAGTAATTGATATCTCTGGACTTTCCTGTTCTAAATCTATGGCACTATGACCTTAGCACTGATGAACAAAAGTTCTTTCCTTCAGCCAAATGGACTCTGAAACTGGCAACTCTCTCAACAAACCTCAAAGTCCACATCTACCTATATCTTTCAGTCCCAACCTAGAGCCATATGTGCTGATATTGAAGCAACTTAGCATATTTGGGAGGTCAAGGAATTATAGGAAAAAGAAACTAACTGAGGCAGATGTTTGTCTCTGGGAATCACTGATGTTGCCTTTTCTGGATTGTGATTCTCACTGTTAAAAATAAGATAAGAATCACATAAGCAAAACCTAGTTTAATTAAAGGAGCCCATGGTCACAGCTCCCTTATAGAAGGGCTAGAAAAAAGATACCTAGAGATAGTGAATTTTGATGTAGATTTATTTTTAGTACAAATAAATTTTATTTAATAAAAGAACTACATACATGTGCATTTACTCCTGACAAAATATCCAACGTTGGGGAAATGCCGAGCCATGGTCAATAATTTGCCAAATCAGTCCACAATTTGTGCACTGAATTTGTAGATCACAAACTTTGTACCCACTATGCACACACAAAATTCTATTTATGTCTCTGTACACAGTACAAAGGGACATGTATATTTTTTGTATGAACAAACAGGACAGCTATCTTTGAAAATCTGGTCCCTTTGCCTCTACTGAGGGCCTAGAGCAAAGTACAAGGAAATCAGGTGCTGGGTGCTGGGAAAGTCCCTGCTGGGTGAGATGGCATCATATACTAGTACTTATTAGCAACGCCCCATGTTATTTTGGTATTCTGCACAGCAATGACTCTCATTCTTCAGCTAAAAGTACTGGAATGGAGGAAAAGTCCAACAGAAACCTAGGTTTCAATCATAAACAGCTCAAATATACTGAATAGAGTGCCAAAACTAGTTCTGCAAGGGCGACAAAACTAAGTGATTAAAAGCTGGCTGACTTCAAGTGGGATCTGTTTATACCCTCTTAACCTCTGTAGATAAAACAAACCTGACTGATTCCAAAAGAGCACAGATGATACAAGTGTCTTTGAAAGTAGGAAAAAAATAAGTGAGAGTAAAGTGAGTTTGGAGAGTAGCGAAAATAATGTATTCCTTTAATGAATATGATTAAGTTTTATCATTATTAAGAAAATCGAATTTAGAGCTAGAAGTGCCCTTGGAGAGTATCTAGTTCAATACACATAATACCTTTTTGGGGGTGATGGGGTGGAGCAATGAGGGGGTAAAGTGACTTGCCCAGGGTCACACAGCTAGTAAGAGTCAAGTGTCTAAGGTCACATTTGAACTCAGGTCCTCCTGAATCTAGGGCTGGTGCTTTATCCAATGAGCATTCTAGCTGCCCCCAATATGCATATACTTTTAGGTGTACTTAGTTTTTCCCTTGATAGATGTAAACTCCTTGAGGGCAGGAGTGGCTTCATTTTGTCTTTGTATCCCCAGTTGCCCAACATAGCCCCTGGCTAAATATATATTAGTTGCTTGATAAAGTCTGACTGAATGGTTGACAAGAACCTGCACGGCCCATTAGAATTTTAAGTAAATTTCTCATAATCTCAAAAGTAGCAGACTGAGTATTTAGATCCAGGATTTTTGGCTCCAAATTTAGAATTCTTTTTACTATCTCCATTAAAGCAATGCATTTAAAATAACTTGAACTACTAATAAGTTTTCTATTAGGTTTAAACTTAGCTTTCAGCCATTTGAGTATTTAGTCTTGCAAAACTCGAAATGATATTGTAAAATGCTTTGACGTTTTAAAAAAATGCCTCAATCTAGAGTAGTATTGGCAAATTAGATCACTATCTAGTAAAACCTCAAATCAATCTAATAATAATCATTTAAACTAAAAGGAAGGAAGAATATATTTGCTTGAGATATGGTAGTGAGAGAGCTAGGAAATAAGGTTGCCCTATCTAACAACCATGTTAAGAAAGCCCAATTCAGATAATTTTAGGAAGGTAATATTTTCAACATCCAATGATGAAATGAAAACAAAGCAAAATGTGGTGTTGGAAAGGTTGCCTAAGTTAACTATGAGTCACTTATGAGAAAAACTGGTTTTAAATGGTGGTAGCAAAAAAACAATTAACTTCTTAAAACTTGCAAAGGAATTCTAACTTCTCATGAGATTTATATGTTAAACTTATGTGGAAGAAGGAAAGAAATGAATATAAATCATTTATTTCTGCTGTATCTAAAAGAAGTAGGTCTGTTTTATTATTTTGTACTACTGAGAGTAATATGGGGATCACACCCTGTGAAGTTCGCATGAGGTTCAGCTTGTGTTTACCATCCTTACCAAAACCTGTTTTAATTTTACCCCTTTGGCCTTTTAGTTCAAACAATTGGAGAGGTGTTGTAGAAATACAACTCTTCAAAGTAAACTAAGAAAACTCAAAGTGAGTCCCTGAGGACACAAGATGTAGGGCTTCAAGATAAGGAGAGGGGGTAAATGTGGAGGGGTGTGGATTGTGGCTCCTTCATTTTGAAATTAATAGCATTTTAGCAACAGAGTAGTTTCAGGGTACTAAGATTTCTTGATAAGAAAGCACTTATTGTGTTCCTGGGCTAGCAAACTTTCTTGACAAGAGTTAAGTATTTAATCAAGTTCTGAATAAACAAGGTGTAGTCACCTACCTGTGAGCTCACTGAGTAAACCTGAAATCATTAGAAAAACAAGACCCAGATTTCAGGGAAGTACCAAGGCAGCATCAGGATGATGGGTAACACAACAAAGGTAATATAGGGGAAGGATGGTCTTTGCAAACAATTCCAAGGAAAACCCAAAGTCCCAATTTCAACAGTTATGAAATCCAGCCATACTTTCCTAAGCTACTTCAAATTTCAGAATTTCCTTTTCATTGTCATATTCCTTTAATGCAATAGAGTTTTTGCAAGTGTGTTTAAGTGTGTTCAGGTCACTCTGCTTGTTTTCATCTCCATCTACAATCTCAATGAGTCGTCTCAACAATTTCTATCTTCATAATATTGGGTCTCACAAATCTTTTGCAAGGGCTCATCTATTCCTATACCAATTTGGATCTGTTTTGGGAATAACTCCTGTTTCTAATGTAATTCTGGCCTTGATGAAAACTTTGAGTTCCCCAATTAAAGAAATTATGGTTATTAGTAGTTCAACGCTAAAGGAAAGGTTGTTTAGATGAAAGGTAGTTTGGCCTTATATTGTATAACTTTCATTCTCAAAGATCTATTTCTAGTTCAAACCTATACCATAAGAGTATAAGCCCTTACTTTAATGACCTACCAGGGAGGGTTCACTGAAGCAAAGAGTAACCCTAGCATATCTAGTAGAAGGCAGCTAGGTGGCTCAGTGGGTAGAGCACTGGATCTGGAGGCAGGAAGACCTTAATTAAAATCTGACCTTGACTCTAGACATTTACTAGCTGTATGACCCCAGACAAATCACTTAACCTCAGTTTGCTTTAATCCACTGGAGAAGGAAATGGCAAACCACTCCATTATCTTTGATAAGAAAACCCCATGGACAGTATGGTCCCTGGGGTCATGAAGAATTAGACACAACTGAATGACTGCACAACAACAGGATATCTAGTCTTAAACAGTCATCTCAACTCACCTAAAGTTTCCACTAGCATAAGTCTGAAACTTGTACCATTTTGAGGATTCAAATCTCTTCTAAAATAGGATCAGAATAACCCCAAGAAGCCTAATCTCAGGGGCACACATTGGAAACTTATTCAAAAGCAAGTCCCAAGGATCCCAAATGCCATAGAGGCACAATGACCCAGGGGAAACCCAGGTCTCACCTTGCCCTAGGGGTGATTCAGGAACAGGCTCAATGACTTAGGGGAAACCCAGAGCTAACTTGGCCCTAAGGGTGATTCAGGAACAGGCTGGATTTCCCAGGGTAGGTTACATGCTAAAAAGACCCAGGTAGGTCCCTTTCAAGTCTGAATTTGCAGGCCAAGAAGCAAGCCAGCACTGGCACAGGCTAGGTATGGTTTCCGTGGGCGAAGGGGAGGGAATGTAGGGCAAATTCTCAGTGGTCACTCAATCCACTGAAAGAATAAATAGCCATATGACTTGCCACGGACTCCCGGTGGTTCCACTACATGGTGTAGGGAAAGCTTATGTGGATGATTTATCTGACTGTGACTTATTAGAATGAAACATCAGATTAATATGGTGCAAGCCTAGGATTATGGTCTCATCTTGAAATGGCTAGATGTAATTTTCAATTTACAAGCTATAATTTTGTGTCTAAGGAGGATAACTGAGTTAGCTGAGACATACCCACATGGATCTTACATTAACTGTTATTAGAGCAATACTTTTTGAACCACATACTTCCAGGCTGCCAGCAAACATCCTCTGGAGGGGGCCAAATAAATCTGTGGCTCCCAAGAAAAGTCAAATGTTCTATTTTCTTCAAACAAGATAAAAAGGGATGTTTTTCCTTCATATTCATGGTGAATTTTCAGGCTATCAGGTTTCATGTAATGACATTATGAGGAGAGTTGTCAGAAAAATCTGAGTTTTTAAAGGCAAAGGTGAAGTCAGTTAACTAACAACTGAATGCTGCTTTAACAGTTTTTTGCTCAAATTGCTGGCTACTCAGAAGTCGGAGGGCTGAGCACTCATCTGCATACAGACATGCTCAGACACCAAACTGGGCCAATTTTCAGCACACTGCATAGCTTTTGTAATACAGGGAAAATTCAGAATGCATCTTTCAACATGCCTACATCCATATTTAGAATCCCTCTTGGATGTCCTAATCAGAAAGTCTGAAAATGAGGCTTTCTCTGCATCTGACCAGAGATTAATCAGTGAGTTATGCTTAAAAAGCAGTTTTCATAATAGCATCACACAGCACTTTGCCATCATTGAAATCAAAGGACTTCTCAATAAAAGTCCAAGTTAATAATGCTGAAGTAGCAAATTAAATTTGATCAAAGTCTTAGAAAAACTAACACAGAACAAATAAAGAATTCTAGGGGAAATTACTTTTAAATTAGTAGGTTAAGAGAGGTCTGAGGACTTATATCTGGAGAAACTCCATCTTAACAATGCTTTTCTAGGATTTCACTCCTGTCCAGTGATTAGCCTTCCAAACATTGCAAAACATTTTCCCCAGTGAGATAGCAGCTCAGTTTTTTTGTTTTTATTTTTGTTTTCATCTCTGAAGTCACTGCTAACAACATCTGAATTATTGAAAACTTTGTAAAGTCTAAAGAAATTCTGTCCACTGGTTTGTTGTTACTGTGCCTTTTGAAACCCATAATGCTAGAATATATCACATTACCGCTCCCCTAACAGGAAACAGGCTAATGACTCAACCTTTCTGTTGCTTAATATCTATACTTGTAATTTGGGAAAAAACAATACCTCGCACTATTGTGTTCACAATTACCTAATTTAAGAGATTAAAGAGTACTTGGAAATCAACAATATGATATAAATGAATCTCTGTTCATTTAATATATGGCATGGTACCTAAGGATATGGTGTAGAATTTCAGATACATGTGAGTGAAATGAATTCCCATTCTTAGTGACAACTTTGGATCCACTTTTCACTATGAGGATCCATTCTTCACTATATGGTAGGTTTAAAAAAAAAAAAATCTTCAAAGTAAAAAAAAAAAAGTTATGTGTGGTGGAATCCCCAGACTGAGCAAGAAATCATTGTGTAGGAATTTACATCTGAGATGGGGAATTAAGAAGAGATATAGCCCCAAAGTATGTTTAACTGTATTAACAATATTTATGTATTTGTGATGAAAATAATTAAATTAATTGCCATAATTTTCTCTGTGTACATATGTGTTCCATACATGAAAAAATTTAGTTTAAAATTTCCTGAGCCTATTAATTTGGGGTTTTTCCTTCTTTCACTTATGTGAGGAATGTAAATTGTTACTGCTTATGTTCATAGATGTTGTAATATTAGCAAATGTAAAATAGTTTCTATAGCTTATTTATGCCCAAGGCTTCAAAACTGTATGTTACTACATGTTTTTCAAATGATGAAAGTCATGCAGTTATAAAGTTTTATAAAGTATACCATTAGAACAAAGCATATTAAAAACAATAATAGGGGCAGCTAGGTGGCACATTGGATAAAGCACTGGCTCTGGAGTCAGGAGGACCTGAGTTCAAATGTGGCCTCAAATACTTGACACTTACTTGCTGTGTGACCATGGGCAGGTCATTTAAACTTCATTGCCAGGAAAAACAAAAACAACAACAATAACAACAAACAAATAATAATAGCTGAATTGGTGAATAATCTGGGATTAGGAAATTGGAAATAACTCAAACTACTAATAGGGTATATAATTAGTGAATTTGGGGCTAAGACATATTTTCTTTTCAATTACATATTAATCTTTAAGTCATCTGATTTACCCCAACTCTTTTTAAGAATGTACAAACATGGGAGGGCAGCTCACTGGCACAGTGGAAAAAGCACCGGCCTGGATTCAGGAGGATCTGAGTTCAAATCCAGCCTCAGACACTTGACACTTACTAGCTGTGTGACTCTGGGCAAGTCACTTACTCCTCATTGCCTCTGGAAAGCCAATTTGGAACTATGCCCCAAAGGGCTATAGAATTGTGTATACCCTTTGATCCAACAATACCACTGCTCGGTTTATATCCCAAAGACATCCCCAAAAAGAGAAAAATACCTAATTTGTACAAAAATATTTATAGAAGCTCTTTTTGCGTGGCTAAGAATTGGAAATCAAAGGAATGCCCATCAATTTGGAAATGACTAAACAAGCTGTGGCATATGATGGTGATGGAATATTATTTTGCTATATGAAATGACAAGCAGGATGATTTCAGAAAGTGAGCTGGAAACACTTGTATGAACTGATGTATAGGGAAGTGAGCCAGAACCAAGAGAAACATTAGAGACCAGTGACAGCGTATTGTTTGATGAAGAACTGTGAATGACTTAACTATTCTCAGCAGTACAATGATCCAAGCCAATCCCAATGGACTAATGATGAAGCATACTGAACAGAAAGAACTGATATTGAGGGAACAAAGACCTGAAGCATACTATTTTCACTTTCTTTTTCTTGTAACAAAATGACTATATGGTAATGTTTTATATAATCATAATGTATAATCATATTTGATTACTTGCTGCCTCAGGAATGGGGGAGGAAGGGAGGAGAGATACCAAATTGGAACTCAAAAAAAAATCTATATATGTAATATATTATATATAAATGGTATTACTTTAAAAATAATGTAAACAGTATTTCAAATACTTACTGGTCACCTCAGTTTTGCTTATGACCTAATATCTACTTTCTCTTGAAGGCAACATATCCTAATTATAAATCCACAATATTTGTTCTTGAGGGTTATTTATTTACACAGCACTTTTCATTTGGCTTCTATCAAAGCTCATTAAAAAAAGACTTGTTTAAATATGACCTCTCATAGTCAATAGAAACATATTTATACTGAGGGTAGGCAAACAGGTTCTGGAGTGAAAAAAAATCAGAATCAAACCTAACTTTGTTCTTACTGTCAGACCAAACAAAGTTCATCTATATAAAGGACTTAAATTCATTCAGAAAATAAATTGTATGTTATAAAAAGACTATTTCTGTCACTGAACTTTGAAATGTATATAGTTTATATACTTAAAATACTACATAGAACATTCTCAGACTACCGATGATTAGGCAGCCTAGGTGGCATGATGGATAGAAAGCCAGGCCTGGAGTCAGGAAGACTTGAATTAAATATTGCCTTAGACACCTACTAAACTGTGACTCTGAACAAAAAATTTAGCCCTCTGTCTGCCTCAATTTCTTCAACAGCAAAATGGGATAATAATAGTACCTCCTTCAAAGGGTTGTTGTGAGAATCAGTATAATAGATTGGAGCCAAGATGGAGGAGGAAAGTCAGTGACTTCCAGGAGCTCTCCCCCAAACTCTCAACATACCTTCAAATAATGCCATAAGACAATTCCAGGAGCAGCAGAGCCCCACCAAAGGATGGGGTAAGATCATTTTCTAGCCAAAGTCTGCTTAGAAGGTCATTGGGAAAGATCTGTTGTGCCAGAGTAAGAGTGGAGCACAACATCACAGCTGTACCATACAGATCCAGCCTTTGGCCATGCCGTGCAGATTCAGCCCCAGGCAGGCCACTCCAGAGAAGCTGCTACACTGTGACTATAGCTGTGGCTGCTTCAGGAACTCAACACAGATGGTGAGGGGGGTCAGGCGTTGGCCAGGGTCTCTGCTGGCGCATGAGGTGGACTCTGTTGTTTTGCCTGAGCTCGTAGGATGCAGGAAGCAGTCTTGAGTGGTGGTCCAGGTGGGGGAGGGCCTCAGGCATGCCAGAGCTTGTAGACATAGAGGAATAGAATTCTTTTCCAGGTCAGAAGGCAACTAGGCCTATGGTTGTTTGCAGACCAGAGCACAGACCAGGGGAGTGGTGAATGTGTCTCTCCTTAAATCATACCACCTTGGACCCCCTGAAGCTTGGGATAGTGCATCCTGGAACCAGTGCCCCACTTTAAGAAGGAGTTAAAAGTCAAGAAATAGGCTGACAAAATGAACAGACATAAAAAGATGCTGGCCGTAGAAAGTTTCTTTGGTGACAAGGAAGATCAACATACACCCTCAGAGGAAGATAGCAAAGTCAAAGCTCCTATATCCAAAGCTTCCAAGAAAAACTCAGGGCATGGAAGTGCTCAAAAAGGACATTGAAGATAAGGTAAGAGAGGTAGAGGAAAAAATGGAAAGAGAAATGAGAGTGATTTAGGAAAGTCATGAAAAAAAAAGTTAACAGCTTGAAAAGCCAAATGGAAAAGGAGACACAAAAGCTCTCTGAAGAAAATAATTGCTAAAGAATTAGGATTGAGCAAATGGAAGCTACTGACTTTATGGGAAATCAAGATACAATAAAGCAAAATCCCAAAGACTAGAAAAAATAGAGGGCAATGTGCAAATATCTCCTTGGAAAAAACAGCTGACCTAGAAATAGATCCAGGAGAGAAATTTGAAAATTACTGGACTACCTGAAAGCCATGATCTAAAAAAGAACTTAGACATAATCTTCCAAGAAATTTTCAGGAAAAATTGCCCATATATTCTAGAAACAAGGTAAAATTGAAGTTGAAAGAATCCACCAATCACCTCTGGAAAGAAATCCCAAACTGAAAACTTCCAGGAATATTATAGCCAAATTCCAGAGCTCCCAGATCAAGGAGAAAATATTGCAAGCAGCCAGAAAGCAACAATTCAAGTATTGTGGAGCCCCAGTCAGGATAACCCAAGATCTAGCGCTTCTACAGAAAGGATCTGAGGCCTTGGAATATGAGGAATGGGATTATAAACAAGAATCACCTAACCCAACAAACAAGAGCATAATCTTTAGGGGAGAATGGGGAATAGAAATGCAGAGCAGTACTTTCAGGCATTCATGATGAAAAGACCCTGAGCTGAATAGAAAAATTGACTTCTTAAATACAAGACCCTAGAGAAACATAAGAAGGTAAATGAGGAAAGAATTCATAAGCATATTAAAGGTTAAACTGTTAATTCCTGCATGAGACGATGATACTTGTAACTCACCAAGAACTTTCTCATTATAGGGCTAGCTGAATGGAGTTTATTTAGACAGAGGGCACAGGTGTGAGTTGAATATGAAGGGATGATATATTTAAAAAATAAAATTAAGGGGTGAGGGAATGAAACTGGGAGGAAGGGAAAGAGAGAGGTGGAATGGGATAAAGCTATCTCACATAAAAGAAGCAAGAAAAAGATTATGGAGTGGAGGGGAAGATGGGGGAGGTGTGGGGGGAGTGAGTGAGCCTTACTCTCATCAGAATTGCCTCAAAGAGGGAATAACAAATACATTCAATTGGGATATAGTAATCTATCTTACCCTGCAGGAAAGTAGGAGGAGAAGGGGATAAAGTGGGGGTGGGGTTGAAAGAAGGGAATACAGATTGGGAGAGGGAGCACTTGGAAGCAACACAATTTTGAGGAGGGATAGGGTGAAAGAAGGTAGGAAATAGAGTAAATATCATGGGGAGGGAATAGGATGGAGGGAAACAGAGTTAGCAGTAGTAACTAAAAAAATTTGAAGCAGAGGCAAGAGCAATGTAAGATGAGGAGGAGGAGGATGAGAGGATGATGATGATGGTGGTGGTAATGATAATAAAATGTATGGGACTTACTTTTCTGGGCTATTGTGAAGAAAATTCTTTGTCAGGTATAAGGTACTATATAAATGTTATCTATTATTGTTGTTGCAATAATCAACATCATGGGTTTATTGTAAGGAAATCTCTCTTTAAAATACTATATAAATATAGTTTACTATAAAAAAATGATGAACAGGATGCTATCAGAAAAACCTGGAAAGACTTACATGAGCTGATCTAATGTGAAATGTACTGTATACAAAATAGCAGCAATATGTTAAGATGATCTGATATGAAAGACAGTTATTTATCAGCAATACAATGATATAAGACAATTCTGAAGTAATATGAAAAATGCATCCATCTACAGAGAAAGAATTGATGATATCTGAATACAGATTAAAGCATAATTTTTTTGTTAGTTCCTTTTTCTAAAGTTTTTTTGTCTGTTTTCTTTCACAACCTGGCTAATGTGGAAATGTTTTTCATGACTACACATGTATAACATATTGAATTGCTTGAGTTCTGAAGGGGGGGTGGGGAGGCAGAGAAGAAGAGAATTTAGAACATAAAGTTTTAAAAATTGATGTTAAAATTTGTTTTCACATGTGATTTGGGAAAAATACGAATTTAAATAATAAAAAATTAAATTAAAAAAGGAGAATCAGTATATTTGCAAACCACTTACCATAGTGCTTAGCATATAGTAGGTGTCTAATAAATGTTCTCTTTCCTTTCCCCAATATGATCCTAGATAATAAGAAAATTTTAGATTCCTAAAGGAACTTATGACTAAATTTATAATATCTTGTGGGGAGCTAGGTGGTATAGAGGGCTTGGATTCAGAAAGACTCATCTTCCTGTGTTCAAATCCAGCCTCAGACACTTACTAGCTGTATAACTCTGGGAACCTCTTTACCTCAATTTTTCTCATTGTAAATGAGCTAGAGAAAGAAAATGGCAAACCACTCAGTTTCTTTGCCTAAGAAATCTCAAGTTGGGTCATGAAGAGTCAGACACAACTGAAAAATAGCTGACCGACCTGAACAATATCTTGTATTATTAGTTTCTATTACATATTTTCAGAGTATTTGCCAATTGTACTGTCCTAATTCCTGGATCTTCTTTTAACTGTAGGTTCCTATAGTAGGGGGGTGGTGTAAAAATGGTCCTTAGAGTCATGTGGGCCTGAGTTTTAGTCCTGACTCCTCTGCCATATACTAATTCTGCCACTTTGCTTTTATAGGCCTGAAGTTCTTTATCTATGAGATGAAGGGGATGGACCAAATGATCTCTAAGATTCTTTCCAGCTCTAACAGTACAAGTCTTTTTTTTTGGAGGGGGCAGGCAATGGGGGTTAAGTGACTTGCCCAGGGTCACACAGCTAATAAGTGTCAAAGTGTCTGAGGCAGATTTGAACTCAGGACCTCTGATCAGGGCCGTGCTTTAACACTGCGCATCAAGCTGCCCCTCTAACAGTACAAGTCTAACCAATATCATCTAAAGAAATCTGTGCCTTTGCCAGATACTCCATTTCATTAAAAGTGTCATACTATGAACTACTATTTGCAAGTATGTACACTTTGAAATGTTTCTTCAAAGTAATAAAGCATTTCCGTAGGCACTAAAGCAGCAGACTCCAAACTTGAAGATGGGCAATGAAAAAATATGCAGTGCTCTTTCAAAATATAAAATCTATTCAAACGTGTTTAGAATTTTGGAGATTAAATACAGTGCCCCAGCCTGATTATTTTAAACACAGTCACCTTCCTGTCAACAGACCATAAAAAGTAATCTTTCAGCAAAAAAAGGCAATACAAAATTGTTTATGGTAATGCCATAAAAAATTTTAGAGATAAAAGTCACCACAAGCTGCTCTCTTTCCTAGCTTGTGCAGTTTTACAAAATGTTAACAACAACAACAAAACCAAAACAAAGACCCACCCCCCAAGTGTCTATAATTTGTGATTCAAATATATGTATATTAGTAGGAAGAGATGACATTAGTCCCTGTAAAAGGTACAATTCGGCGGAAAAAAAACAAACATAATAACCATTTATATGTACCTTTTATGGGGTATAAAGTAATGGATAAATCTTGTGGTCTTTCAAGGGTAAATAAAGAATATGAAGAGAGCATTCTTAAAGTGGAGTTAAAAGTGAGGCATAGAACAAAATTTCACAATTAGATTCTCAGTGGTGCTCCTTTTATAGGAGCTGAAAGAAAAGAGTTAATAGCCCAGAAAATTTACTATTAGGACAAGAGCAGCTTTTTTTTCTTTGGTTTTGCAGACAGAGTTATTTATCTAGTTAATTTCAATGGTGAATGAGATTTTCACTATGCTAGCTATGTGGTACAGTGGGAAGAGTGCTATGTGCAGTCAAAAAGACCCAGATTTAGTCCTTCTTCTAGTAATGGTGATGTTACCTTGGGCAAGTCACTAAACTTCTGAGAGCTTTGGTTTCTTCATGTGTAAACTGAGGAAACTGAACTGGATGATCTTTAATGTACCTCCCTGCTCTGGGTCATTCAGTTAATGATCCTTTTCCTTAATTGAGTTCTTGTTGTTTGTCCTTTATTTATTTAATTAATTTTTATTTTATTTTTTTTGCAGGGCAATGGGGGTTAAGTGACTTGCCCAGGGTCACACAGCTAGTAAGTGTCAAGTGTCTGAGGCCGGATTTGAACTCAGGTCCTCCTGAATCCAGGGCCGGTGCTTTATCCACTGTGCTACCTAGCCGCCCCCTCTCCTTTATTTTTGAAGAGGACCAGTGGCATTGTGGGTGATGTCTTGACTTGTGCGTGAATTGGATTTAAGGGAGGCAGAGCTGCACAAAATCATCAGCCTCACTCTCTTCCTGAGTCATCAAAGTTGAGTGGCAGGACAGAAGTCAAGATGACTGGCGATGGCCCAGGGTGCAGTGGATGACCTTAGCATCTTTGATGTCTGACCAAGCTCTAAGCATCCTGTTTCATTGCTGTTTCAGCCGCCTTCATGGCCATTAGAACAAGCTGTTCTTATTTTCTCATTCTGCCAGGAGAAATCTTCAAATGATTGAGCTAGAAACTCCACCCGCCCTCGCCAACTCACTGATGTGGTTTGAGACCTGTTAGTTACCTTCAACTCAATTTGGCCCAGTATGCTGAGGCTGTTTCACCAGCTTGTGGCTGCTGTATATGTTACAGCTTCTAGGAGCCACAGGTGAAAGTTGGGTGCAGGTGGACACCAGAGGTGGGTGAGCAGCCCTGAAAAGGGCTCTGCAAGCTCTCACACCAGAGGTACTGAACACCCCATATATTCCACCTCACTTACACAGATCATCGAGATTCCATGCTCCTGGGATTTGAGGAAATCAATTCACTCTTCTTTGGAACTTCCACCCTAAGGCCTAAGAATTGATTGGTAACTGAGTATGTAAAAACTAGTCTACTTAGCTCAATAAATCTACTGGCTATAAACCTAGATACTGGTCCAGGTTGCAGCTTCATGGCTCATCCCTCCCTCCCTCCCTCCATCCCTTCATCTATCTATCCATCCATCCAGACCATGTAAATATCTGTCACCCCTACAAATAATCCTTCATCATCTCCCAAATGATCTCCCTCCCTTGGTCACCACTCCCTATTGGTATTGTATTCCTTTATTAAATGTACGTCCATTGAATGTAGAAATGGTACTCTCACTTTTTAAAAAATATTTGTACTTCCAGTTTAATCAGGAAGCCAGTAAACATTTGTTAAGTGCCTTTCTATGTGCCAGGAACTGTGCTAAAGACTAGGGATACAAGTAAGACAGTTCCTGCTCTCAAGGAGCTCAAGTCTAATGCATGTACAAATAAGCTATATGCAGTATAAATTGCAAACAACTGACAGAGAGAAGGTACTAGAATTAAGGGGGATCAGGAAAGGTTTCATGTAGAAGGTGAGATTTTAGCTAAGATTTGAAGGAAGTCAGGGAAGCAAAGAGGTAGAGATAAAAAGGGAGAGCTTTCTAGGCATGGGGCACAAGCACTGAAAATGCCAGGAGATGGAGTGTCTTGTTCAAGAAATGCAAGGAGATCACTGTCACTGGATCAAGGAGTAGATGGAGGGAAATAAGGTATAAAAATATTTATAACTTTGGGAGTATGGTAAAATAATGGAATTTGGCAGACTGATTGGGATGGGCCACATCTGGCCTGTCCTGAGTGACATGTGCTGCTGATATCAGCAGGAAAAACCCCTCTCCACAGGCAGTTTGAAGGACCTCCCCTTTTGGGGGAGGGAGAGTAAATGCTGGCTGAGGGGAGCTCAGGCTCTTTCCAGTCTGAGTCTGTTTCCAGTGGGGTGAGCTGGCAGGAGTGGACAAAAGAGGTTTTTTTCTGGCAGTTTCTCCTGTGGGCCCTGGCTGCATAGCTGTTTCCCATTGAAGCTACAGACCCCAGGTGGTGAGTTAATAAACAAACCCGGCTCCTTTTGAATTAGCTGAGCTGGAAGAGAGTTTGGGGAATTGTAATAGGTTTTGGTTATAGTTAGGGGGCTTATCTGTTTTCCTTTTTCCCTATTCCCTTGTCTTTGACATTATTAATTTCACCTTTGCTGTGTATCTTATTCTCATTAATACAATTGATTCGTTTGTGGAAAAGAGGCTGTTAGGCTCCTCTTCTAATTGGCCTGAGAGAAATATCTAAAAAGGCAGTTGGGGGGGGGGGAGAGAGCTTTGGACCTAGAGGTCCATCATTAATTTTGGAACCCCAATATTACGGGAGCCACCCAATTAACTCTCTCTATATTAAATTTGCCCTCACAGGAGAACTCTTGAAGGGCTTTGTGTACCAGAATGTGTGGCAGTGTCACGTCAGAAGGGGAGTATATATTAGAGATGTGACAAAGGATAAAATTTTGACAGGCATTGGCAATTATGTTAGATATGGATTATAGATTAGATATATAGATTAGATATGGAGTGTGAGAGAGTGAGTAGTTGAGGATGACATCTTGTAAGCCTAGGAGACTTGGATCGTGGTACACTAAACAGTTATAGGAAAGTTAGGAACCAGGGGAGGGTTTGAGGGGAAGAGAATTAGTTCTGTTTTGGACATATTGAGTTTAAATGTTATTAAACATCTAGTTTGAGTTGTACAATTAGTGCTGGAGATGAAAGACAAAGTTGGAAGAGAGGTTAGTGCCAGATAGATTGATATGAGAATGTCAGCATGGAGATTATAATTAAATTTGATTACAATCCAAATCATGGAAGTCATTGAGATCAACAAGTTGAATAGTATAGAGGGAGAAGAAAGAAGGCCCAGCACAGAGTCCTGTGGGATATGCATATTTAGCAGGCTTGGCCTTGATGAAAAGCCAGCAAAGGAGAGTGAGAAGAAATGGTCAGATAGGTAGGAAGAGAACCAAGAGAAGCCAATGCTCATGAAACTAGACTATCAGGGAGCAGGTGATCCATGGTGACGAGGTCAAGAAGGACAAGGGTCTGGCACATGCTATGCTTAATACTTAATAAGTTCTCATTCATTCGTACATTCATACATTCATTCATCATTGTGCCTGCATTTTAAAAAAGAAAATTAAATTAAATTCATTCACCTGAAATTATGCAACAGAAGTTCTAGGATGCCTTCGCTATCAGGGTGGGGGAACATGCATGACGCCAGCCTTAGGGTATCTCTACTTCACACTATCCCGGTCAAATAATTTAATTTAATTTCATTAGTGATGGAGATTCTTTTTCAATTGGACCATTGATATTATATTGAGAACAACCAGTGAGTATACCTCCTCTACAATGGCAGGTGATACTCTGGACTTACCACAACTGCCTGGGGCATGAGAGGTGCAGGCATTATGCCCAGGGTTATACAAAGCCAGCATGTGTCCAAGGCAGGACTTGAAATCAGATCTTTCTCATTCAAGAACTAGCTCTCTATCCACTAGAAAATGATTCCCCAGGAATTAAGGAATTTGTAGTGAAATCAACTATTGCTCCTATCAGAGCATTGGAACCAGCATTAGCTCACTGTCAAAATAACCTATTTTCTTTCTTTCCTTTTTTTTTTTTTTTTTTTGTGTGCAAGATTCTACGCTTGGGCACATCAGGCAAAAGACATGGACAAAATGTATCTGGATTTCAACTAGGTAGTCAAGAAATCTCATGACAGACTGTGGGCAGATTGTCAAAGATCTGCTGAAGGTTAGAGGGAATTCTAACTGTTTGAATAGCCCTGTCATTGAGCACTGAACCAATTTCAATGAGGAAGGAGGGCTCTTTTGATGTTATGTAGGGAATATGAATTTTTATCAGTGACTTGGATGAGGATACAGAAGACTATAAGAATTATGCTATAAAGATATGAAATGTAGCTTCACTGTGGACAGTTCAGCTCAATTTGACAAATATTAAGTGTATACTATGTGTAGAAAACACAGTGCTAGGAATTGAGGGGGAAACAAAATGGGATCTGAGATATACACACACATACATATATATGTACATATATCTTCTCTAAGAAGTCACTTTGTAGAAACTGAAGTTAATGAAGAAGTGAAAAGAATTTAAAGGGCCCATAGGAATGATCAGAAAGGGTTATTAAGTTAGGTTGTTTTAAGTTTTTAAAAAAATTAAGCTAATTTCATTTTGCATAAGATAGTTAGGATGTTTATTCAAAGGGAGGAAGGAAAGATATATTACATTTCTAGGCCTCTTCAAGACCTAGGGTTTTCTAACTGCTATAATTAAAAGATCCTTAAACATTTTTATCATGGACTCTTTTAGCAGTCCTGGTGAAGTCTAAGGAGCCCTTTTCAGAATAATGTTTCTATATGCATAAAGTAAAATACATTTGAATATAAAGGATAGTCATTATACTGAAATAGAGTGTTCAAAATAATTTATAAGAGTTCGCAGTCCCCTAGTTAGGAAGCCCTGCCCAGGGGCAGCTAGGTGGCGCAGTGGATAAAGCACCGGTCCTGGATTCAGGGGAATACTGAGTTCAAATCTGGCCTCAGACACTTGACACTTACTAGCTGTGTGACTCTGGGCAAGTCACTTAACCCCCATTGCCCTGCAAAAAAAAAAAAAAGAAAGAAAGGTACACCTTGGGGCAGCTAGGTGGTGCAGTGGATAGAGCACCAGCCCTGGAGTTCAAATCCAGCCTCAGAAACTTAACACTTAGTAGCTGTGTGACCCTGGGCAAGTCACTTAACCCTAATTGCCTCACTAAAAAAAAAAAAAAAAAAGGAAGCCTGCCCTAACTTGTAGCAGAAGATGTTATAAATATGGAAATACTTTCTACCCTATAACTACTGAATCAATGAAGAAAATGGGACGGGCTAGTCTCAGAAATAGAGTATAAACTCACTTCCTAGGGTACAATAGGTGCAGTTCTTCCTGGGAGCTAGAATATGAAAGAATAGATCCCTGTAGAGCATTCCCATTTTTGTGATTTCATAAATTGTAGGTGGATATTTCAAATTCATTTTGGAAATATGACATTTAATTCCATAAAAGTCTCTCCAACCTTGAATGCTTTTATTGATAATTTCCTCCTCCTCTCTTTTTCCTCCTCCATCTTATCTTTTGCCTCTCCTTTTATTTTTTTTTTATTTAGAATGGCTCTTCCTATCTCACTAAGCTAGAAGTACAACAGTCACATATGAGCCCAATCCTATACTTTTTTTCTTTCTTTTTTCTTTTTTTATTCAATCCTATCACTAATGGACATAGGGTATTTAGACCTGCCCTTTTTCTGACCTGAGGCACTTTGTCTACCTCAGACAGTCTGGTTTCCTCATTCTCTACTCCCTAGGGGTTCGTCATATTGGTGTTGGACAAAATTCAGATTACCAATTGACTTGAGTCCTACTGCAGCTAAGAATCCCAGAGCTCAGGTGATCCATCGGCCCTAAGTCTCCTTCCAATAGCAGTGACTGTAGGGGAATTGCAGGGATAAGTCACCCTGGCGGCTGCCTGAATTGCTTCTGAGGATCCTTTAGGCTTTATATGTTATGGAGTTCGCTCGGAGTACTAAAAATGACAACCTTCACATAAAAACTATTCTAGGAATATGAATCCCTTATTTGAATCAGTGCTATTTTGAGAAATTGTTTTCTTCTTCTATTTTTTCAGAAATACTAAATATTTAAGGAAAATATAAATACTTGGTACTATGAAGCTTTCAAATTCAGAGGTTTGAGACTCTGCCTCAATGGGAGAGAATGCCACAAATAAAATTATGTTCTAGTTGGTAATCATACTGCAACCTCAAGAATTTAGAGTTTGTGGAGGTGGGGACATTATTGGAAAACTATGGGAAGTTGGCCCATACTTGTTTATTTGATATTTTTTTTTGGTTTACAAGAATGCTCTTTGTGTCACGGGGGCTTTACTAAATCTGTTGTTGCTGTTTAATCATTTTCAGTCCTGATCCAACTCTTCGTGACCCCATTTGGGTTTTCTTGGCAAAGATACTGGAGTGGCTTGCCATTTCCTTCTCCAGGTCAATTTATAGATGAGGAAACAGAGACAAACAGGGTTAAGTGACTTGCAAGGACCCACCAGCCAGTAAGTGTCTAAAGTCATATTTGAACTCAGGTCTTCCTAACTCCAGTCCCAGTACTCTACTCACTACACAATTAACTGCCCTGCTGAACTGGTAAAAATTGTTTTTGTTTTATTTTCAGCAATGGAAACTGTGAGTAGACTGCCAAAAATGAAATTCCTGCAAGTACACATGAAACTGTTATGTAGGTCAGTCTGGATCTTATTCAAGCATTTACTGCCTCTAAGTAAGATGACATTCAGTTATTCACTAATCTGCCTTATTTGGGTGAGGAAATTGACATTAACTGTCTTTGAATATTTTTCTTTGGAAAATAAACAAGTTTTTATCAAGTGAATAAAAATAAATAAAGATTTCAGAATCCAAGCTGACTATCCATTTCTTAGTTTGTCCTTGCTTTTATTCTTTTGAATTTTTGAGTTGTTTTGGATTCTAAGTGATCTAAAGAAATGTCTGTATAGATATGGTCAGCCAAGTCAAAGTCAGAGATAAGAAAATGGATTACAGTTTTGTTGCATCCCACTCATAAGCATGTGAAATGTGTTTTCATTAATTTTGACAACAGCAAAAACAAACTAGGTGTTATCTTTAATGATGAGAAATGGAGACTCTTAAAAATGGAGCTATTTTTTTTCTCTCTCTTTTCTCTCTATGTCATGATTCCTATTCTAGGAATGGCTGGAAATAGAAGCCGGAAAATGCTGGCTGATACTCGAGTCCTACTAGTAGATTCTGTCATGCTCATTTTAAGAGATATCCCAATATTCATATTGGACATTTGTAGGTGGATCAAAGTCACTTTAAATTCATATTAGCGAATAAGAACTGTTGTGGGGGATTTTATATAAAAAAGATTCATTTCATCTACTTTGCTTTATATTCAAATGAATCTTGTTTCCCTGATTCATGAATCATTCTTCACATAAGAACGAGCTTATGAATCAGAGAGGAGCCAGTAAATTCTAATGAGCCTAAATGTAGAGACAGGCTTATCATTGCCAGAGATCAAAACCAACCCTAAATTTATAGGCTTCATTCAAAATTCCATTTGAGACATAGAAATTGGCTTAGGGAACATACCTTTATTATGAATCATTCACATCTTGAACATCCCAGTTCATTGAACTGAGGAAAAATCAACTTATCTTATTAGTAGTAAGAGGACTTCTGCACGAGAAGGTCTCTAACATGTGAGAGCACATAATTGGATAAAGTCAGACTATCGATCTCTATTCGGGCAGGTAGGTGGCACAGTGGATAGAATGCTAGGTGTGGAGTTGGGAAGACTCATCTTCCTGAGTTCAAATCTGGCCTCCAACACTTCCTAGCTGTGTGACCCAGGGCAAGTCACTTCCCCGTTTGCCTCAATTTCTTAATCTGTAAAATGAGCTGGAGAAGGAAGTGGCAAACCACTCCAGTATCTTTCCTAAGAAAACCCCAAATGGGTCATGAAGAGTCAAGCGCGAATGAAAAATGAATGAACGACAACAATACCAATCTCTATCATGGTACCAGGGGTCAGCTGTTGAGATCTTAAAAGGGATTTTTATTCTTCAAACTGTACCTTTTTGTGATGACCATTATTATTATATGGAAGAAAACTCTACTTGGAGAAAAACCTATTCAGAAATAATGAAATACTGGGAACCCTCAAATAGTGTTTCTGTGTCAGTACAGATTATAAATAATTACCTCTCTGCATGTAGCATTATTAGTAAATAAGTTATTACCACTGAACAGTTTAGCTATACCAATGGGTCTGTACCCACATTAGGCTGAAAGTAAACAGGGCTAGCCCGAGGCCAAAAGAATGCAGGGAATTCCTTGTTTGGATGCTCCCTTCACAAATGTGAATCCATAATTCATCTGCAATTTATAGCACTATAGAGTTAGAATGGCCAATAAGAGGCTAAGTGACTTGCCCAGGGAATGCATTGAGAATGTATGTCTGAGTCAGGGCTTAAATTCAGGTATTCCTGACTTTAAAGCCAGCATCTATCTACTATGCTATGCTATGTCTCACATGTATGACTGTCCTGACATTAGCTGATCTTTTCTTCTCAATGTGTTTTGCTGTAGACAAAAGTGATTTTAGAAAATGAAAAAAACAATACTCTCAACATACTTTAATTTAAAATGCTTGGAAAACTCACATTATTCCCTCAAGTTAAGCAAGGTGAATTACAACATTTCATATTTGGAAGAGAACTTAAGAGTTCAACCTATTTCGGAATCTCCTCTGTGACATTCAGCCTTTTGCTTGAAGGCCTCCAGAGATAAAATCCTACTATCTTCCAAGGCAGGGTAGTCCATTTCACTCTTAAATGTCTATTAATTATTTAGAAGTTTTTCCTTACATCAAATTTAAATGGGCTGGGGGAGCTAGGTGGCGCAGTGGATAGAGCACCGGCCCTGGAGTCAGGAGGACCTGAGTTCAAATCCGGCCTCAGACACTTAACACTTACTAGCTGTGTGACCCTGGGCAAGTCACTTAACCCCAATTGCCTCACTAAAAAAAAACAAAAAACAAACAAACAAACAAATTTAAATGGGCCTCTTTTCAACTCCCAAGCAACGTTCCATATTCTGTTCTTTGAGGCCAAGCAGATGTGTAATCGTTCCTCTTGATGAGAGCTGTTCAAGTTTTAAAAACATCTATCACTTCTCTCCTCTAGCCTAAATATTCCCATTTCCTTCGACTGATCCAAGGCCCTTTGACACATTAGCCACTTTTCTCAGGTCACTCTTGAGTATATCAGTGTCCTCTTAAAATATGGTGACTCTAAATGAACTCAATACTCCAGGTGCTGTCTAAACAGAACTGAGCATAGCAGAACTATCATTTCCTTAGTCTAGGACATTATGTTTCTCATAATGCAGTGTCCCTTCCAAGGAAGAAATTCAGAGTGAGCAAAGAAGCATACATGATATAGTTCTATAATAATAACTTTCCAAATAGAGAACTATAACTTAAGGTCAAGACTCAACCATCTAACTGAAGTTTTGTGGAAGGGGCAGATTCCTGTTTGGATGTTAAATGTTATGTTGAATTTGAGAACTTGCTCCCATGGACAGCCTGCCACATACTATTGTAACAATGGATAAACATGTCTCAAATTCAGTTTAACCTAGAAATGCATCACACTGTAGAGTGATGTTTTCATTATCAAAGAAAATAGATTGTAAGAATATACTTCTTCACCAGAATTTACATGTCACATTAAAGACATAGGGATGCCTTAAAGGAAATTGGGGAATGGGAATCATTTTTTAAAAAAAATGAAATATTAAATAATTTCATGTGTGTTCAGAAAATTTTAAATTTGCATTTAAAATTCTTAAGGAAGAAGCAGGAAAGGGTTAGAGGTGATTAAAAAAAGGGTCTTGATCTGAATTCAAGTAGAAAAGGAAAAAGAAAGGAAGGAAGGAGTACCTGAAGAGAGGGAAGCTAGTGCCAGGTAGACCTGTTCTAAGTCATGAAGGATTCCAAGTCCTGGAAATGGAGGGATATTTCCTGCCCTCCACCCCCTTCCCCCCTTTCCCCCAGCCACCAGTAGATAAAGTGCTGGACCTGATGTCAGGAGGACCCAAGTTTCAATCTGGTTTCAGACACTTACTACCTGTATGACCCTGGGCAAGTCACTTAACCTCTTTCTGCTTCAGTCTCTTCAACTACAAAATGGGGATAATAATAGTATCTACCTTCTAAGGAGGATCAAATGGGATCATGTGTGTGAAGTGCTTAACACAGTGCCCGGCACATAGTAGGTGTTTAATAAATGCTCGTTACCCTTGTTTGTTCATTCTTTCCTTTCTGTTTGCCTTCCTTTAATCCATTCTTCAATCCTTCTACTTCCTGCAACAACTCAGCATGGGCATAACATGCTCCCTGGTTAATCTTCCCTAGGGGAATATAGGCTCCTTTGGATGGTAAGAGACTGTCCATTATGATTCAAAGCATAAGGAAAAATGAAGAATATTGAATCCTTTCCTGTGAGGGGAAGTGGTTGGAGAACAGGTGATTATTGGTCACTCAAAGGTAGGGGAGCTGGGAAAAGGTAGAGAAAGGGAAGGCTGGGAAAGCCAAAGATAAACTTTGCCTTCTTTTGACCTCAAGCTAGCCTTGTTTATGTTCAGCCTAAAGTGGACAAATAGAAGCTGAGTACAGAGGTGTTTTTGTTCTGCACAGGAAGGCACACACATATCTACAGTTTAGTGTAAAGGAACAATGCCTCTGCTTTATGCCAACACTGCTCTGCAAGATTTGTGGGAATTTAATTTTTCCCTATAGCTAATCTTATTTTAAAGAAAGTTCATTCTTGGAAGATCATTAACTAAGGTATCACTGCTCTTGGCTGTACTTTCAATCTTGGTAATAAATCAGGGACTTGGAGATTATATGGCATAGTATATAGAGTGCTTGGCTTAGAGTCAGCAAGCCCTGGGTTCCAGTCTCACCTCTGGCACTTATTAATCTTGCGAACATGGGCAGATTACTTAACTTTAATCCCAGTGGTTCTTAAACCTTATGTATTTATTTCTTTATTCATTTATCTATCTATCTATCTATCTATTTAATTAATTTTGGAAGAGTACATGGCACAATGTTCATTACCATGAGAAAATTTTTAAAAATAATAAATACTGAAAATGGAAATCGGCAAAAAGAATTTGGGTGGCTGGGCTTCCAGATTTGTTGTGCTAATTTTGGATTCTCCCATTTCTCTTTTTCATTCCTAAACTCTTCTGCCCCTCCTCCCCCTTAAGAAAAAAAAACAACAAAAAACTTTCCCCAGGACTCACATCAGCAGAAGTACCTTCCTGGACAGAGCTGCCATTGGGAAAGCTGCTACTGTGACCTCCCCAATGCTAAGCCAGGAAGAGCAGGCAGAAAACTACAGTTGGTGGCAAGAGCTGGAGAATGGAGACATCTGTCACGCTCACTCAAAACTAGTGACACTTGTTGAGAACCACCACTGTGGGTGTTGGGGCTTATCTAAGTCACGGATGGGTTATGAGGTGTTACCTTGCACTGATGAAATCACAGATCCCTTATAGATGTCTGTAAGTGATTATTTGGAGAGCTCCATCTTTCAGATCAATTTTGTATTAGTAGAAAAACACTTATTAAACATCTGCTATTTGTGATTCAGAATTGAGTCAATTGCCTTTCTATTTCTTGCCCAGCTTCCATCATTTCTTTTTTTTTTTTTTTTGTGGCAGGACAATGAGGGTTAAGTGACTTGCCCAGGGTCACACAGCCAGTAAGTGTCAAGTGTCCTCCTGAATCCAAACATCTGCTATTTGTAAAGCACTCTGCTAGCATAGCTATGGACTGGTATGTAGTTAAGTAGTTAGGAAAATACAAAAATAAGGAACTGTCTCTGACCCGCAAGGAGCTTATAATTAGGGAGAGTAGTTAAAATACCCACAAATAAAAAACAAACCATAAATACATAAGAATAGATCAAACAATATGCTATGAGACTTTTCAGGGGGATAAAGCTTATTGATGATTGGGTATGGCATAAAGGAAGTAGCATTTATACTTGCCATTATGGGACAGGGAGACTTCTAAAAGGAGAGAATGAACAGGAAAGGGCCATTTCAGGCATAAGGAATACTGTCATCAAAAAACTGAAGGCAGAAAAGAGTAGAATATGCATATGGAAGAGATTCCACTTATCTGGTGCACATTGTAGGTAAAAATGAGTAGTTTGAAATATAGTCGCAAAGGTTGGAAGTTGGAAGGCTTTTAATGGCAGGCTTAGGAGTCTGAACCTTATTTGGTAAGCAATAATAAGTCCTTACAGGATTTTGAGTAGGAGAATGACCAATAAAATCTGCACATATGGAAGTTAGAATTATAATGGGTGTGAAAAGAAATTGAGACTGGGGTAGACAAGCCTAAAGGTAGGAGAAAGTTATTGTAGTACATAAGATGAAAAGTAATGAGGGTCTAGTCTATTTGTTGTTGTCATGTAGTTTTTCAGTTGTATCCAACTCTTTGTGACTCTATTTCTTGACAAAGACACTGAAGTGGTTTGCCATTTCCTTCTCCAGGTCATTTTACAGATGAAGAAACTGAGGTAAAGAGGGTGAAGTGACTTGCCCAGGGTCACACAGCTAGGAAGTATCTGAGGCCAGATTGGAATTCAGGAAGAGTCTTCCTGACTCAAGGCCCAGTACTTTATCCACTGAGCTACCTAGCTGCCCTTAGACTAGCTGTCTAGTCTATTGGTATTTAATAAATGTTTGCTTAATTTTAATTTATTGTGACTTCTGATTTTGAGGACAATGCTCTTTTTTTTAAACTGGGCCACTCTATTTCTATCTTATTTGTAACAATTACCCCACACCCCCGCAAAAGCCCTTTCTTAAGGTATATATATATATATCCTGTTTTCTGCCCACATGAAGTCAATAAGCATTTATTAAATGCCTATTTGCCAGGCACAGTGCTCTGAGGATACAAAGAAAGGCATAAGACAATTCCAGTCTTTTTAGTTTTAAAAATCAACCTTGGCCATAAATGACATATAAGTGTTATGACTGCAGAATGCCCTTGGAACCTCCTTTAAGAGATGGCTGTGAAGAGCTCATTGGAAACCTCCCCAAATAAGCTATCTTTTTCTTTCTCCATTAGGGGGAACTTATTCCTTTGTCTTTTCTCTGTCCTTTCTGGGTTCTGAGAAGGGCTCTCAGGACTTCAAAAGATTAGTAAAGGAAGATACATAGCAAAGTACACACTCCAAAGGATCAAAGAATTTTGGAGCTGGAAGGCACTCTCAGGGGCTGTTTAATTCAAGAGATACATGAAAGGAGTTGCCACTAAAATCCACTTGACAAGTGGCCATCCAGTTCCTGCTTCAAGACCTCTCAGTCGGGGGAGCTCAGCACCTTTGGAGGCAGGACTTTGCACTGATGGACAACTGTCATTGTGAGGATGTTTTGTTTTGTTTTTTTTCTGACATCGAGCCTAAATTGGCCTCCTCAAAACCCACATCCTTTGCTCCTGTTTTTGTCCTCTGGGACCAAACAGAACGAGGCTAATCCTGCTTCCATTTGACAGCTCTTCAGATACTTTAAGACAGCTATCGTGTCCCCCTAAGTCTTCTTCTCTACAGGCTAAAAATACCCAGCTCCTTCCTCTGATCTTTATTTGTCCCTTCTCCTTTCATGCTCCATATGCCACAACAAACAAGAATTTTCTAAAATGCCCACTATGTGCCAAATACCTTTCTAGGCACTCGATAGAAAAAAAAAAATCCTTGTCCTCAAAGAACTTGATTCTATAGGATAAAACAACGTGTATAGATATGAGAATATAGAAAAATAAGTACATCCCATGATCTTTACAAGTACAAAATAATAGAAAGATGGAGGGCTTGGAATTTTTGACATCCTTCTCCACTACTGTCCTTTGGGCATTCACGTCAGGAGGCTAACACTTCTCTCTGCCTGTCCAGCCAACCACTCCCCTACCCTTCACTGAGCTATTTTTAAGTGTGTAGGTGTGTGTTGTTATTGCTGTGCCTGGCTGAGAGAATCCAAAGGGAGTCTAATCTAACCAAAAAGGAATCAGATCATAAAAACCTGTGCTAAGTATGATTCAGCAAGGAAAAAATGAACTAAAATGAATGCCAATTTAGGCTGGAAAAACTTGAATTCTTAAGCATGCAGACATGTGTAGTCACTTATGAAACTGTCTGATTACAGATGTTTTTGCACATCTGTCAGCAAAATCAGCTCTCCAAATGCAAAAGATACAACTCAAGGACATTTTAGGAGCTTATTTGACTCTGAAGAAGATTTTGAAACCTAAGAGGAATTAATATATTTCACAAGTCATAGAGGAGTTACTGTGTTTGATTATAAGGAACACCGGTATAGGAAGCCCATTCCATAAGCACCCATTCCTTGGCAGTTTATTTAACCATTGATACCTGAAACATCATCTGAATGATAAAGTCCAAGAGCACTATGGAAAAGAAACCAGCAATAATAACCTAGTTGCAATAGAAATGACAGGAAAGTACTTCCATAGAACATCCAGAGAGAAAGGAGTTGGGAAGCCTCAAGTGTCATCTTCTGAGACACAGATATGGTAGACACAGCATCCCCTGGCCGGCTGTTCTGTTGGGCTGATCAAAGGTCAGACCCTGCTCATGTGACAGAGGCCTCTAAATAACTAGTGAGGGGGCCTCCTGGGGACCGAAAATTGCTTCTTTGAAGATCTGAAACGTGGCACACTATATCTGGTGCCTGAACAAATAGCTATTCTGAGATCCCACCTACTTTCAATCTTAGGGAATTAAGAAGGGATTCCTGCAATCTCAAGGAGGAAGGAAGATCAGAAACCTATTTCTTGGCCTATGGTTTCAGCCTACCATTCACTTTAATGTTCAGTTCCTGAGCTAGATAACAGGACTAATGGATAAAATATTACAGTTCCTCTTATGATAAAAATGGGTCAACAACAATGTGTTCTGGCATTCTTTTTGATTACTAAGAACTGCCCCAATTTTACCATCTCATACCTGCAGCATTTGTTCTTCCTCTGAAGATATCATCATAGGCTTTCCACTGAGGCTTCACTTGGTAGGCATGGATAAAGACCACAAACACTACCACGAGACACATCAAGGGAATGAGAGCAGCAGTGAAGAGAGCTGCATAGACATTTGGGATAAAACATCTGAAAGAGAGAAGAGCAGAGATATTTTCTTACTTCAGCATTCAGAAAAGTAATAACCAAATACAAATAAGATCTATCCTTCAAAATAATGCACTGATGATCTACCTTCTACTTAATTTGAGACTCTTACATAGACAGATTTCCCTACTTAACTGGAGTTTGGCTTGAGTAAAGAAGATCTAGAAACATCTTGCAAGTTTTAAGGTTTTTATAATTGTATGCAGTGAATGGGTTTGCCATTCTAAAATGGTACATATCTCTGTTTTCCATTTTTATCCCTTGAAATAAAGGTTTGTTTTTTTTTTCAAATTGGTTTTTAAAAGTCACCTGCATACATAGAAAATAACCTAATTCAGGAATAATTGAGGTCTCATCAGTGTTAAAACTGGTATGATGGTAGTTTCACAATTTTCCATCACTTGGAAACTTTTTGAAATTCTAATAAAATATTTGAACAATAAAGCTGACTTCCTCTTTGTTTGAATAATGCAGTCCAGGGCCACTATGGAAATATTCAAAGGCAGTTGAATTACACCTTTAGAATGTTAGATCCACTTGGAGTACACCCAAATCCTTCCATCAAAGGCTGAAAATGGTCTAAATATTTACATATAGTCAGCATCAAAACAGTTAGTGGCATACATTTATTACAATACATTCCTCTTCCCAAAGAAGCTGCATAACTTTTTTTTTTTAGGCAATTGGGGTTAAGTGACTTGCCCAGGGTCACACAGCTAGTCAGCGTTAAATGTCTGAGGCCAGATTTGAACTCAGGTTCTCCTGACTCCAGGGCCAGTGATCTATCCACTGCGCCACCTAGCTGCCTCAGTTGCATATCTTTAAAAAAAAATTATTGTAGGTCTTTCATAGGCATATAGTATCACTGAAATGTTTTCCCCTATCAGAGATGGACTTTTGCAGTGATAAGCAGTTTGAGGATTCTTGACTATTTCTGTTTGCATGGTTTCCATGGCTCTGGTCCCTTGTAGTTCTTATCTCGTCCACAGGGCTATCTAACCTCTATGATCTTCATCTTTAAAGAGATGGTCCAAATATAAATGTCTTAAATTTGAGAACTGAATTTGGTGGCACCAGGCCTAAAGATCCCTTGTACTCATCAACATGTCAAGGACCTGTGACTTCCTGTTAATGGGTCCCAAATTCAATACAACAAACAAACATGAGCGCCCTTGACCCTGGATATCGAGGTACTAAAAATAGAGGTACCTTTGATCACCTGTGTGTGTATATATTAGCTTTAGCAGGCTTTGTTGTTATTCTAATCTGCCATCCGAGGTCACTATGAGGGAATAATAGGAAGAGAGATATAGTCCTCACTCTTGAAAATCTTACAGGAGATTCCAAGTCAGATGGTGACAGAGGCAAACAGAGGAAGAATTGTGTTGATTGAATTTAAAGTCTGACCAAACCATTTTGTCCTGGCAAGATCAAATGCTGAACAATCCACCAATATCTACCAAACAGTTAAGGCTCAACCTTAAAGCACAGCAAGGTCTGAAATTTAAGCTATTACCTATATTTAGACATAATAAATTTATTATATAACATATAAAAGATAATTGAAATATAAACTATAAGAGGAGCGGGAGGAAATTCTTTTAAAATTCATTAAAAATTTGAATATATAAACATTTGTTAAGCATTTATGGTGTGTTGAATATTGTTTGGGGAGAAAAGTTCCTGCCCTTATAGCTTTCACAGTCTAGTAGTGTCTTATTTATTTATTTATTTATTTATTTGTTTGTTTGTTTATTTATTTATTTATTTTTGTACTCACCTAAGGTGGTAGATGAAATGCCTTCTGAGTGTCCTCTTATTATTTTTTTATTTTTTTTTGTGGGGCAATGAGGGTTAAGTGACTTGCCCAGGGTCACACAGCTAGTAAGTGTCAAGTGTCTGAAGCCGTATTTGAACTCAGGTACTCCTGAATCCAGGGCCGGTGCTTTATCCACTGTGCCACCTAGCTGCTCCCTAGTAGTGTCTTATTCCTTGAAAGGGGCTGAAGAAATAAGGACAATCACCAGGATGGAAGGGTCACAGGCACAGGGTCTAAATCAGGGGCCAAATACATATAAACCAAAGACCAGCTTATTTCGTTTTGGCCCTGAAAGGAACAGGAAGCCAGGATTGGAGATTCAATCCTGGAAAGTCAGTCCAGGAGCAGGAAGCAGGATATAGGGAGTGTTGGGAAGCTGTTGGACTCAGATTGATTGTCTCCCCAAAACTTTGGACTTTTTGACAGTGGTAAGTTCCCAGGCATAGCCCTGTATTTCTCAGAGAGAAGATTAAAAAACAACAGTTATGGCTCCATTATTCCTATTCTGAATCTCCCATTCTTCTAAGATTCAGACAGATATTTTCAACCACAATAAATGCACAGCTGAAGAAATTTACATTTTGTTCAGAAGGTATAGAATTAGCCCATGTTGTTAGTTCACATTAACTTGAAATTTTAAAGTGAAAGGTCAGTAGTCAATCCCTCCTTTTTGTTCACATTTTATCCAAATAAAAAGATCACAACAGTCTTTTCTGATGCCACTGCGCTCTGACTGTCTTTAAAGTGAAAATGTTTGAGGACATTAGGATCTTCGATATTTCCTTTTTTTATTGGCTCTCCCTCATCTACCTGTAAACATGATTCCTTTAAAAGCATTCTCACAACCTTTATATGCTGTCCATCTGGTCCCCTGTCTCTTCCTATTCTTTTCACCATTAAACTTCTCGAAAAAGTTGTGTTGTTCCAATGCCTCCACCTTTTCATCAGCCACTCTTTCCTTGGTCCTTTGTGATGGGGCTTCTATCAGAAATACTCTCACAATCTACCATGTTTAAGGCAGCATGTTAATGTATCTGAGATATCAAGATAAGATGCTGACATTCTCCTGTGTTTCCAGAGACTTTCTCCCAACAGTTATTAGTCTTCTCTCAGTGCCTAGTCTCCCCTGACCTCTCTGAAGTTTTTGACATGACCACCCTAGGCTGCTGAATACTTACTTTTGCACTGATATTAGAAACTCATCCCCTCCAGTCTCACTCATGTTGTCTTTTTAATTACTCTTTCCTTATCTTTTTCAGTGGTTCATCATCCTCTTAATAATAGCTAACATTTATATAGTGCTCCCTATGTGTCAGAAACTGTGTTAAGAGCTTTACAATTTTGTATCTCATTTGGTCATCTAATGAGATTCAATACTGGGAGGGAGGTACTATTATTATTACTCCCCATTTTACTGAGGCAAAGAGGGTTTAAGTGACTTGCCCAGGGTCACAAACCTAGTAAGGGTTTGAGTCTGGATTTGAACTCAGGTCTTAATGCATCCAGGCTCAGTGCTCTATTTACATTGGCATCTAGTTTGAACTCTATAATGAGGATGTTTCCCAGTTGTCTATCATTGCCCTTCTCCTAGTTCTATTTATTAAAGTTTTAGAGGTGATCCTATGTATGAAATTCTTGACCTCCTTTCTGAACTCAAAGCCTTTATCTCCACCTGTGCATAGGCCATCTCTACCTAGACATCTGACTGGTGCCGTAAACTCAATGTATCTCACACTGAGCTTAAGACCTTATTCCTCCTAAAGTTCTTCCTTCTTCTGACTTCAAATCTGTGTGACCTTGACTTTAGCTTTGCCTCTTCTCTCCCTAATCTTTCACTGTCCACCTCCACGACATCCCTGCTACTCTGTATTCTCACCAGAATGACTTTGTTACCTGCACTGCTGTAAACACCTGCTAACAGGTCATCCTGCCTTCATTCTTCCCCATTCTAATCCAGCCGGCAGATCCCTGCCAGAAGAATCTTTGTTAATCATCCATCTAGTCATATCACTTCTTTGCTCAAAAATTGTCATTGTTACTCTATTGCCAGCCACTTAAAGGTCAAACTTTTCTGTCAGTCATCCAAGGTCCTTTACAACACAAAACAATTGATACTTCAACCCCATCTATACAGTCCTTTCCAAGCTAGAACTAGAACTCTAGGTTCTACCCAAACTGTTATTCCTTTCTGCTTCAGTCACCCCTTCTTCCCACCCCCGCCTCATTCTCAGAACACTCTCTCTTGAGTTTGTGACTTCGTTCATACGTTCTCTGGATCTGGAATGCCCTCCTTCAGTCTTCCTCACCTGCTGAATTCCTGCCCATTCTTCATTGCCTTTTTTTGGGGAGTAAGGAATTGGGGTTAAGTGACTTGCCCAGGGTCACACCCATTCTTTCAAGGCTACAACTCACATTCTAGTTCTATCCTGAAGCATTCCCTGTTCTCTCTCAGCTTCCTTTCATTCAGTAAAAGCTTCTTCCAGGACTCCACAAAGTTCTTTATTCTTTAACACACATAAAATATCATGTTTCTGTATTATAGTTATGTATGTTTTGTTTTCTTACTCCTCCTCTCTCGTTAGACCCAAGGTCTTCTTGATTTTTTTAAAATGTTAAACAAGATACATATACAAAATGCTTTACAAACCTTGAGTGTTAGAGAAATAAAGCTATTATTAGTATTATTATTGTGTCATGGGCTCCTTTGAGAATCTGAAGAAGCCTAGGAAACCCTTCTCAGAATAATGGTTTTTGTTGTTGTTTTTTTTTTTTCACTAGGCAGTTGGGGTTAAGTGACTTGCCCAGGGTCATACAGCTAGTGTCAAGTGTTTGAGGTCACATTTGAACTCAGGTCCTTCAGACTCCAGGGCTGGTGCTCTATCCACCTAGCTGCCCCATTCAGAATAATGTTTTGAAATGGACAGAATAAGCTATATAGAATTACAAAGGAAACTAATTATATTGAAACACAGTTATAACATATTTTCAAAATCACATTCATGGGCCCTAGGTTAAAAAACCCTAGACTTTTAAGTTTCATGATGTCATAGACAATGTGTTATATTTTAAAGTTGTACCATCCTTCAATGCCTAGCACAGTGCTCTGCACACAATAGATGTTTAATGAACAAATACCCTCAGTACCACTGTTATGAGACTGAGACCATTGAGGGCTTGGAAATGAAAAGAGATGAAGGTGACACTTTTTGAGCAGGAAGATTTCTTCTTACCATTATGCTTTTTGCTTTTTTGTTTTTTTTTTGTTTTTTGGGGGGGCAGTGGGGGTTAAGTGACTTGCCCAAGGTCACAAGCTAGTAAGTGTCAAATGTCTGAGGCCCGGATTTGAACTTAGGAACTCCTGAATCCAGGGCTGGTGCTTTATCCACTGTGCCACCTAGCAGCCCCCCCCTACTTCTTACCATTATGGAAACATTTGCAAAGTGTAGCTACATGGCACAGTGGATAGAGTGCTGGGCCTGAAGTCAGGAAGACCTTAGCTCAAATCTGGCCTCAGACTTATTAACTGTTGACCCTGAGAAAGTCACTTAACCCCCGTTTGCCTCGGTTACCTCATCCTTAGAATGAGAACAAGAATAGCACCTCCCTCCTTGAGTTGTTGTGAGGATCAGATGAGAATATTTGCCAGTCCTTGGAACATGGTGTTATATGAATGTTAACTGTTTATCCATTGCATTCTTCATTGGCTACTCAAGGATGTCAAGAAGTAGGCAGAAGACTGGTGTATGCAATAAGTTGTAAACTGGCTCATGTTGTAATTGCAACAGTACAGAAAGAGAAGCAGAGGCTGCAATTAGATGTATTTCAAGTATGTGGTTTGGTGTGAGAGCAGAGAATGAGGGTAGCAGAGCATGAAGGTCAGAAGTTCTTAATGGTACAGTGCCAAAGGGCAAGAGATTATGAATTGAGGTATAACAGAGAATGGAATATGGGCAAATGAGGCTGGGAATCCTCAGAATCTGAGGTATTCCTATGGAAATCCTGAGAAGGGTCACTGTGATGAGTATGTAGGGGGTGGAAGAACAAAGCAGAAGGGTTTCAGGCCTGACAGCTTGTATTTTCCCCACAGCAAAAGTCCATAGGAACTCCAACATAAGATTCTATTTAGCATAGACTATATTAATTGAGTGTAAAAGCTGAACTAACCTCTGGGTTTCTATTTTCATAGGAGAAAACCTGGGTGACACGAGGCGATCTAACAATATATCTTCATTCTACTTAAAGGGACAGAAACAGCAATCTCTTATGCTTTACTCTCCCAAAGGCACATAGTAGGGGCCTCTCCAAATAAAGAAATGTGTCCTGATGTTCAAATGGCAGATGGTTGAAAGGATCACTTGCAGGTGACAATTTTATTGCCTTTCTAAATAGTCCTGATATCTTTGAGTCAAATCCATCACAGATTCTAACTGGTGGGAATTTTTACTTCATGGCAGACCAATTGGGGGGGGGGTAGAATTCTGAATACGTCAAGTTTTTCAGCACCTCTTAAATCATACCCCATCAACTTTGAGGATTATTTGAAAACATCTTACTTTGACCATCCCTTCAAGGCTAACAGTTACTGTTTTGACTTTATGACCAACAACATTTGAATAGGCTTCATCAAAAATGCTCCTGTCTAGAGGGCAGCTAGGTGGCACAGTGGATGAAGCACTGGCCTTGGATTCAGGAGTACCTGAGTTCAAATCTGGCCTCAGACACTTCACACTTACTAGCTGTGTGACCCTGGGCAAGTCACTTAACCCTCATTGCTCCGCAAAAACAAAACAAAACAAAACAAAACAAAAATGCTCCTGTCTAAACAGAGGTTAACCATGATAAGAGCCATGCACTGTGGCCCAAGGGAGAGAATAAGCAACCCTGGCAAAGAACCTAACCTACCCTGGTTGGGTAAAATGATAACATAGTAATAATTTTAAAAGTGAGCACATGTCAGGGGTCTAGAGTTAGGAAATGTTGAACACATTGTCAGAACAGGTTTTGAAATGGGGCTGGGAACAGAATTCTTGGAAAAGCTGAATATACTGTTAAGAAATGAGCAGACCAAATACTATGCACAGAAGAGTACTAAGGGCGTAGTCAAAATTAACCCACTGGCAGTATTTCTTCAGAAGAGAGAGACCAGATACCATAAGAAGAAAGAAAGGCCATGTGGAACTGATTTTTCAAAGAGAAAAAAAATAAAGTGTGGTACTAGTAATTACCAGTCCATCTAGCTTCAAAGCATCTACAGTAGTTTCCAGTTATTGTTTTTTTCCCCCTGCTAAATAAACACTCCTTTTGGCTCTTTACTTGAACATGACTAACTCTTGCTCTTTTCCTCATATTCATGTGTAAGTTTCCCCTTCACTAATAGTCTCTAACCCTTGCTAATTTCCCTTCAGAACATCTCCAGAACTTCTATGCTGAGTCACAGGCAAACATTGTTATTTTTCTTTTGATTTTTTACTTTTCTCCAACCTTCTTTCCAATCACTAATGATCCCTGATCTCACACCTTAGGACCCTGAACATGTTTGGTTCCAAATTAATTAATGGGAAACAAGTTAATTTCAGTTAGTCAATAGCATTTGTTAAGCACCTACTATGTGCTAGGTTCTGTACACAGAAAGGCAAAAAACCATAGTCTTTGCTTTCAAGGAGATCACAGTCCAATAGAGGAAAAGATAAGAGGATGTAGTTTGTCTTCCTACCTCATCATTTAACTAAAACTAATCCAGCCAATTACCAATGATCTTTTACTTTCCCAGGGCCATGAGGGTTAAGTGACTTGCCCTGGGTCACACTCTAGTAAGTGACAAGTGTATGAGGCCACATTTGAACTTAGGTCCTCCTGAATCCAGGGCCAGTGCTCTATGCACTGAGCCACCCAGTTGCCCCCCAATGATCTTTTAATTGCTAAATCTAATCACCTTTTCTCAATCCTTATCCTTCTTGACCTCTCTGCAGCCTCTCACATTGTCAGTCACCCTCTTCTCTCTCTACTTCTTCCTTCCCTGATTTTTGTGACACTGCTGTCCTGTTTCTTCTCAGTCTCTTTGCTGGACCCTCATCCAGGTCACATCTCCTCACTGAGCATTTTGTCCTGGGTCATCATCTTTTCTTCCTCTGTGATATTTCACTTGGTGATCTCATTAGCACCCATGATTTGTATTACCATCTCTACGCAGATGATTCTCAGATCAATTTGTCTAATGCTAACCTCTCTCCTGACCTCCCCTTCTGCATCTCCAACTGGATATTGGACATTTCTAATTAGATGTTTTATAGATGTCTTTATTTCAAACGTCCAAAACAGAGCTAATTATCTTTCCCTCCAAAACTCTCCCTTCCTCTTAACTTCCCTATTATTGTCTAGGAGATGTGTCAAACACATGTCCCTTGGGCCACATGTGTCGCACAGCACTACTGAGAGTGGCTCAAACCAAATTAAAATGTAACTGGGAGGGGCAGCTAGGTGGCGCAGTGGATAGAGCACCAGCCCTGGATTCAGGAGTACCTGAGTTCAAATCCGACCTCAGACACTTAACACTTACTAGCTGTGTGACCCTGGGCAAGTCACTTAACCCCAACTGCCTCACTAAAAAAAAAAAAAAGTAACTGGGAAATAGTTCATAAATAAATACAATAAAACAGGCAATATCATATTTTAAAAGTGAAGTCAAAATGATGCCAATAGGGATCCTTATGTATTGATTAGTGTATACCTTTTCTATTTGAGTTTGATACCATTTGTCTAGGGTACCACCATCCTCTTGGTAACCCAGGCTCACAATCTGGTAGGTGGTATTGTTATCCCCACTTTACAGATGAGAAACCTGAGGCTAAGTGCTTAAGTGACTTATTCAGGATCATATAACTAAGAAGTGTCTAAAGCAAAATTTGAACTCATGTCTTCTGGACTTGGAGTCCAACACACCCTTCACTGGGCTACTGGCCTCCTTACCTGTTTCACAGACACGTCCTATGCTTTATCATCTAAGTGACTTTCTTATGAAATTTTCTATGCCTAGAATATTCTTCTCTTCTTGTTCCTGCCTTTGAAATCTTGCTGTTCTTTCAGGACTTAGATCAGATTATGGGCTCCATGAAGGAAATAAACTTTCTCTCTTCAGAATTCTCATATTACTTTGTATCTTTCCATTTTGCATTATATTTATTTGTGTTATGTTTTCCAAGAGCCTGAAATAATGAGAGCTTTTCGACTTTGTCTATAAGAGCGCTTCTTGAATTTCCTAGCCTAACACTGGGTACATAATAGGCACCTAATAAATGCTTCTTGAGTCTGGCTTACCCTCTTAACACTCCCTTAAGGTTGGGCAGAGCAGGCATTGCAATTCTGTAACAATAAATGGGCAGAGGAAGCTTAGAGAGTTCTAGTAACTAGCCCAGGATCATCTAGTTAGTTGGACACGAAGCCGACATTAAAACCATAACTACTAACTTCCTAGTTTAGTGTTCAATATCCATATGAAGAAGTGCTTGGGATATATTTTAGGGAAAAGTAATTGATTAAATAAGCTTCTGCTCTATAGTCTTTTTTAAGGGAGTTACAGAATCATAGACTTTAGGAATGGGAAGGGATTTCAGTAGCAACCCATTCCAACCTAAATCCAAAAGGAAATTCTAAGACATGTGTTTAGAAGTAGTTTTCTGAATTAACATGGGAGATGGTCTGGATTATGCTTCCTTCATGCTACTTCAAATAGGTATCTTTATGAAGAATTATATTTTGCTTCAAGTGTACTTAAATATAATTTCCTCTTTACTTGAAGACTTCAGCAATACCCGTTTGATCTGGATGATTTTTTTAAAAACAGTTGACCTGTCACTTTTATTATCAAGTTTATTCTGTGACCTGAAGATCACTGGTCATCATTGATGGAAAATTGTGCAACAGGGAACTGACCGATTATCTTAATGCTGACCACGGTGGTTGGAGAATACAGCTGTTATTCATTATCAAGATGCTTGTCAGGTATAAATAAAACTCAATAGAATGCTTCTGGTTTTAATATCGCTTTTATGACCAATTTGTTTTTAGTCCCAAAGATGATGATCCTCTTGAACTTACTTGAGAATGCAGGACTGCTATTCACCTAAGTAGTAGTGACTGCCGTGGAGTGTTCTTCCTTGTAGTCAGTGCACAGGTATTTCATTTTAAAAATCCTATTCTCAGTGATATCTTTACTTTAGCTACACTCAAGTCTCAGTTTATTCTCTAGCCCTGCCCCCTCCCAAGGAAGTATTCTTTTCTAACAAAAAATAGAGAAGAAAGGAAAAAGAAGGAGGAAAAACAACCAACAATCCACCCTGTGAACTGTGGTGGTATCTGTTCTGCTCTATGCCAGGCATCTCTCACATCTGCAAAGGAGGGAGAAGGGCATATTTTCTCAACTCTTCCCCCTGAGGTCAAGCTTGGTCATTACAATTACGTGGGGCTCTGTTTTGTGTTATCATTTTACAAGTTGTTTCCCTGGTTCTCTTTACTTCACTGCACCAGTTCAGATAAATCTCCTCATGATTCTTTGAATTCTTCATATCTGAGAGTGGAAAAGGACTTCAATTTGTCATTTCTTATGGTACAACAATATTCCACACATTTGTCTATTGTACTCTCCACCCCACCCCCCCAGCTATTCCTCAAGTAATGGACATCTAATTTGTTTTCATCTGGGTGGTACAATATATAGAGCCATAAGACTGGACTTAGACAGACCTGAGTTCAAATTCAGCTTCAGATACTTGCTAGCTGTTTGAACCCAAGGAAGTCACTTAACCTTAGTTTGCCTCAGTTTCCTTCTCTGTAGAATGGGGACAATTATGGCATCTACCTGGTAGTATTGTTTCAAGGATCCAAGGAGATAATAATTGTAAAGAGCTGAGCACAGGGTGTAGCACATAGTAAGAGCTCCATAAATATTAGTATTATTATGGTTATAAAATTGTACATGTATTCTTTAAAAAGGAAAAAAAAAGTTTCCTTTTAGATAGAAACTATTTAGATTATAGGATCATAGATTTGGAATCGGAAGGGACCTTAGAGGCCAGTCATTTCACAAATGAGGAAACGGACGCCCAGACTTGCCCAAGACTTATATAGCTAGTAAGTGTCTGAGGTAGGATGTGAGCTTGATTCTTCCTGACTTCAAGTCCAGTGCCCTATGAAGTAACTAGGCCATGAAACCTCTTTTCTGTATGTTAGACTCTTGGGATATTAGAGAAAGAAGGGATTGTAGAAATTATTTAGTGTACCCGCCTTGTTTTAAACATGAAGAAACTAAAGCCCTGAGAATCAAAGTCACTCAGGCAAGTGAGATCACACCAGTACTTAGTGGTGGAGCCAGGACCAGGAACCAGTTTTCCTGACAGGAGTCTACTGTTCTCTTCACAGCATCAGTCCACCTTAGAACAATGACCTATCGAGACAGTGGGCCTAGTTGTACAGGTCAGAAAATGAAATGGAGAGCTAAGAAAACAGATGGTGATTCAGGAAAAGGGTGGGGGGCAGAGCTCTTTCTGACTTGAATTACACTGATAAATATGATGGCATTGGTTTAAAAATCCAAGCAGTCTTCTGTTTCATATTAGTATAGATTATCTAGGGAAAGACACTAAGTTTCTTTCCCACTACTGCTTCTAGAATTTTAAAATTACTCCCATAATTTATGCAGAGACCTTTCCAAAGGTATTTTTTGCGTGGTTAGAGCTGATATTTGAAAATTGTCATCCAAAAAAGAGAGAATGCACTGTTTCATATTTATTTCAAATCAATCAATCAACAAATATAGAGTTCAAAATACTATGCTAGATGACATGGGGAATAAAAAAACAACTCATATTTCTGAAGCTCTAAAGTTTACAAGGTCCCTGTCCATAAGAAGTTTTGACTATGAGGTAAAACTTCAGCTATCTGGAAACAGACCTCTTAGAGCCCAGAGGCATCTGGACTAGCTCAGGGACCCAGAAGTAACTCAACAACAGCCAGGTTATGGCCACTTCTTTGGTAGCAAAGAAGGGGCCCCTATTCAGCAGTGAAATTCCAGGGCCTAAAATTTTACAGGGATAATTACTAATCTAAGAATAATTCTGATGGCTCACATAAGTAATTCTGATGAGGAAGAGGGAGTTGCCTTACAAAATCAATATAGAAGCACTGAAAATTAACAGATCAACTTAGATTCTAAAAAGACATGTAAAGAAGATGGATGCTAGAGCACGTAATTGAAAATCAAAACAAAAGTGTCCCCTGATCCAGTAGAATACTATCAGTAATGCTAAAGCTCAAGATAAGGTGAGGTTGGTGATGACCTTTCTAGGAACAACACAAAGGGCTTCCTTACTTATGTTGGGGTGAGAGGAAGATCAATGAGTGTGCCAAATGGCTGCTGGGGGCAGATAGGATGGAGATAACAAGATGGATAGAAAAGAGGGAGAATTACTTTTTGTTTTTGTTTTTGTTAATTTTCTCTGCCAAGGAGAACTATCCTTAGGTTAGGAAGGAAAACAAAAAAAATATAATAACAAAAGAAAATAATTCAAAAGAAAAGAAAAATAGCAACTCAGGATTAGTGAGGAAATGCTAAAAGAGCACTGAGCTATCCTTAGAGTTAATGATAGATAAGATTTTAAAGTTTGTAGAAAACGTTGCACACATTATTATCTCATTGCACACTTATAACAGCCCTGAGATAATTTTGTAAATGATAAAACTTCTAAGTCACTTTCATAGGGTCACAAAGCTAGTATATAGATGAGGTCACATTTGAACTTAGGTCTTCCTGACTCCAAGTCAATAATTTATTCTTGGTACCACCTTGTTATTCTATGCCAGGACAAGATATATCACAGAGTATTAAAAGATATTGCATCTATATTTCAACAAATATGAAGACTGTGAAGATGCCACAGAATTAGAGACAAAAATCATTCTGGCTTTCATAAAAAGGGAAGAATGTTAATTCTTCAAACTAGTGACCAGAATGAACTTGACTTCTAGTCCTGGCAAAATCTAGAAGGCATAATTAAGGAGAAAGTTGGTGAGCATTTGGAAACAAAAGCCATGATTATTAAGGGGCAGCATGGCTTCACCTAGAATAGGGTGTGCAGGGGAAGCTAGGTAGTGCAGTGGATAGAGCACCAGCCCTGGAGTCAGGAGTACCTGAATTCAAATCTGGCCTCAGACACTTGACACATGCTAGCTATGTGACCCTGGGCAAGTCACTTAACTACAATTGCCTCACCAAATAAATAAATAAATAAAACAGAATAGGGTGTGCCAAACTACTTTTGTTTCTTCTCTTTCCTTCCCATTCCCTTCCCTTTTCTTTTCTTGTTTTCTTTCTTTTCTTTCTCTCTCTCTTTCTTTCTTTCTTTCTTTCTTTCTTTCTTTCTTTCTTTCTTTCTTTCTTTCTTTCTTTCTTTCTTTCTTTCTTTCTCTCTCTCTCTCTCTCTCTCTCTCTCTCTCTTTCTTTCTTTCTTTCTTTCTTTCTTTCTTTCTTTCTTTCTTTCTTTCTTTCTTTCTTTCTTTCTTTCTTTCTTTCTTTCTTTCAAAGTTACTAGGTTGGTTGATCAGGAGAATGCCAGACACTCAGCATATCTGTATTTTAATGAGAATCTGATAAAATTTCCATCATATATTTGTGTACAAATTAGAAAGATGTTGTGCAGGTGATAGCATATTTGTGTAGCCTCAGGTGATATCAACTTATATGGGGGTTTCTAGTGCAGTGCCCCAGAGATCTGTCTTTGGCCTTTTTTTATTCAAGTCTCCAGCATCGTCTAGAGCTTAGCAAGGACTGTAGTCAAGCAGGGTCCCATGGTATTACATTAACCCTCCCCTGACTGGAGAGTGCGGAAGAGGGTAATGGAAAATTCTGAGAGGAGGTAGACTTGAGGAAGGTGGTATAATAAACCAATATCAGAAACCAGGAGAGCAAGCTATTGAAAATTAAGAAAGGTTTGGGGTTTATTGTGGACTAGTGAGAGAGGTAGAGTGGTATAGTAGATGATAATAATAATAAAAATAACAATAGTGAGCATTTATATAGTGTTTAAATATTTGTAAATTGCTTTACAAATATTCTTATTTAATCCTCACAAAAACTCTGGGAGGGAAGTGCTATTATTGTCCCCATTTTACAGATGAGGATATTGAGGTAGATAAAGATTAAGTGACTTGCTCACAGTCACACAGATACTAAGTGCTTGAAGCAGAATTTGAATTCAGGTCTTCCTGATTCTAGGTCCAGCAGTCTTATCTATTGCACTATGTAGCAGAAAAAGAGTAGACTCGAGTCAAGAAAACCTGTGTTTGAATCCTGCTTTGGACATTTAATAGTGCTGTGATCCTAGGTAAATTCTCCTCCATAGTCCTGAGTATTACTTTATGTAAAATATGAGTAATAATAGCACCTCCCTCTAAGGGTTGTTTTAAGACTCAAACATGATAATATATGTAAAATGCTTTACAAACCTTCAAGCACTATATCAATTTAAGTTGTATTAATATCTACTTTTTCTCATCTCTTTTTGATGGGGGCACAGATAGAATCTGTCCTTGGACAAATCCCAATATTATTCTTTTATATGGAATATTCTCATGGATTATTATTGAACACGTCACTAAAATAACTGCCTTTTGTTACTGAATGTGAGTATTAGGACATAATTGCATCCTTTATAGGTTCCTTAGAAGCATTTCTTACTCTAGTAAGAAAGTATATGTACTTCATCCAATCCAGCTAGGATTTTAATTCCTTTGATGCTTCTATATTTTGAAGGATTCTTTTTTTTGTCCAATAAAACTTGGAGATTAAGAGTATTGGGTATGGCACCATCTGTTAAAACATTCTTAATTTTTTGTTTAGATGTCATGTCCAGGTGATCTCAGCAATAGTTTGATATGTGGCAATGGTCAGATTCCAGGACAATTTATAGATGGAATTCTCCTGGATATTTTTGATTCCTGTATTTCCAGTAAGATTTTGGCATATTATTCTTGCTACCATGTCATCTCTTGGCAGGTATTTTATAGGTGCTAAAATTTTAAAGTCTGCATTGATGTGTTATACAGTTTCTACCATTTCTTTGCATAACCTACATTTGTCACAAAGTCTAGATTCTTTAAGGATAATCTCTATGTAATTTCTGGTGAAGATGACCTGGTTCTGAATTGCCATCATGAACCACAAACAAATCCTCATGATTCAGACCATTGTGTGATTGTTTGTTTGTTTTCTCAATGTATCATTGGCTAAGTTCAAATGGGCTTTACTGACAGAGGGCTTTTATGATTTGATTCTTGTACCTTTTTCCTTTGCTCCTTCTTTCCTCCCTCCCTTCTTCTTTCCTTCCTTCCTTCCTTCCTTCCTTCCTTCCTTCCTTCCTTCCTTCCTTCCTTCCTTCCTTCCTTCCTTCCTTCCTTCCTTCCTTCCTTCCTTCCTTCCTTCCTTCCTTCCTTCCTTCCTTCCTTCCTTTCTTCTGCCCTTTCAAGGGACATGTCATCTTATTCTGATAAAGAATTTATAGGCCTTAGAGGAAGCCTTCCCCAAAACCCCACAGTAGAAATTCCTGAAATGATGAGAGATTCTTTTTCACATCTCATGAACACATTTTATAAAAGCAAATCATCAGAGTGATACAAGTTGACAGGAAAGTTTCTATGGTCCACTGTGTTTATGCTGCAGATATGTTTTGATAGTGACAGATAATATTTTGAATGATGATTAAAACATCAAAGGACACTGAAAAGAAGAGTGCAGACTATTAAGTGTTGTTTTTTTTTTCCTCTGGGGACAAGAAAATAATTTTGAATGTGACTGCTTGCTCTTTTGATTCATTAATTCTGCAAGGAGGTCTTCATGTTAGTACCAGAGAGGCCATACAGCTGTACATGCTTTAGCACTCCTTTATGAAAAAAAATTCCAGCTGACATTTCTTTTTCATGAAAGCAAGTTCTAGGACCACTGTAACCCTATGTCCCATACTATTCATAACCACAAATATGACAATGAATGATACTCATAATCACAATTGCTTCATTAAAACAAGATTAAATTATGTTCTGTATACCCTGTTAAGAAGGCAGGGAATTAGGTAGTACATTTTAGAGACATATTAACCAAAAACAGTTAATTTTTTCAAAAGGATCTGGCTTGTAAAAGATCTAGACTTTTGGAAAATTTGACAACCTAGAAAAATATATTCTTGAAAGGGGATAGGTAGTTGGAATTTTAATGCCACCCTCAGGAAAAAAATTTTTCTAGGTAGTTAAATTTTCCAAAGAGTAGAATCTTTCTATTAAGTACATAAAGCTACTCTTATCTTAGGATATGTCTGTGTGTATGTATGTGTAATATATATGTGTGTGTGTCTGTGTGTCTGCGTGTGTCTGTGTCTGTGTACACACACTGTTAATTATAAGTATAATCTAATAATGAGATATCTGCAAGATTATATAGTCTATTCTGCTCCCAATATATTGATTTGTTTATTGAACAAACATTAAGCATTGTTAGTCCTCAATGAGAAGAGTTAGCAAAACAAAAATATCATTCAATTTGATATTGTAACAATGAGAATTATTACTTATTTCAATTCAAAAAACATTTCTTATTTAAAGATTAATTATATTCATATATATGTCTTAATGCAGAAAGTCAAGGAAAAAGAACATTAGCCACATGAGTTCAGAGAACAAAGACAACAGTCTGAGGTGGGGTGGAAAGTTTTATAGGAGAATTGAAATTTAAGTCTGGGTAGGACTTTCTATCTGCCTTACTCTATTGATTTATATATTTTTTAATTGGAACTATGATTCCATCTGTGAACAGATCTTCAGGGAAAGAACATCCTCTGTCAGTGAAGATCAGCATCTGTCTGGTAACATAGTCTTAATGTTGCCTAGGACAGTGAGATGTTAGGTGTCTTACCCAGGGTCACACTTCCAAGAGGCAAGACTTGAATCTGGGTCTTTCTGACTCATAGATCATATAGCAATCTACTACTCCACTGCTGCCTCTCTATAGGTATTAGTTGATGTTTATCATCTTTCATTATGGAAAAGACCATACTGAAGGTAAGGTACTGAAGGTACATCATCCACGTGTGCTTGGAGAAAATATGCGGATATAGCCAGAGACACCAGTTTAGTTTTGGATTATTCCCAAGGAAACAGTTCCTGATTAAGAAAAGGCCAAGGAGTCTACTCACATTTGTATTGCACCATAGGAATCTTGCATAGCCAAAGACATCACCTTTGGACCAATGTCCCTAGTTAGTTTGAGAATCTCTGTTGGGAAAACTACTACCCTGAGATACCTCCCCCCAACTCTTGTACCTACAAGGAAAGGAATCAAGGGATCACATCAGTAAGGTAAATTCACTGAAAGTTTCCCTCTAGAGACCTTTTTTCCTGAAGTTGAAGGAGGAAGGGAAGGAGGAAGAGAAGAGAGGGGGAGGGGCACGGGGAGGGGGAGGGAGGGACAGAGAGAGAAAGAGAGACAGAGACAGAGACAGAGAGAGGACAGAGTAAGACATACAGAGATTGCTATCTTTCTTCATAATAATAATATAAGGTGATATGAATTTACAGATCATTTTGTTTAAGCTCCACATTTTACAAGTGGACAAACTAAGGCCAGCTTTCTGTTTTCCTAATCTGAGCTATGGTACTTTAAATTCACGCTACCCAATCTCATCAGGTCCATAAGGGTTGGTAACAATCCCTTTATTCATGCTTATCAATTCCTTTTCACTTTCCCCACAAGACCCTGTTGAAAAGTCTCCCTTTCTCAACTACTTTTTTGTCCCTCCACTGGGACACAACAGGTGACCTCACCTCCTTGCCTTCTTTTGAGAGTTTTATTTATCTTTACATATCCTCAGCATTCAATATGATACCATCCCACACTAAGTTCAAAGTAAATGTTTGGTGAATGTTGACAAGTGACTTGGCTGGATTTGCATCCCTGATCTGTAGCAAAGCTGAGACTAGAATCCACATATCAATTGATTTCTGGCCCAGTGCTTTAATGAGGTGTACGTTTCATTTAAAGTCCAAAATTCTGCTAGTAAGCCTCAGTTGCATTCTTGGGATGTTTTATTTTTAACTTTCTTTGTTCTGTGTTTTATAGGAAGTCCACCTAGCCAAATTGGCTAGTAGATGATAGCACCATAGATCAGAGTACCTAGTAATATTTTGAAGATCATCCCAAGAAAGTCAAGCAGTACTTATTCCAGTCAAGGATCAGTTTGCCAAAGTACCAAAGAGTCTGAAGGCCAGCATGGTGAGAGAGTTGGCTTGGGGTCAGAGCTCCCTGGGTTCAAGTACATCCTGGCTATATGACCTTGAGTGAGTCAGTAATCTCTATGTGGCCCAGGCAGCTCCACGTTGTATGCTTGTCTGCATTCTTAGAAGGATTTTCCTCACCAGAAGTTCCCTAAACCTGGGATTCCCAAACTTTTGGTGTCATAGACCCCTCTGGCAGCCTGGTGGTTTATAGACCCCTTCACAGTATGATTTCTGTGGCCTGCATTCATAACTGAAGGAAATATTAAATTTCAGTATGAGGTTAGTGAAAATAAAGATATAATTTTTCTTCATCCAAGTTTATGTCCCTCCTGAAATCTATCCATAGGTCTGTGGATTCCAGGTTAAGAAATTCCAGGGATTCTGGCCAGGTCCGAGGCCAACAAAGCCACAGAATCAATTTCAACATTTTTTTAACACCCCAAATATAAAATTTTTACAATTATTGCTCTATATAACATGCACACCAAAGATAAATTGTATTTTAACGCAGACAATGTTCTGAGCCTCAGTTTACTTATTTGCATAAATCAGGGATGGCCTGGACCAGAAAGTCCCAAAGGTCCCAGCTCTAGAATTTATCCACGATATACTTAGTAAAAATAGTTAGTTGACCGTTCATAGCAACAATGAACCCGAAAAAACCACTCAACTGTTTGCCTACTCCCCAACAAATCAAGCACTCCTCCTCCTTCCCTCTACCCCCGCCCTTAACCCTCCCCTGCATTGGCATCACTTGTATCAATTTTTTACCTTAAGGAATTTATTTTTGTCAACAGGATGTTCCTGTTATTTTCAAATCCTGTAATCTCAACAACAGGATCTCAAGGCAACCAAATGAAATGGGAACAGCATAGTATTATTAATTCCCTGGGGATATTCCTGAATGTGTGAAAAATTCCAAATAACCCAACAATTTAATTTTTAAAAACTCTTGAATGAAAATACTGGCACCTTCATTCATTGTTTGAACAGTTTTTTTTCTTCACTTGCCTATATCCATTGGAAGTTTGTTACTGAATCATTGTGACTGCCAGGATTTTGTAAACTTTCCCTTTATTGTACATGCTTTTCCCACAATTTTAAAAAATAATAGACATTTTATTTAAAGTTTTGAGTTCCAAATTTTTTCCATCCTTCCCTCACTTACTTCCCCCCTCCCTGAAGTGGTAAGCAGATAGATGTACAATGATGTAAAACATTACCCTATTAGTCATTTTGTATATGAGACTCTAATAAAAGAAAAAAATTAAAGAAAGTGAAAAATAGCACGCCTCAGACTATGTTCAATCAATATCAGTTCTTTATATGGAGGTCAATCATATACTTCATCATTAGTCCTTTGGGATTGTCTTGGATCATTGTGTTGCTGAGAATAGTTAAGTCATTCACAGTACTTCATCAAACAGTATTGGTGTCACTATGTACAACATTCTCACTGGTTCTGCTCACTTCACTATATGTCACTTCATATAAGTCTTTCCAAGGCTTTCTGAAATCATCCTGCTTGTCATTTCTTATAGCACAATAATATTCCATCGCAATCATATACCACAGCTTGTTTAGCCATTCCCCAACTGATAAGCATTCCTTTGATTTCCAATTCTTGGCTACCACAAAAAGAGCTGCTATAAATATTTTTGTACCAATGGGTCTTTTTCTATTTTTTTGGATGTCTTTGAGATATCAACCTAGCAGTGGTATTGCTGAATCAAAGGGAATGCACTGTTTTACAGCCCTTTGGCCATAGTTCCAAATTGCTCTCCAAAATGGTTGAATCAGTTCACAACTCTACCAGCAGTACATTAACGTTCCAGTTTTCCCACATCCCTTCTAATATTCCACAATTTAAAAAATATTGTTTTATTATTTTTAGGAAAACTATAAGTGGCACAAATTGAAAAATTTCTTATAGATAAGATGTTATCATTGAGGACAGTATGTTCCTAGGTAAGCAGGGTTTGTTATCTAATCATATTTCAGAAAAGTTTTATTTGATGTCAGAATTTAAAGATTTGAATTTGCTTTTTTTTTTTGCAGGGCAATGAGGGTTAAGTGACTTTCCCAGGGTCACACAGCTAGTAAGTGTCAAGTGTTTAAGGCCAGATTTGAACTCAGGTCCTCCTGAATCCAGGGCCCATGTTTTATCCACTGTGCCACCTACCTGCCCCACCCTTGTATTTGCTTTTAAACTAATCCAGTCTCTGTTTTTAAAGTCCAAACCTGAATATGTTCCCTGAATATGCCAGTATTGAACTTTAGGCCATTCTCACTGCTCTGTTACACTTATTTCAATACCTCAAAGGATCTCTGGTTTTGTCCCTCCATTGGTACACACTTACCAATCCATGCCTTCTCATCTTATAGAATTCCTCCCAACATCCTCTGTGAAGGCCAAACAACAACAGTCAAGCCTACATGGAAAAATTGCTTTTATCATACTCTATAACCCTGAGCAAATCATTTCTTATGAGGATCAAATGAGATGATAAATATAACGGGATTTGCAAACCTTACAGTATTATGTAAATGTTAGTTATTATTTGTCTTTCTGCATCTTTCTGTTGCCTTATATATTACTTGCAATTTTATGTGTCATGAACTTCAGCTATGTAGCCTCATTAAGAAAAACACTATAAGATTTTAATGCATCTGTTTTATCATATTGGTATTCCCTCCTACAGCTTGGATTGCAACCCATTCATACTGACAATTAAAATCTTGTTCATGTCTTCCTATAAATTCACCACTAGGAGTGTTCACAATACGCTAGAGGTATTTTTGGCATTCTCTTCACATTGCCTGAATACCAATGGAGTATACAGTATATCCAGTTATTCCTTTTACCGTGTGACTGACCCAATATTTTTTTCTAATCCTACATTTGTTTGACGACATTCTTGACATTGCTCCTAAATATTTCCTTCTTTTTAAAAAAGCATTATGGCCTGTTCATATCAACCAATGGCCTCTCTGTCACCTTCTGAATAATATTCTACTCCATGTCTTCAGAGGCTATAGATATTCCATGATTCACAGTCATCATTAGAAGAATACCAGTGTTAAAAGGTGGGCTTTTGTTTCATAAAGAGGGTCTTGAATTATTAAAATAACTTTGTACTTTCCCAGATGCAGTTCAGTCCATGTATGGACTAAGAAGAAAGTTCTATAGTCATCTAACCAACTGTACATCATAGTTTGCACAAAACACATTTTGTTCATTTCTTCATGAGCTTGTTTTTTTCCTGCGTGGATATTTAGGCTAAACTCTTTATAGTGACAGTAGACGTCATTTAAGATGCTTGGCAATGTTCCTGGGCTTGATAGAATGAACTATCATGTTTGGTTGCTGTCCTTCATCTCCAAGAGGACCAAGATGACACCACTATGTTGGGGTCAAGCATGTCCAACTGTGGTTGATTAGACCAATATGAGCTTGGAAGGTTTTACCACAGGCCAGGCACAAATAGTTCATATAAACACTTGTAGTGGAAATGTCTTTAAATTTGTGCATCTCACATGCCTTTTGAGCTTTGCAATTCTGTTTGCTCACAGAGCACAGCACCTTCTTTGATGTGGGCACACCATGTTGCACAGTTTTGTGTCAGTGTCTCCCATGACTCACAATCAATTCCTAAGTTCTTCAGAGAAACCTTGAGAGTGTCCTTGTATTGCTTCTTCTGTATGAGTGCTTGCCTTGTGTGAGTTCTCCATAAAATAGTTTTTTAGGAAAACATACATTTGGTATTTGAGCGACAAGACCAGTGGAGGTGCACTCTCTGGAGCAGAGTTTTAATGCTTAGCAGTTCAGTTTGAGAAATGACCTCAGTGTCTGATACTTTTTCTTACCAGGTGATCTTCAGGATCTTCCCAAGATAATTTATATATATATATATATATATATATATATATAAATATATATACATACATATATATACATACATATAGATATATAGATATATTTAATTTCTTGCAGGGCAATGGGGGTTAATTGACTTGTCCAGGGTCACACAGCTAGCAAGTCTTACATGTCTGAGGCTGGATTTGAACTCAGGTCCTCCTGAATCCAGGGCCACTGCTTTATCCACTGCGCCTCCTAGCTGTCCCCCCAAGATAATTCAAATAGAAGCGATTAGTTTCCTGGATTGGCACTGATATGCTGTCCGTCCAGGTTTCACAGACATACCACAATGAGATCAGTCTAATACCTCTTCTCTCCTATACTTTCCTTTGGAACCTCGCAAACATAGAGCCAGCTCTGGCAATGCCTCATCATCTATGTGTACATCCCTGGAAAGTACACTGTCAAGGTAAGTGAACTTATCTAGAGCATTCAAAACTTCTCCATTTACTATAACCAATGGTTCCATGTATGGATGGTGATGGAGAACCTCTGTTTTCTTGGTGTTAATTGTGAGGCCAAAATTAGCATAAGTGTCAGAGAACTGATGCATATTCTCTTGCATCTCAGCCACAGAAGCTGCACTGAGTGAATACCTTGCTTGTGTTGTATGAATTTATGATTCTTTGTTTTCCATTATTATTTGGATTCAGTATGGCTACCTTTAATTGTGAGGGAAATCATAGCAAAACTGAGGCTTTCCTTATGGTACATTAAACCAGTTGAGACTCCCAATTATTCTTTAACCTATGTAAGAAACTAGGTGGGGGTAAAGGAATTTATGATACCCACCTGGTGGTTCTAAATCCCAGACGACCCTCTTCTCTGTGTTTACTGAAAAATCTGCAACCAGCTCTGACTTGGATTTCTCTCTTTCAGTTATTTTTTAGTGTGTAAACCTTCTTCTCAATTAGCCCACTATAAGCTTTCCAAGTCCATCTTTGAAATGTAAATCTCACAAGACTATCCTTGAAATGTAAATCTTACAAGTGTATTTGCCAAAGGTAAATCTTTATTTTTCCTCTTGGGCCGTTCTGAATTCTTATCTCTTTCAGGTGATTATAAATCCAAAAATTATATTCTTTTCCTTGTCTCTCTGATGTAATTAGAAACTATATAAGCTTTAGGAAATCTCTGTTTCTGGCTCAGAGTTAATTAAGAACTGTGAGCCTATGGTAAAGTATATATTATAATAAACCCTGGTTTCGCCTCCTAGATCTCTGTGTATTAATAATTTCAATGGGCAGCAGCAGTATCTATTCAACAAATCCATTGATGTTTCCATAACACTTGATATTAACGATCAGAAGGACACTGAACAAAATTATATTGTTACACCTTTCAACATATTTTATATGATTCTGATGCACTTATGGGAGACATTGTTGGAGGAAAGCTTTTGAGGAGGCATTTTGCCTTTTAAATGCAGTGGGATCTTGTACTCTACTCATTTCTGCCAATTGTACAGTGAAAAATGTGGTCTTCTGTGGAGTATTGCTTGAAAAGGGGGAAAAGAGGAAGGGAATAAGTATTTATACAGCACCTATTGTGTGCCAGGCAGTGTGTTAAATGCTTTACAAATGTTCTATCATTTGACCCTCACAACAACCTTGCAAGGTAAGTGTTATAACGCCTAATTTACAGCTGAAGAAACTGAGGCAAACAGAGACTAAGTGACTTGCCCGAAGTCACACAGTGTGGGGTCATGCTGTTTGGGAGTCTAATCCAAGCAAAGCTGCTGATGGAAAATGCAGAGTTATGGAAAGTTCTGAGCCCTTTATAAAGGAAGGCTTTGGTTAGAGTTTATTGTTCCACTCTCCAGCCATCCAATCAGAGAGGAGAGGCAGCTGAGGGAGCTAGGAAGGTGTTGAGTATCAAACATTGTCAGTCTGCAGGCTGATGAGATTTGGGGAGATGACCGTATCCAGGGGGCTGGAATGATGTTCACTAAATGCAAACAAAGCAGAGCTGCTGATGGAAAATAGAGAGTGAGAGATTATTTTGAGAGATAGTCTCTCAGTGCTGAAAAACTTGTGTCTCTTCAAGCATAGACCTCTTCCATGTATACTTAGCTTGGTCCAGCTGCTGTCCCCAATTTTGCTCTATTCAGTCTCATTTTCATTTCCTTCAGCAACAAATCTAGGCCTGTAGGTAAGAGGAGTCTAAATGTGGTAGTTCTACTTTCCTTGATTGTGAAAAAAAAAGTTATAAAAATATTTTCAAGTCTTTTCATTTTCCACCTCTTTGTTGTCTTCCTTCCAGTCTCATCGATAAATGCCTTTGGGATCACTTTTCTTAGTTGGCTTTTTCACCAACTTAAAAAACACACAATACCCCCAAACCTTGTTTTTTCCTTTGCTACTTTTCAGTGTTTTATGAAGTGATAATATTCCTCCTCTTCTGCCAGCCTTTTCCCTATGATTTTTACAAATGAGTTTGTATTGTAAATGGGTATTGAACTTCACTGTCATATTTCTCTGTTTGGCAAAAAAGATTGAGAATTTACTGGCTAAGATGGTTTCTAGGTGATTTTGATGTCCTCATTAGGCTTATTGATTTATATCTCTTAAACATCCAAATACAATTATTATAATTGTTGTAATCTCTAGGAAAATAATGGTATTAAAAATGTAGCCTTCTGTTCCAATCTGATTCCCTCGTATTTAATTCTGGGCCTAGTTCATTGTCCATATACACTACTGCCAATTAATCATTCAACAGATCAATTAATTGACAAGCATTTATTAAGTGCTTGTTATGTATAGGATTTATTCTATAGTAACCCATGTCCTAAAGCTCATTGGTATGGGACTCTCCCCTTATGGGTGGAGATGAAAGTCCTTCTCTATGTTGAAGAAAGGCAAGTTTCTGAGAGGCAAGAGAGCATTAGCCGTTGCCAGGCCCCTATCATACATTTCAGGCTAGTGCTCTTTGTGACTCTTCAGGGCTCTTTTAGCTATTATTTTATACAATTCCCATTTTCAGGGACTAGCTTTTCAAAATAGATTTACTTCAACAAATATTTATTAGCACTGTGCTGGATGTTAAGGTTGCATGGGAGCTGTTGTAATCACATACATTTTCTCAACTTTATACTTTCTTCCAATTTGGCCCTGATTTTGATTTTTGCTCTAACTGGGGGAAGGAATTTCCTCTACCAATAAAACTATGTCTGGGCAAAAAAAAAGGCAGAAAAAAGTATTACTGGCTTAATTTTTGTGATATTTGGTGCTTGCCATATTCAGTATCAACTCTTTTCTTAGCCCAAGCCTGACTATATCACACTCTTACTCCACCGCCACATTAAGTGAACGCTACTGGCTCCCTATTACTGTGAGAATCTAATATAAAATATACTGTTTGGATTTTAAACCCTTCATACACTGGCCCCTCCCTACCTTTCCAGACTTTTTTTTTTTGTGGGGCAATGAGGGTTAAGTGACTTGCTCAGGGTCACACAGCTAGTAAGTGTCAAGTGCGTGAGGTCAAATTTGAACTCAGGTCCTCCTGAATCCCGGGCCGGTGCTTTATCTACTCTGCCCCCTAGCTGCCCCCCTTTCCAGACTTCTTATACTTTACTACCCTCCACTTACTACATGATCCAGTGACACTGACTTCCTTGCTGTTCCTGCCAATGATAAGGTACAATATTTTGCACATTTGATGAGTTTCTTTGGGAACTTTATGATAATATTAAGGATTTCAAAGATATTGTCCTAAATTTGTACTGTTGGGGGCAGAGCCAAGATGGCAGAGGAAAGGCAGTGACTTCCCTGACCTCTCCCCAAGGCCCCTCTAAATTTGTACTGTTTATATAACATATAATATAAAACCATAATGCAGAAAAAGAAAAAAAAAAGCATTTCCCAACTCTCAGAATTTCCACTGGCTCTCCCCTTGTCTGAAATTTTCATTCTCTCTTCTACAAGAAGCCTTTCCCAGTCCTCTTGTTTGTATAAGGTTGTCAGCATATTGTCTCCCCCATTAGATCTGAGCTCCTTGAGAACATGAGACTGTTGGTTTTTGGTTTTTGTTGTTTATTTTTCTCTTTGTACTCTTGGTGCTTAACACAGTGCCTGGCACATAGTAGCAACTTAATGCTTGTTGACTTTATGTGAAAGAAAAATTTTATGATATGTAGGTGTGACACTTTTGAATAAACTCTAGCCCTTTTGCTTCTTTCATTTCTTGACCTTAAGCCACATTTCCTACCATTTTCAGGGAACCATACTTCCTTATGCACCCCCCTTTACAATTAATACATTGAGTACTAAGCTATACATTGATTAAATTTGGAGGATTTTGTTATATTCTCCATAAAACTTCTCTACTACTTTCTCAGAAATATATGCTAGCAGAAGAACTGCTATTATCTTCATGGTTGTCTCTCTGTTTATACTCATCCTGAGTGCTGCCAGTTTAGATTACAAAGTGTCCCATGAAATGATATCCTTGTGCCTTTGGGAGGATGCTGAAATGAACTCTCTTCTGATGCTTTTATGAACCTCTTTTAGGAGAAGCTGTGAGCCTTCATTCTATTCAGCTTGAGCTATCTTATGTCTTCTGAGTAGATTTTTTTTTCTAAAAATATTGATAAGGATGTGGTTTGGTTTTCTAAGCACTGAATTAACTTCTTGGTCATGAGACAAACTTTACATATTAAAAAGAACCAATGCTAAGACAAAAGTTCTTAACTTGGGGTCCACAAACTCCTAAGGTCCCTGAAGATATATTTCAGATCTGTGAATTTGTTTCTAAAAAATATTGATAGCTGCATTTCAATATAATTGGTTTCCTTTGTAGTACTATGTATTTTATTGTATGTATTTAAAAACATTATTGTGAGAAGGGCTTCATAGACTTTCAGAAAGAATCCATGACTCAAAAAAGGGTTAAGAACTGCTGGTTTAAAAATTATATGTCTTAGTCCTCTTGGCCCCCTTTCTGCCACTGTGTTACCATCACTGCAGAAAAGGGGTGTGTGTATGATATACCAAGCTGAGTGCTGTTTTATATTATTATCTGTTTCAAGGGTCACCGCAGCCAAAATGTCCATCATTTTCGTTGGCAGTACTTTTTTGTTTTTGGTGGGGCAATGAGGGTTGACTTGCCCAGGGTCACACAGCTAGTAAGTGTCAAGTGTCTGAGGCCAGATTTGAACTCAGGTCCTCCTGAATCCAGGGCCGGTGCCGCCTAGCTGCCCATTGGCAATACTTTTTAAGTTAGCTATGTTGGTCCTTGATCAATAAACATAGTCTTTTGCCAAGACCTTATTTTAAAACTTTCCAGTCAGTGTTCAAATGGAAGTCTCTAAGAACCCCGGATACTCCTTTATGCCAAGATGAGGCTCTGGGAAAGGATTCTGGTGTCATTGTGGCTACTCAGTTATTTTTGTTTTTTCACTGAACTGGTGATTTCATTAGTCTTGGTAGCTACTGGTGAGGGACTTCCTCTACCAAAACATCTGCATTTTTCCTAGCTGATCTTAGAATCTTTGAAACTTTCTTGGGGTACTAAGAGGTTAAGTGGCTTGCTCAGACTCACACAAAATATCCAGACTCTGATCCCTATCCACTACATAAAGTAGCCTGGAAAACCGACTGAAAATACATGGTCACAGGCACTGTACTTAAAGAGCAATGGATATACCACCTGGATTTGTGGAGAACATCACATCATGCTTTTTTGTGACATGTAGGCAATACAAATAATAACAAATGGGTGTAATAGAAAGCATAAATAGGAATATGAGAAGACACTATAGGATATACACAGTAAATCAATCAATACTCATTTGAGGACTTTGTTCTATACTCTCAGCCCTGATGGAGACTGATGAGCTGTACTTTGAGTCAATCTGAGAATCCCACTAAAGCACATTAGCTGTGACACTCTGAATTGAAGGAAAGCAGAAAATGTTGATCTCACAATGTGGGCCATATTGTTTCCTTAAGTGAACTCTCAGGATTGGGAAAATAATACCAGTACTCCCTCGACCACTTGTACACACCCCACTAAACACACATGCCCCCTTGGTAGCTAATTTCACACTGTATTCAGAGAGTTAGCTCCTATTTGGGGGCATAAGTAGGCTTATCTGTAGCCTTAATCAACAAATATATACCATCTCCACTATCTAATGCAATTTCTTAGAAAAGCAAGTCCTGGACACACACACACACAGACACACACACAGAGCTGGGGGATCACTTTTGAAACCTCAGTTCAACCTCCAGTTATTTTGAAGTAAAAGAGACAAACCAGATTTACAACCGAGGTGGCTAAACCTCAAAAAGAGGATATGTCCAGGTTATGTAAAAGACATTATTTGAGCTCCTACATTTAAAATCATAAGATGATAAATTCTTGGTGAAATTTTGTTACTGCATGAAATATTTAAAGATACTCTCATGCACTTTTGAGCTATTCTTTGTAGGATAAAGTATGAATGTTTTTTTTTTCTTTTCAAAACCTCAGTGCCTCCTAGTCCTAGCTCTACCACTGATAGGCTATGAGGCCTTCTGGAAGTCATAGCATCTGTCTGATTGTTTCCTCCTCTGTAAAATGTGGGGGTTGAAACAAGTAGGTTCGATTCGATTAAATTCAATTAATGTTTATTAAGCACCTACTATGTGCTAGGCACTATGCTAACTGCTAGGGATACAAAAAGCAAACAAATATGTACCAAGCATGCTCTTTCTCTCTCAATGCACATATATAATGTATATTATATATAATGCATATAAAAGCATATGTGTGTGTAAATATATACATACACACACACACACATATATATGATATAGGGGCTGAGGAAGTCCTATTGAAAGTCTAAACTTCCTTCCAACTCTAACATTCTGTAATTTCTTATTACTTCTAAATCACTATTTTTACAATCCATGTACTGAATTTGACATTATGAAGAAATTAGGATGGGGGGGGAAAGCATTCTGATTAGGCTGTAATACCACAGAAATCAACTGTGTTGACAGATCACAAAATTATCATAATGATAATTCACACACACACACATATATAAAATCTTAATGTTTCCTTATATAGCTAAGGAAACAGAAATTCAGAGATTTTAAAGTGCCTTCCCCAGCATCACCCAATTACTCAATGTCAAAACTGGAATCTAGGTCCCCAGACTTTCTGTTCAGTGCACTGTACCACACAGCATCACAATGACCTCTTGTCCCTTTTTCTTTAGGAAAAACAAACAAACAAGCACAGCTCATCTTTGTTTATTTACTTATATTTTTGTACTTACAATAAGTCTTACTTAGGGTTATAGGATAATGATTTAGATTGGAAAGGAGGCTGAGAGATCACTTAGTTCAGCTCTGATATTTCATGGCTAGCTAAGTCAAGATCCAGAGGGTTGAAATAATTTACACGAGCTCATAAAGGCAGTTAAGTAACAGAGCTGAGATTCGAATCTGGGTCTTTGGGCTTCAAATCTAGGGCTTTCTCCCTCTTTACAATTTGAATAATTAAATGGATTTAACTTAATTAAATTCTACAAATGAAAAGTGTTTACTACATGGAAAGTACTGTGGGCTGAGGATACAGATGTTAAAAATGCCACAGTTAGGGCAGCTAGGTGGCACAGTAGATAGAGCACCGGCCCTGGATTCAGGAGGACATGAGTTCAAATCTGGTCTCAGACACTTAACACTTACTAGCTGTGTGATCCTGGGCAAGTCACTTAACCCCAACTGCCTCATCCCCCCCCCCAAAAAAAAAGCCACAGTTTCTGCCTTCCATCTAAGGAGCCATGCAACCAGTCTGAAGGACATTACAAACAAGTGGATTGTGGAAGCCATCTAAAGCCAAAGAGATGGATTTAATCATCTTGGCAGGATATTTTGGGCTCTACAATTTCAGAATTATAGAATCTTTTTTTTTTTTTGGCAGGGCCATGGGGGTTAAGTGACTTGCCCAGGGTCACACAGCTAGTAAGTGTCTGAGGCCAGATTTGAACTCAGGTCCTCCTGAATGCAGGACCGGTGCTTTATCCACTGTGCCACCTAGCTGCCCCCAGAATCATAGAATCTTAGATCCAGAAAGGACTGCATACAAAGTCTAGCTGAACTTCATTTTGGAGGGAAAATGAGGTCCAATAAAGGGAAGAGATTGGTTCAGTGTCACATAGCTATGGCAAGGTTAGACTTAGCCCCCATCTCCTGATTCTGGTCCAGCTATCTTTCCACTACCAGGGGTTCTTTAACTGATGTTGGGGCATCTTTGGATAGATTTAGAGGATCCATGAACTTGAATGGGAAAATTAGTGCTTCTTTATTTTTTTTCTAACCTTTGATTTCCTTTGTAAGTCTATGTATTTTATATTATACATTTTACAGTGTCATTCTGAGAAGGGGGTCCACAGGGTTCACCAGATTACCAGAGTTTCATGACACAAAAAAGGGTAAGAACCCCAGTCTACACCATTTTTTATGAGAGTCTTTCCCAGACTTTAAGACAAGTGCAAAAATGTAGCTTACACACAGGGAAAATGATTTGCAACAGTATAAAGATGGATAATTAAATATCTGTTTAGATGTTGGGCATAATGCAGATGTAGAAGTTACATTAGTTTGGAAAATAATGTGATATCTTTTAAATTTGTGTTTTTTTAAAAAGTAAATTAGAGAAGTAAAGCGCAAACCATTCCAGCATCTTTGCCAAAAAAAGAGCACAAACAAACCCAAATGGGGTCATGAAGACTTGTATATGACTAAAAAATGATTGAACGACAACAACAACAACAAAAAAAGAAAGGCAATATTTACTTTAAAATTAGAATTGAAATGAAATTTCAGGCAATACTTGTCCTGTAAATAGCTCCAATTAAAAATGAACTGGACAGACTCAGACAAGCCAAGGTCCCTTTCCTGTACAATGCCAAAGAAAGTGCAACACTCAAAAAGTTCTCAGTTTCATTTCCTGTTCGTCAAATGAAAAGGAATCATCTGTGCCTTCACAAAGGGAGGCAGAAGCTGAGATTTCCAGTGAGATAGCATAGCCATGATTAATGTCTTTACCACTGGGACTATAAAATATTCAAGGCCAAAAGTTTTGTGTGCATGCAACAGTTTGCATACTGCTGTGGAAAAAACTGGGCAGATGCACAATAAATATCCTAATGAGATGGAGATGTAGAATGCATTAGCTGAAAGGCTTAAGGCTTCTTTGGTAAAGACCTCTCATGCAAATGTCAGTCACATTTCATGCTCTCAGTGCCCTGGACTCATCACCACCCCATACCCACTATCATCACCACTGAGCACCATTTCTCTTCCCTGAGAGGTTACACTGTCTGTTCCCATTGCCTATCACGTCCTCCCTCCTAGAATCCCTGGCCTCGGTAAAGATTCAGCTCACATCTTCCTAGATGAAGTCTTTCCTTGCCCTTCTAACTGATACTTCCCTCTCTCCCCATGCTATTTTGTATGAATTTTATGTATATTCTGTATAGATTTATATGTTAACTCCACCATTGGAATGGCATCTCCTTGAAGGAAGGCCAGTTTGACTTTAAATTCTGTATAGTACCTGACCCACAATTAGTGCTTGATAAATGCTTGCTGATTTATCGATGGATTTAGTCACTATACAAACCCAAACTTCTCATCACAGCTCCTTAATACTGGTATGACTGTGTTGGGGGGAGGAAAACTAGGATTAAAAACACAGCATGGGGAGCAGCTAGGTGGCACAGTGGATAAAGCATTGGCCCTGGATTCTGGAGTACCTGAGTTCAAATCCGGCCTCAGACACTTGACACTTACTAGCTGTGTGACCTTGGGCAAGTCACTAAACCCCTATTGCCCTGCAAAAAAAGAAAAAAACAAACAAACAAAAAAACACAGCAAGGCCTCTCTGGCCTAGATGACTCCCTCATGTAGCTTCCGGCAGCTCAGCTGGAGCTGCAGAGTCCAAATTCTGGGGTTTTCAAACCCCTGCCAGTCCCTCACACACACCAGAAGACTTCTCATTCACTGCTATTCTCTCTCTTCTCTCTATCTCACTCTTTATTGCTAGTGGTCCCTGTACTTATTCGATCATTTGTATCTCTGTCTATGCTCCTTCCTTGACTGTACCCAAGGGCTAGCTTCTTCCATCATGCTTTTAACATCAATATCAAGGATACCTTTAAAAGCAGCCTCAAGAATACAACCTTTTCTTAAATAGATTTAGGACATAAATGGCCATTCCAAATAGCTGTGGGGTCCCTACTGCCTCAGGCATCAAGTTCTAACCCTTTTTTCTGGTTTTCTCAGTCTCTAAGAAATAGGATTTAGTCAAAAGACCTGGTTGGAGCTGGAGTTCTTCTATTTAAAAAAAAAAAACAGCTACAAAAACAATAAAGTTGTATATGTTGTTCAGTCATGCCCAACTCTGTAACTCCATGGCTGAAAGCACACCAGGTCCTTCTTTTCTCCACTATTTCCTAAGTCTTCCAAATTCATGTTAGTTGTTTTCATGATACTATCCATCCTTCACATCCTCTGTCATCCTCTTTTCCTTTTGCCTTCAATCTTGTGTATAGTGTTTTGCAATTAACAAAAGACTTTACAAGTATTTCATCTGATTTCTTCAAAAAATTCCCAATATAGCCCTCTTCTCACACACCAAGAGAGCAGTCTCTTATAACAAAGAATAAAAGAAAGAGAGAAAAGCATTTTGGTAAAACTAACAAACACATAGTTTAAGTGATGGGCCCCACTTCTTCAAAGAAGGGAGGGAGGTACATTCTCATATCTCTTCTTTGTAGTCAAGCTTGATTATTATAATTACACTGGATACAGTTACAGTTTAGGTACCATTGGTAGTGTTCTTTCAACTCATTGTGTATTTTATTTTCCTGGTTCTGTTTATTTCATTTAGCATCAGTTCATATGTCTTCCCAAGCCTCCCCATTTTCTCCATATTCTTACAGTGCAATAGTATTCCATCACATTCAAGTGCCACATCTTATTTGATTTTCACAGCAACAAAAATTGTCATCATCTTCATTTTAAATGAGTAACTAAAGCCTGGAGAGGTGATTCCCAGGACTTGAACCCTGGTCTTCTGACTCTAAATCCAATCTTTCTACTACACTGTAGTGTAGCTCTCACTCACTATATGACATAAATTACCTTACTTTCGTAAGTCAGTTTCCTCATCTGAAAAATCAGGGTAGATAATCCTTACCTCACAGGCTTACTGGGAGAGTCAGATGAGGATTATCTATATAAAATACCATAGAAAAGACTGCTATTACATTATACTAGACTCAAAGAGATGGTTTTGGTCACAATACAACATGAAGATATATCATTGGGTGAATGATGAAATCTTAAACCAGAAAAACAAACAAACCTCAGACTCAGAAATTAGAGAGACAACTAAATAAATGTGGAGTGGTAACATGGTAGGTAATGCAAATAGTACCAAGGACTTGAACTCAGGAAGATCTGGGTTTGAATTCCAGCTCAGCTGCTTTTAACGGTGTGACAGTGGGCAAGTCCATTTAATTTCTTGAAGCCCCATTTTTTCATTTGCAGATTGAGCAAGATAAATATGTTATTATTATTAGTATTATTATTATTATTATTAGTGAAATTTTCATTATAAATGGAGTTTCCTAAACCCAAACTCCTTTCCTACAACCCTTCAACCCAAGGAAAAGGACAAAGTGAATTGTAGGACAAACTCAAGGATGGGTGGGAGGGAACAAAGAGCCCTTTTGAAGAAAAAGTCCTCACTCCTTTATTTGCCTATTACTAATCAGACAAAGGAAACTGGAAAAGACCCAATAGGAGGTCAAAAAGTCAGAAGTTTTAAACTGTGCTCCTGGAAGAAGGTTTCAGAACAAAAAAGAGTAGGAAAAAACCTGGTATTTTATCATTTCAAACAAACACAGTGCTTTTAAGATAAGCCAGTAAAATCCACTGGTAGATTATTGGTATCCATGCATATAGCTGGGTTTCTGGCATTCATAGGAACTCTCTACTGTATACCTATTCGGGTTGTGTTCTCTAGTTGACTGCTTAACATAAATAAAGCGTTACAGAAATGTGACTGTCAACATGAAACTGTCACAATGAAAAAGCAGGCAAAGCATGTTTTTTATTGCTACCAATGAAATCATACCACCGCATGTTTAGGAAATCACAGTCCATTATCAATTTCAGAAATCTAATTAGCTTTCTTTAGTATCCTTTTCTGGAAGTCAGATTTGGGAATATACACTTCCCATAGGGTTAACCAAGTTAAATGCCTTGAACACTAATTCTGCTTTAAGCATCCTTTTCTCCTCCCCTCCAGCCCATCCACTAAGAAATTCACAAAGCAACTAATGTTAAGATGGATGTTTGAACAGACTTCCAAATGGAATTATTTCAACCCCTTCCTTAGATGTGAAAGAAGCTAGAAAGTTTCATAGTCTGGGTGTGGACATATAAAGTAAAAAATGCTAATAACTTGGCTAAATAATATCAGTAGTACCTTATTTAAGTTTCTTCATCTACTTTATATCCAACAAATTGCCCAAGATGATGGATAGGGAAAGAAAGGAATAATAATACATTGTTTATAGGTCCAAACATCCTGGGAAGCAATCTGGAGTTATGTTAAGAAAGTAATTGAAATGATCATAACCCTTTTAGAACTCCCACTGCTTGGAATATACTTAAAGGGAGGTCAAGGTCCAAATATACATAGAAGACATTCAAAGAAGCACTTTTTTAAAGCAAGAAAATGCAAGCAACATAGATGATCATAAATTGGGGAATTAGTAAACAAATTGTAGTATCTGAATATCATGGAATGCTACAATGTAGTAAGAAATTATGTATACAAAGCATTTAGAAAAGTATGAGTAGATTTATGTGAACTGATGCAAAAAGAAGTAAGCAGAACCAGGAAAACAACATAAACAATATAAATGGAAAGCCCTGAAAAAACAAAATTGAATCCTGTATAATTATAGTGGCCAGCAAGGGCCTAGAAGAAGAGGTAAGAAAATATAACTCTCTTCTTCTTTTGAAGAGGTAGGGGACTATGAATATGGATCAACATATGTGCTGTCAGATTCAGTTGATGTGTTGGTTAGTTTTGCTCAATTTCTTTTTTCTCTCTTTCTTTTTTTACTCTTTGTAATAAGGCATGGCTCTCTGGGTAGGGAAAAGGGGACAGGTTTGAAAATAAAGGTGATATAAGAACAAAAGTTATAAATTAAAAATTTTTTTTGATGGGGCAATGAGGGTTAAGTGACTTGCCCAGGGTCACACAGCTAGTAAATGTCAAGTGTCTGAGGCAGGATTTGAACTCAGGTCCTCCTGAATCCAGGGCCAGTGCTTTATCCACTGCACACCTAGCTACCCCCTCAATTAAAATTTAAAAACAATTCTGTTGTCACCACCCAAAAAATTTGAAAATAGTTTTTACATTATGAAAATATATGATTGCCAATATAATATAATATTCATATGGATTAAAAAGGGTTCAGTTTCTACAGAGTTGAAGGATGCTATTCTTAAAAGAATCTCTTTAAAATAGGATGTGTTGAGTCATATTAACTCAGTTTAAAACTGGAAGTTCATAAACTATTTGAGCTTTTTTAGATTAGCAGGATGTCACTTTGAAAATGAGTACTAGAGAGTTCTTCACTGTTATCTTCTAGTCCTCAAACAGGTTAGTCTGACTTTTCCAAACAGCTTAGACAACTCTCCAGAGTCATTGGGAAAAAGCTAAGTTTTATTTTTTGAAGCTATAGAAAATGCCTTTCATTATGCGAACTAAAACTTTTTATATAGTAAATATTGTGGTGATTAACCTTTCCAGTTTGTATTCTTTATTCTGAAATGTTAATGAACACCCCAAAACAAATATTTCCATATAAACTCTCCTACTTGTCTGTTTCTTTCTGAACTATCTTCTTGTATTTTGAAAAATGATTCAATTATCCTCCTTTCTTTCCTTCCAGTCTTTGATAGCAGACTAATTCTCCTTTCTCTAAACAAGGAACTTGCCTGTGACTCATATCAGGGGCCCTATTGACTGGATATCTGATGATGGGTAGACAATTTATGAAGTGTCTTGAGAAATATTCGATAGGCACTGTTCATACACATACACACACACACACACACACACACAAATCAGAACCCAGAAAATGATGCCTTTTGTGATGCAGTATATTTCTTTACCTTAGGGTAATATTACTTCTTCTTCTTCTTTTTTTGGGGGGGTATTTATTTATTTATCTATTATCTATTTGTTTTTATCTACTTATCTATGTATGTATATCTATCCATTTATTTATTTTGGTGAGGCAATTGGGGTTAAGTGACTTGCCCAGGGTCACACAGCTAGTAAGTGTTAAGTGTCTGAGTCTGGATTTGAACTCAGGTCCTCCTGACTCCAGGGCCGGTGCTCTATCCACTGCACCACCTAGCTGCTACTTCTAATGTTATCTGACTACAGGCAGCTGACACATTTTAGTATTGGATTGGCAAACAGAACCACAGTTTCCTTTTGCAATATACATATATACTGTCCCTTTATAGTAATGACAATAATAGGCACTGTGGGTCATGGAAACCAATCATTACTCTATAATCATCCTAGTTAGATAGTCATGCAGCTTCCAAGTATTCATCAGGCTCTTACTATATGCCAGGAACTGGGTTAACATACAAAGATAGGGGGAAAAATCCTCTCATCCCTTTCCTCAAGAAGCTTACCATTTGTAAATAATCAGGTGTATATGCACACATATACATATGTGCCTATATATACATGCTAGTAGATATCTATATCAATATGTATATATATATGTACATGTATATATGTGAATATACACATATGGATAGATATACATCTGCTTGTATATATCTATATGAAATGGAAGACAATTTCAGAGAGGAAGGTATTAGCCCCTGGGGGGGTCTTGGAACAGTCCTTTGGCTAAATTAAGCCCCATGGCATAGATTTATGCTGGAAATACATTCTTTAAAAATCACAGTACAATATCCTCAATGTGCATACATTAATTTGGCATATAGCATTTAATGTATTTATGTATTTATGGTTTATATGTTGCTTGTTTCCCTAAGGTCTTAAATGATTAGATTCACATTTGTTCATAAAATAAATCATAGCAAGGGAATATGACTTACCTATATAAGTGGAACATTGTACATTGTTCACTGAAGAGTGAAGAGGCAAGGGATTTATCTCCCTCCTAATCCCTTCCTCCTTCCATCAAACCATTTCAATGACTCACAGAGGTGTGCAAATTTCTGTACTTCCTTGTCCAGTAAAAAATACAAATAAAATTCAAAACACCATTGAAATGATTAAGTGTGCTAAAGAAACAACCACCATTTCTCTTGGTCTGGACTTGTGGTTTAATTGGTGTACAGAATGTCCAATGAGGAAACTCCTTGTTCCTATACATATACATACATACATACATACACACACACACACACACACACACACACACACACACACATATATATATCAGCAGCTGCTCTGCAATTTGGGGTCTTAGAGAGATGCCTGTTGTAGTGAGAAGTTAAATGATTCTGTCTAGGGTCACATGACTTTCATCCTGATTCTGAGGCAATCCTCTATCCACTATGCAACATTTCCTTTCAAAAAAAGAAGGAAAGAAAGAGAAAAAAGGAAGAGAGAAAGGAAATAAAGAAAAAAGAGAACAAAAAGGAAATCTGAACCGATGCAAGTCACTAAGTCAACAAAATCATGCCCTTATAATGTCTAGTAACATTCCTGAAAGAAGACAAAGGATCCTATATTCATAGCTAAGTATTCAATAAATGAGGTAACTAGGTGGCAGAGTAGATAGACTGGTAGATCTGGCATCACCCTGGGAAAGTTACTTAACCTCTGTCTGCCTCAGTTTCTTTATCTGTAAAATAGGAATGAGAGCACTTACCTTTCAAGGTGGTTGTTAGGATAAAAGGAGATAATATCTGTAAAGTGCTTCACAAACTTTAAAGTGCTATATAAATGCTAGTTATTTTTATTTAATTGTAAGGAAGCTTAGAGAACATTGAGTTTAACACTCTTATTTTACAGATGAGGAAATTGGGGCCAGGGAGGGAAATGTCTTGCCTCAAGGTCAGACAAGTAGTATTTATCAGAGCTAGGATTTGAACATGTCCTTTCACTTCCCAATTCAGCAATCTTTTCACTCTGTAAAAATGGTATAACCATATTTACATCTAACAAAATGCCTGGAAAGTAGAATAATTGATACTGAGGCTGTTTGAACATTTGGCTATGTGAGAATATTTTAATGTAAAGAACTTATTCTTTTCAAAATTATGTGAAGCTTTCTTTCATTGTAAATATTTTAATTTAAACTTGGATAACATTTTATGCAAAAATTGCTTGGGAAAATATGCACTGATGAAGATTGGCTGAAACAAAGTAAAAGTCAGGGAGCACATCTCTAAAGTAGGAATGAAAATCATTGGGAAGATGTGGTTCAATATCCAGAAAGATGTAAACCACATAATATTTATGGAACAAGAAACACAGTTTTTCAGAATCTCTCTAATCCAGAAAGCAAGCTCATGCTTTCTTCCTGCAGCTACTATTGTGTTGTGTTAACACAGTGATGTCTCTTGCTTTTATGGTTCCAATTTAGACCCATCCCTCATCATCAACTGAGCAGGACAGTGTATTTTTACCCATTGATGCTATACAAGTGCAGGGGAAATTTAGGCTTGCCAAGTAGCAGAGCTGTCATAAAAACCTAGTGAAGTAATTTCTATATGCCCTGATTTGTGTATTCTATTTTAATGTGTCTTTTTTCTTTTAAGTGAGGCAATTGGGGGGGGTGGGGGATTAGCAGTGACTTGCCCAGGGTCACATAGCTAGTAAGTGTTAAGTGTCCTGAGGCCAAATTTGAACTCAGGTACTCCTGACTCCAGGGCCCGGTGCTCTATCCACTGTGCACCTAGCTGCCCCCTTTAATGTGTCTTTGAAAAGTTAAAAATCATGAAAATAAGTTGTGGTGTTCTTTAAAAAAGAAGTCATATCAGAGGCCAGAGTATAATAAAACAGAAACATCTGTATGAAATACCACACCTTTTAAAGACATATATATATATATATATTTTGATCAGAAGAGAGGGTTGTGCTAAGTTGAGCAACATAGAGGGTTGGCTGCCAGGAAGTTTATTTCCTTGTGATTAGAGGAAAACCTCCCAAGGAGGATTCATACTCCTTGTGTGCACATAGAAGCTGGTTTAAACTCTTTTCTGAATTTGCCAAGCTGCCTGCAGGCAGAAGGCAGTTTGCCATGGTAAAAAGATACAGAGAGGGAAGGAGTAGTTAGATTGGGGAAAATGATTAGAGATCTTAAGAAATCACCATGATACCCTCTCTCTAAAAAATTGTAAGTAGGCAGTCAAAGGATTTTTCTTTAAAGGAAAGGTTGCAGAAAACTCTACTTGAGCCTAGGCAAATAAACCAACAGTAGATTAAGGGCTGATTTTTAACAAGGGTTAATAGAGGACTATCAGATTGCACTCACATGTGTGTATGCCTTTTTCTAAACTATAAAATTTTTAAAGAATTTTTTCATAGTAATAGTAACCACTTACATTAGTTTAAGTTGATATCTTGCTATTTTAATAGTTTATTTTTATAGGAAAAGTGAAACTTAATGTAATTGTACACTGTAATCTGAAGCTGACAGGCAACATGGAACAGCAGGTAGAGAATTGGCCTCAGAGTCAGGGAGACAGAAGTTCAACTCATCCCCGTGATCCACACTCGTTGTGTAATCCTGGTCAAGTCACTTAGCTGCTAGGTGCTGCTATATTACTCTCTAAGATACACATCGCAGAGAAGGTATTAGTAGAGGACATTCCTTATCAGAAGAACTCTATGCGGGGCAGCTAGTGGCGCAGGTGGATAGAGCACCGGCCCTGGAGTCAGGAGTACCTGGGTTCAAATCCGCCTCAGACACTTAACACTTACTAGCTGTGTGACCCTGGGCAAGTCACTTAACCCAATTGCCTCACTAAAAAAAAAAAAAAAAAAAAAAAAAAAAAAAGAACTCTATGCTTATAGAATTCTATGTCCTGTTCACATATTCGCAAATTTGTGTGACATCCTTGTGCAGGGGCCATGCTAATCTTCTCCATATTGTCCCATTTAGTATATCACTGCAGAAGCCATCATCTAGGTCCAATTTAAAAAAAAACAAAACAAAAACACCTGAGAGTTGGATAAAAATACCTACGTGAAGTCTAGTCATTTGGACTATGGGGCTGTGACCCAGCTACTTGTTTAAAAAAATTATCTGAATTGTAGAAATAGCAATCCAAAAGGAAAAAAATTATCAACTTTACATATGCAACTGTAACTTTGCAATTAATATTGCTCATCATATCAAACATATAAATTATTTTTACTTTATTTCATCTGAACTAATGTGCTATTCATTGTATAGAACTCATAATAAGATTCAGTATGCTAACTGTAAAATGGTTAAAAGACATGATTACTATGCTATTGGTCAAAATAATCAGCAAAGTCTAGTTATAATATTCCTCACAGCATTGGAGGAGCCTCAACATCATGTAATAGGGTTTCATTATTGTGGCTACTTTTAGAGGTGACAGTCTTCTGAGTTCTTTATGCTGCTTGAATAATTACAAGAAAGCAGCATAATAGAGAGAACATTAGATACTGACTCCAAGAATCTGGTTGACTCTTGGGCCCAGGCCTTAGCCAAGTTACTTTTCCCTGGGCCTCATTTTCTCTTCTGTAAAATGGGTGTGGAGATGAGATCAATTAGATTATCTCCAAGGTCCTCTCTCTTCTAGCTCTAAATCCTTCAATGGGGTTGAAGTTCTCTACTGTTCCTTCCTTCCTTCCCCCTCCCTCCCTCCCTTCCGTTCCTTCTTTCTTCATTCCAGAAAAGGAGAAGTCTTAGTGAGATAGATTGAGGGAATTTAGTATGATAGTGTGATGAATTGTAATTGGAGAGCCAAGAGGAGATGGGATAAAAGGGAAACTGAACTGAGTTACTATTCCCCTATCTCTGTGGGGAAGGAGATAATTCTTTAGTAACTATATCATATGTAGACTTTTCCTCTGGAAAATGACTTCAGGGAGAAGTTCATAGTATGTAGATAATGAGTTTCAATACTCTTTACCATTAGCCATTTTTTGGGTTTCTTCCTTTTTTTCTTTTGCTCTTATAGGGAGTATTTGCCTTCTCACTCTGAATCACAGGAAGCAGTTACCAGTAATTGTTGGCTCTATTTCTTCCCCCTTCCGTTGAAAAAGTCATCAAAAAAAGGCCATGGGTAATTTTGTATAACTTGACCCACCTGGCCAGAGGAAGATGGAAGGATATACTGGAAAATGAAAAGAGAGCAAGATTGTCTTTTAAATACTTAGTGGCAGGGACTGAAGCAAGTATTGAAAGAAGGGATGAGATAAATGACAATGCACTCACCATGAGCTGATGCAGAGTGGAAGAACTGCAGTTGAGTGGACCAAGAAGGAACATTTATATAAGCACTGACAAGACTCTTTGTGGGGAGAGTAATGCCGTGAGTGTAGGTGTAAGAAAGAAGGTTTAAACAGATTGTAGACAAAATACTCTGGAGATATGAAAGAGCTATGAACACTGTCAGCTTGAAGTTTTCTGAAGTTTTAAGAACCAAGAGAGTACGTAGGGGAACACTGAAGCAGAGTTGAATACAGGAGTAACTGTGAAAATGATCCAGTATTTCTGCCTTAAGCAGAAGTCAGTGGCATAAATGTGAAGGACCTCACACTGAGATTCGGACAAGAACAAGGACCAAGAATATAAAATACCAATGGAAGAGAATTCTTGACCAAAAAAACAAACAAAGACAAAAACAAAACAAAAAACAACAGAAAAACACACCAATAGAGCACCTACATGAAAAAATTGATCCTGGCTTCCCTCTTGGGGCTCCAGAAAGGATAATAATATAAGTCATGGTGTATTACATAACTCTGCTGAGATAGGTGGCTTATTGAAGAGGAAGTGTTTCTTACTTACTTTTTAAAAAATAAAACATTTTTATTTCGTTCTGAATTCCAATTTTTATCCCTCTTTCCCTCCCTCCCCACCCCCTCTCTGAGATGGCAAACAATCAGATATAGGGTTATACATGTATTATTATGTAAAACATTATAATATATTCATTTTGTACAAGAAAACTTGATTAAAGAAGAAAAAAAATGAAAGAAAGTGAAAATGACATGCTTCAGTCTATTCCATTAATTCCGTTCTTTCTTTGGAGGGTGGATAGTATGCTTCATTAATAATCCTTTGGGATTGTCTTGGATCATTATATTGTTAGAACAGTTAAGTCACTCACAATTCTTCATCAAACAATATTGTTGTCCCTGTGCACAATGTTCTCTTGGTTCTGCTCACTTCACTATACATCATTTCATACATGTCTTTAACCAGGCCTTTTTTTTTTTTTTGGCACAGAGCAGTGAGGGGTTAAGTGACTTGCCCAGGTCACACAGCTAGTAGTGGCTGAGGCAGGATTTGAACTCAGGTCCTCCTGACTCCAGGGGGCTGGTGCTTTATCCACTGTGCTATCTAGCTGCCCTTTCCAGGCCTTTCTGAGTCATCCTGCTTGTCATTTTCTTATAGCACAATATATTCCATCATCATATACCACAGTGTTTCTGGACCTTCTATGGCCCTCGTGCACAAGTAGTTTATTGGATAAATAAAACTATATTATCTTTTGAAGACTTATGAACATAAGTGACAGTGTCATGGCTCCTCTGGGAGTGGGGGAGCTCCAGATGCAGAAATTCACACCTCATGGGAACAGAGGAGCAGAGAAGGGGAAAGCTGCCTAAAGTACAACCATGGTCCTTCCTAACAGAAGGGAAACCTTAACAAGGGTGATTCTGAGCCCTCTCCCTTTCCCTCTCTGTCCGGCTGACTGTTCTGTCTGTCTGTTTGTCTCTCACACACACTCATAGCATTAGTCTCTGTCTTCTTTCTTCATAGACATTGTGATTTTAGCTTAATCATCCTGAGCAAGGAGGTGCTATAGTGTAAGGACCGATTGTGGTAGGAGGAGGCAGTGGTCTCACAGTAGATAACATGTTGGCATTGGAGTCAGGACAGCCTGGTTACAAATCTGGCACTTGTTACCTGTGTAATTATGGAAGGTCACTTTACTGATCCTATGTCTTAGATTACTGCTCTGTAAAATGGAGATAAGGTGGACTTTTTGTATCTACCATTTGGGGGCTGCTGTGATACTTCAGGGAGATTATGCCTATTGAAGTGGTTCACAAACTTTAAAGCAGTCTCATGAAATTAGTTATTTTGCTACAGTGTTGCAGCCTCTCTGTAATAGTTTTCATCTTTATTAATATATTTATAACAATCTGCATGTTATTAGATGAACCGGTTATAACTTTTACTCTAGATGCTGCAAATCCAGAATGAAATGTTAGGTTTGATGGTTACTTGTTGGAAAAGTAGGGAGGTCAAATGAGCTAAGGAACAGCAGGGTATCAATCATGAGAAGATGGATGTACAGTGAAAGACAAAGGGCTGGGGATTGTCCACTGGCAGAATGGAGGTTATTTAGAGAGGACTATAGTCTGGGATATGAATTTCCAGCCGACAGGAGGCTAGAAGAAAATCTAGAGAGAGCAAGCACTACTTCTTCTGTGAAGCCTTCCCTAATTACTCCTCCTCAAAGTAATCATTTACTTCTCTGAATTCTTATAGCACTAATTATATTCTGAACCAAACCATTATCTCATTACCTTCCCCTGAGCAAATTATTATGGGCAGCCACATGGCACAGTGGATAGACAGCTAGGCCTTGAAATCTGGAAGAGTCCTCTTCATGAGTTAGAATATTACTGTAGAAACTTATTCACTGTGTGACCCTGGGCAAGTCACTTAACCCTGACTGCCTCATTTCCTCATCTGTAAAATGAGCCGATGAAGGATAATGCACACCACTCCGGTAACCTTGCCAAGAAAACCCCAGATGGGATTACGAAGAGATGGACACAACGAAAATCACTGAACAACAAAACAATTGTTAAAAGAAGGCACTGTCTCATGCTTGTCACTACAGGACCAAACACAGAAGCATATCATAAATTCTCAACAAACCTTTATTGATTGACACTGTGGCTACCAAAAAAACCTGCTGTTAAAAAGGACTTTTGAAGACAAACATAAACGTTATTTTCATTTGCAAACTATGAAACCTAAATACCCAAACACGTGCATGTTATTGTCATTCATGTTGCCTCTGTCCCTCAGACAGCCACACTTAAGTGTAACTTGTGTGGGTTTGGAGCTTGACCATTTTGTTCCAGAAATATGGACAAAGATGGGAAAGTTCTTTATGGTGATGTTCCTTGTTTAATTATATGTGGTAGAAACCAAGAAATGTTTTCAGTAGCAACAGCAGATACAAATTACCAATTAGAGTTCTAAAGATAGAGAAAGAACTCACAGTATATTATGGGCAATGTTGTCTTCTCTATATACAAGTGGTAAATGTGGAAAGGTTCTGGATTTTCTTACCAACACAGTATTTGAATAGTGCTTGTAAAATATACAGGAGGCAATGTGGTATAGAGATTATAGGGCCAGTCTTTGAGTTAGGAAGACCTGAGTTCAAGTTTTGCCTCTTATCCATACTATGATCATGAACAAATTATTTAACTTCTCAGTATCCCCATGCACCTTCTAAGAATTTGTTACACACAAGTTTAATTGTATCTTTGGGAGTTCCCCACACTGAAAATGTAGGTCTGGACCAAAAAAAGAATCCCCCTTCCTCCAAATTTACGTTGAAAAATTTTAAAATGAAACGCTTCAAAAAAAAAATCCAAAATATATCAATTAGTATGTCGAAGTTATGTTCTGAATTATTAATTATAATTTTCTCCATTATCAGTTAAGTAATTGCTTAACTCACTTTCTTTAGTCCATAGCTAATGAAAATAGAATGCATTGTTTTTCACTTTATTTTTCTTGCTTTTTTTGGCAATATAACTAATAGGGAAATGTATTTTACATGACTTCACATGTATAATGCTTATTTTCTCAATGGGTGGGCAAGAGAGACTTTGCATTCAAATTTTAAAAAAGAATGTTGTAAAATAAAGGAAAAATATAGTGCAACCGATTTTTATGATCTCATAGTGAATACTTGTGATTATTTATCTGATGCATTTTTATAAGAGTTGTTAAAATGGATATAATGTAACATCCTTCTGTCTCCTAGAATGTTTTGCCATGAACTTTTATAGCCTGAAAGAAAGCCCTCTAGTTAGGAGAATATTATCTCAACTTAAACATAACTTTATGAGAATATGTAAAGTCACAATAGGAAGGAGACAGCTAGAGGCACAGTGAAAGGGTTCTGGGCCTAAAGTCAGGAATACTCAAGTTCACATCCTGCCTCAGACAGTGACTAGCTGTGTGACCCTGGGCAAGTCACTTAAACTTTGTTTGCCTTAATCCACTGGTAAGGAAATGGCAAATTGATCTAGTATCTTTGCCAAGAAAACCCCATGGACAGTAGTAGTGTGCTATGGTCCACGGAGTCATGAAGAATCAGATACGACTGAACAACAATGACAATAAAGGTCACAAAAGGCTTTATTTCTAACAAAAATTGGATTTCACTTCAACAAGGCCCTCTTAGGAAGGAAAGGAACCTGATCTATTGTATTTCCTAGGTTGGGATTGCTTCCCAGGTCAAAAGAATGTTGACTTCTCCATTTGTTACATCATAATACCTGACAAAGTGAAATCCTAAATGCATCAAACATATTACCTGTGCAACCTTGGGCAAGTCATATAATTACCCTGTACCTTAGTTTCTTCATCTGTAAAATAAAGGAGTTGGACTAGATAGCCTCTGACATCTCTCCTAGCTGTGGAATTTTGATCTAACTTTAGATCTGGAATTGAAATTCAGTGAGCTGTGTTTCAGAACAATAAATGATTGCAGACAGCTAGGTGACATAGTGGATAAAGTGTTGGATC